>NC_029772.3:52509166-52536224 GCF_000817695.3 Arachis duranensis | reverse complement strand
CAATTATGGAGAGTTTCTTTTCCAAGACAACTAACCAATTGAATTAAGATTGAAAGCTTTCTAGTAAATCAAGAGAAAAGAAAGAGGAAGAAGAATAAAAACTATAATTGATCCATCAAATTACAACAGAGCTCCCTAACCCAATGAAAGGGATTTAGTTGTTCATAGCTCTGGAAATGGAAAATGGTAGTGAAGAATACATGCTTAACTAGAAAATGTAGAAAAGTAAATATACAGAAGGTAGTTCTCCAAAGTGCCAAAAAGCTCCCTACAGTTCAAAACTACTCCTATATATACTACTCCTCTTGATCTTCTAGTGAGTTCTTCAAGTCTTGGATATGGGCCTTTGATCTTGAGTTGAAGCAGTTACAATCTTCAGTGGGCTGAGCTTTATTTGCATAAAAAGTGTGAGTTAGGCATGGGCGTTAGTTAGGACGTTAGTGGCGTTAACGTTAAGTGAGGATGTGGGTTCAGAAATGTTAGTGACAATCACCTTTTCCACTAACGTTCCAACCCAAAATGATCAACGTTAACTTCAACGTTAGTATCACTAATGTGACCACTAACGTTGCTTCTTGGTCCTTCGTGAACGTTATTGGGAATCACATTTTCCAATAACGTTGCCTTGTGCCCCCTTTCCCTACGTTAGAGTTCATGTTAGTATAACTAAAGTGACTCTTAACGTGGGCATGGCTAAGCTTCGAGAGCGTTAGTGACACTTACCTTTGTCACTAACGCTCCAAACGCCCCTCCTTCCCACGTTAGAGCTCACGTTAATTGGATTAATGTGGCCACTAACGTGGTAGTGAATGCCATCTCCAACGTTAGTGACAAAGGTGAGTGTCACTAACATTGGCTCATCATGCTTAGCTCCACGTTATCTCTCACTTTAGTGGTCTTAACGTGATCACTAACGTGGGCAATGTTGGCTTAATTCAATGTTAGTGACAAAGGTGAGTGTCACTAACGTTGGCATTGTCTTCCCCTTCCACGTTAGAGTTCACGTTAACTGAGTTAATGTGACTCTTAACGTGGCCAATTGCCAATTTGGAGCGTTAGTGGTATTCACTTTTACCACTAACGCTGGAGCTCCCTTTTCTTCCACGTTAACTACCACGTTAATGTAGTTAACGTGGCAGTTAACGTGGGCTATGATGGCTTTGAAGACGTTATTGGCGATCAATTTTCTCTTTAACGTTGCAAACTCATTCCCATTCCACGTTAGTGGTCACGTTAATTAGATTGATGTGGCTACTAACGTGGCTCTTCCTTGCTTCCTTTGTCCTGAAATCAAGCAATTAAAGTGCATCAAAGTTCTGCTCCAAGTCATGAGATTATGCATCATCAATTATATCATTCAATTCATGCCTAATTCTCATGAAATCATATAAAATTCATAATACTTGCCTGAATCAAGGTGTTAGTGTATTTTCATCCAAAACTTGCCTTATTTACTAAAAAAATGCATGAAACTATCCTAAAATAGTAAAGAAAAGGTCAGTGAAACTGGCCTAGATGCCCTAGCATCAAACTCAGGAATTTGGGTGAAGTTGGGATGGAGCTACATTACAGGACCATAACAGGTTGGTCTCAAAAGGGGTAAAAGGAAGAGTAATATTCATTTGACTAAAAAAGAAGTCGTAGGCATAGAAAAAAGGACGCTCTCCAACAATTCGGGTAGAAAAACAGACCCTTTCCTCAGAAGTTGGAGATACAAGCTCATAATTCTTCTCATCACTACTGTTGCCACAGATCCTATGAAATTGCATAAGTTGTTGACAAAACTCTGAGTCAACCAGTGAGACACACAGAAGGACCATAGAATCCACCCAATCAACCATCCCCTCAGGAACCTTAGAAGACACCTCGACAATATTTTTGTGAGATAACATGGCCAACTAATCCTACAAGCAAAGAAAAGGAAACGGATCACTAACCCAAAAACAAATTCGAGCAATATGGAAGCAACTCAGACAACGCGACCTCGAGCACACAAATTGTAAAAGGAAGACCCCAAGACGCACACCAAGGTCCAGGGACATCTTTTGGAGGCAATGACAGAGTAAAGTCTCAGAAAAATCTACAAAAGATAAAAACGAAACCCTCAGCAGAAAAAATAACCCTCTCCCAACAAAGCAGCGTCCCGAGAAAAAAAGGGCAAAAATCAAAGAAAAAATATCATCTCCATCAAAGAAAAGCAATCAACATGACAAAAGCCATCAAAAGGAGCAACCTTTCTCAAAAATAACAGTTCAGAAAGCAGCAGTAGCATACGAAGCCCTAAAAGAGCCAAACCAGAAAAATACACTCAGAAGCATACATAAGGTCAAAAGGAAAACTAGAAAACATGCATCATAGTGATAAACCAAGCGTGATAATATACAAAGATTCAAGCTTTCCAATATGCACTCAGTCAAAATAAAAACTTCACCAAAAGAATCAAAAACAGAGTAGCAAAAATAGACGACGAAAGAAAAAGCAAAACCAACCTGGAAAAAGAGAAGAGTGCGTAAGGAGGTTGAAGATGAAGAAACCAAAAATTGCCGTCAAAAACAAAGAAAGCACTTACGATCACCAAACAATGTTGCAAGGAGAAACACAAAAAAACGTAAGTTTTCAGATGAAAACAGAAGGAGAGAAGAAAAAGGAAAGCTACAGAAAAAAGCAAGAGAAGAAGAAAAATGTTTCTTGAGAGTAAAATTCAAAATAAAAGCCAAAAGAAATGGAGCATCAAAAACCAATTAATGAGGACATTAAAAACCCTCGCGCATTCCCAAAGCCAGGACACTAATGCAAAAGCGCGCACTTTCAGAAGAAACGGAACAGAAATGTTCCGTATTCAAAAGGAACTCTACAAAGATAAAATCGATGAAATGCTCGAGTTCGGTTTCACCTGAGAAGGATTGAAGTCCTAAAACTAAAGACTCGACCTCAAAAGGAAGACCGAGCTCGAGCAGGGGCACTGTTCATACCCTGGGTTGAGCTGTCCGACCCAGGATGTTCTACCGACAAAGCGACCGACCTCTTCAGGTTAGGACAATCTGACCTCTTCTCAAAGAGCTCAGCCAAACTACCAGGAAAGCCCAATAAAGGGCCCAAACAGAAGAACACGACCTGAATCCAATGGCAGCCCAAGTCTAGAGAGATGAAGGCGGTTCCCTTAAAGATAGGATGGCCTCACTCGAAGATAAAGATAAGATAAGATAACTAACTTATCTTATCTAAGGAAGGTCTCTCTATACCATTATAAATATACTGGAGCACCCAGGTATAACTCAGACTCTGATTCTACAAAAAACCTGCTTAATACCCTCGCTAACTTAAGCATCGGAGTCCCTTGTAGGTACCACCACCCTCCGGTGATGAAGGATCAGCACCATCACCAAGTCCAACAAGTCGGACACAACAGCTCTGACCAGTACAGAAGGTCTCGTCCGAGGTCGACCTACAGTTTCAGGTAACCCTCGGAACAAGTCCCCCTTCCTAAGTCACCATCATCCAACACCACATTCAA
Source organism: Arachis duranensis (assembly GCF_000817695.3). Lineage (NCBI taxonomy): Eukaryota > Viridiplantae > Streptophyta > Magnoliopsida > Fabales > Fabaceae > Arachis > Arachis duranensis. The sequence continues at coordinate 52,532,710 of NC_029772.3, read as the reverse complement.
GTGGGTAAAATTTTTATCCCTAAGATTCACTTTCTCATTTGAATATGGTTTGATTGAAAATAATGGGCAACTTAGAGCTCTTTGTGGAGTTAGGAGTAAGAGAGAGTTGTGTAGTGGTTGGGAACATCACTCTAAGTTCATAATGGTTGCATGCTCAAAGTTGAATAGTAATGGTTGGTGTAGAACCAAATTATATGGGTCTAGGAGAATGTTTGGATGCTTAATTGAGAATTCTAAGGTCATGCCACCCAATTGGAATCATGATGATCAATTTGAAAATGGGTGTCAAAACAAAGTGTGGGATCCCGGATCGCACAAAGAGAATCAAATTTGGGAGCCCATGGCTTGTGTGGAACTCCATCAAGGCTTGGAGTTATCATCTTTGAATACTAAAGCTTATTGGCGATTCAAGCATTGGTGGATGTTCAAGGATAACTTCAAGCACAAGCCACCTTAAGAGGAACTCCCCATAAGTCCAACTTAAGGACAATAAACAAAAGTGCTAGGTAGGAGACACCCCACTATGGTAAATTCCTTTCATTTTTCCCTTTTGTACATGTTGGTAATTAGTTTAATTTCATATTTTGTTGAGTTTGCTGAGTATAATTAGTAGTTTAGTAGGTTAAATAAGGTTTTATGGTGTTTTGGTAGCTGTTTGAAGGTTCGGAAGGCTTGGTTTGGTGCAAGAATTTGGAAAAATTTTGAAAAACAGAGCACCAACCTGCGTGTGCGAGCGCGTACGCGCACCTCAAGCATTTTCGATCACCCACGTGAATGCGCCATGTACGCGTACACGTGGATGCGAAAATTCCACCCCCAGCCAAAAACCTGATAGTTAGGCCTGCACTGTGCGAACATTGGGCCTGAGGCACAAACCCAGCCGCGCGTACGCGCACCTGACGCGTACGTGCCATTGACTCTAATTGCACAATGCACGTGTACGCACATTGTGCGCACACGCGCCGATTGCGCTACCTGCCTCCTGGTACATTTTCCAGAGAGTTGGGCCAATCCTGAGCTGACATTGTGCCCTACGCCCAACCTATCCTGCGCGTGCACGCACCTGGCGCGTACGCGTGCTTCGGCCAAAATGCACATCGGCATGTAAGCGTGCATGACGCATCCGCGCCGGTAAAAAAAATTTCTCATCTTCCATTTTCTTTCGTCCATTGCATTCGCATATTTTTATTCTTCGCATTTCCATTTTGTTTTTATAGCCTGTTTTTACTTTTTTTTTGAGTTTCTTATTTTAATAATAGTGTTGAATGCTCTTACTCAATTGTTGAGAACTCCTTAGTTAATCTTGGTGCTTTGTGACTTGTTTGGCATTAATTGTAATATTTGCTCTACACACAAGATTAATGCTTTAGTCCTTCCTGACTCATGATCCCTTGTTTTTATACCTCATCATCATTGAGTTAGGATGGGACCAAATGCTCTCATGCTTATCACTAATCTTGTTTGTGTCAATTATTGATTAAGTTTGATGCAACATGCTCTTCATGTCATGTACCTATGCTTTGACTTTATTCTTGCATCAAGTATTAGTTGATATGCCTTAGCTTATATTGTCTTCTCACTTATATATTATAGCTACCATATAGTGAGAACCCTACTTTTATTTGGCATTAGCCCCGCCTATGTTCTCTTTGCTTTAATATCTTTGTTGCAGTCTTAATTTTATTTCTTTTCTCTCCTTTTAGGTTGGCCACCAAGAAGGAAAGGATTGGAAAGGCTTCTAAAGAGGCAACAAACAATTTCACCCGCACAACCTTTTGAATGAGCTCATCAATTGTAGCAACCCATCCACATTGCTCTTCTTTGCATACACCGAGGACGGTGCAAATTTTTAAGTGTGGGGAGATCGTCCGACCGATCTCCATGGGTAACAATTTCTTTCTTTCAACACCAATTCTTAATTTTTGTCTTTGTTAGTTAGTTGTTGCATTGCATGATAGGTTGCATGTTAGTTAGAATTTGTACATATTTCACCATTTCTTTTTATGTTAGGACTACTTGGTTAGGGTGATGATTTCTTTTTCAAGAAACTGTTTTTAGGGCACCCTACCAATTTGAAAAAAAAATTTGTTGAACTTGCTTGAAGAATTTATTTTAGAACATGGTTTTTGAGCTAAGAACACAAGCATGTGAGTTTTGAGCCTAATTGCGTGGTTACATCTTATAACCACTTATTTCCATTCTTGTGTGTATTATTCTCTTTCTATGATTGTAATCTTTGATTTGCTTGATTCTATATGTCTATTATTCCATGTATACATGCATTTATATGATTGAGGCCATCATTTTATTTAGCTCACTTACCCAAATAGCCTACCTTTCATCAACCATTGTTAGCAAATTTGAGCCTATTTAATCCCTTTTGTTCTTAATTTTAGCACATCACTACACCTAAGTGAAAAACAATAAATATCCCTTAATTTGGATATTTGATTAGCTTAGACTAGTGAGGGTGTGTATCATTTGGGTATGGGAAACTTGGGACATTGGTTGAGGTAAAAGTGTAATTTTTTGTATTTTTGTTGAAAATATTGGGAATTAGGTACATATTCATGCACTATATGTAAAACCATATGCATTGATACGTTTGTATATACTTTTGAAAAAATAAAAAAAATGTGAAAAAAATGATAAAGAATATATATATATATATATAGAAAAGGAAAAAAGAGAAAAAGAAATAAATAGGGGACAAAAATGCCCCAACGTAAAGTTCAATAAAAATCAATACATATAGAATGTGAATTAAAGAGAATGCATGAGTATGTAAAAAGGTGGGAATCGTGGGTAGCTAGGTTGTGTATTAGAATTGTATTGGTTGTTATATGTGTTTGGTGAGAGCTTAGGTTAATCAAAGATTCAAATTCCAAGCTCACTTGACCATATGCATCCTCACCTTTACCCTAGCCCCATTACAACCTATGAATAAGACCTCATGATAAATGTATGCATGCATTGAATAATTGTTGATTGTTAGATGAAAAACAAATCTTAGAAAGCATTATTAGAAGAGAATTGAGTGATCGACCCTATACACTTGAGCGACTAGAGCGGATACATTTCCGGTGAGGGTTCGATGCTCAATTCCTTGTTCTCGACTTTCATGAGAGCTTTCTTCTTGCAAGTCTACTTGAACTTCATTTTAATGTTTGAATTGGGAGGATTCATGAATCATCATATGATCTCAGCCCTACTTGTTCATACATGCTCTTAGAGATTGATTTGCTTTCGACCAAGTAGGTAGAAGTATTTTGCATTTAGTTGCATGCATGTAGATAGGTTTATATAGTTTCTTTGCATTGAATAAATGTTCATACCCCTTTCTTGTCCTTCTTTATTCTTAGCATGAGGATATGATTGGTTTAAGTGTGGGGAGATTTGATAAACTCCAATTTTGTGGTTTACCTTGTGCTTAATTTGGGGTATTTTATCACCTTTTCCCACATTTATTCAATGAAATAGCATGGTTTTGTAATTATCCCTAGATTTGTGCTTAAGTGTGAAAATATGCTTTTTAGGCCTTAAAATAGCTAAATTTAATTCACTTTAATTCCATTCGATGCCTTGATATGTTTGTTGAGTGATTTCAGGTTCATAAGGCAAGTACTGGATGGAAGAAGTGAGGAGAAAAGCATGCAAAGTGGGAGAACTCATGAAGGAACCGTAAAGCTATCAAGCCTGACCTCTTCGCACTCAATCGATCATAACTTGAGCAACAGAGGTCCAAATGAGGCGGTTCTAGTTGCGTTGGAAAGCTAACATCTGGGGCTTCAAAAATCTATCATATGTTGCTTCACGTTTATGGGCACGCACGCGCCATGTACGCGTGCGCGCCGATGCTGCACGTGGGTCCACTTTAAGCAATTCGTGGCCAGTGATTTCTAGAGCATTTTGGGCCCAATCCAACTCATTTCTAATGATATTTCATGTAGAATTCAAGCTTGGGCAAGGGAGGAGCAATTTTTTGGTAGCTTAGCATCATGTAGGTTAGTTTCTAGAGAGAGAAGCTCCTTCTTCTCTTTAGAATTAGGTTAGGTTAATCCATCTTAGATCTAGGCATGATTTCTTGATTTCATCTTGTTTCCTTTCCAATTTTTTGTTTCTACTACTCTATTCTTCTTAGTTCTTTTTTCAATTTTACTTTTATGTCTCTTTTATGTCTATGAACACTCATGTTGGATCTTGTTTACATTTGATGAAATTTAATGATGATGTTTCTTTTATTGATGATTTGAGTTGTTGATTTACTTTTCTTGCAATTTGTAGTTGGTAGATTTTACTATTCTTGCACATTTACCATGCTTACCTTATACACCCACCAAGTGTTTGACAAAATTCTTGGTTGGGCTTTAGAGTAGACTTTGAGCATTCTTGGCTTTGAAAGAGTAAATAAGCAATCTTGAGTCATGAATACCCAACTAATGTTGATGATCTAGAGTTGTTAATTAATATGAATTTCATTGACTCTAATCTTTTGCTAATTCTATTAGTGAGTTAATTAGTACATTTGGATTGAGGTTAACTAGTCTTGTTTGACTTTCTCTCATGGAAGATAATGTGATACCTTCTTCCAATATTGGAGATGACGAAATGAGATAGATTCTTGTTATTATTGTGATATGATTGATTAGTCTTGTTTGACATTCTCCCAATGTGAAGATAACATGATACCTTCTTCTATTTGTTGGAGTTGACTAAATAAGATGAATTAATCATTGTATGACTAGGATAGAAAGCCTATGATCTCAATTCTTGCCATGAATGTCTCTCCTTATTACTTGCTTTCTTTAGTTATTTGCTTGATTTACTTTCCTTGTCATTTATTTTCTTACCAAAATATAAAAATCAAACCCCTCATGTTCTTTCATAACCAATAATTGAGCACTTCATTGCAATTCCTTGTGAGACGACCCGGAGTCTTAATACTTCGGTTAATTCTTATTTGGAGTTTGTTACTTGTAATAACCAAATTTAATTTGATGTGAGATTTGTTTGTTGGTTTGGAGCTATGCTTACAACGAAATTCTTTTTTCTATAAGAGAAATTCCTAACCAACGCAATTCTTGCGATCAAGGAGTAAAGTTTGAAGAAGAAAAATAAAAGAGAAAAAATGTAGAATAAAGAAGAAAGAAGAAAGAAATTAGGATTGAGAAAGAAAAGATAAGAAAAGTGGGTGTTGCCGGGTTTTGGTGACGCGGCACTGTTGACGCGTACGCGTGATTGACGCGTAAACGTGGGGCGTGCAAGTGGGGAGGCGACGCGAGAGCGTCGCGCACGCGTATGCGTGACCGTGTTTGTGCTACTCGCACGAAGCCAGCCTCGTGCACGCACAACTCTATGTTCATTCAATGTTGTGGCCCAACTTTGCATATGATGCGTGCGCGTCAGGCACGCGCATGTGTGATCACTCAGAAATTGAAAACAACACGCACGCGTCAGGGACGCGTATGCGTGGGTGATTTTTGTGCCTCTAGCACAGTGCCAGCACCAGGCCATCACAACTTTCAGCCAATACACCTTTTACGTCAATTTTTCAGGGCCACGCATGCGCGTGCGCGTCATTGACGCATTCGCGTGACATGCCACAATTCCAAGTGACGCGTACGCGTGGGGTACGCGTGGTGATGCTTGTGTGATTGGCACACTTTCTGCACGCTCCCACGCAACTTTTTACCACTTTTCTTTTTTTTGATGCAATTAAGCAGATGTAAATACAGACTATATGCAGAAATAATGAGAAGAGCACTAAATAGAGCTAAAAAGAGAGAAGGGAACGATCATACCATGGTGGGTTGTTTCCCACCTAGCACTTTGCTTTAACATCCTTAAGTTAGACAGTCCACAAGCTCATTCGTCTGCTGATGGTGGATCTTCCAGGAGGAAGACCTCTTGCTCTTTATGGTTCTTCATTTTCTCACCATGATACAGCTTCAAGCGATGTCCATTGACCTTGATGAATTTGGAGCTTGAAGGATGACTCAGGTGGAAAACTCCATATGGCTCTGCCTTTTTCACTCTATAGGGACCTTCCCATATAGATCTTAGCTTGCCTGGTATGAGCCTCAATTTGGAGTTGTAAAGGAAAACTAACTCCCCAGGTCTGAACTCCTTTCTTTTGACATGCTTGTCATGCACAGCCTTCACCCTCTCTTTGTATAGTCTAGAGTCGTCATAAGCTTCGAGTCGAAGGGTCTCCAATTCTGCTAGTGCAGCATCCTTTCAGTGCCAGCTTTCTCAAATCCCATGTTACACTCCCTCACAGCCCAGAAAGCCTTGTGTTCCACCTCCACTGGGAGGTGACAAGGCTTTCCGTAGACTAGACAGAAGGGACTCATCCCAATAGGTGTCTTGTACGCTGTCCAATATGTCCAGAGCGCATCAACAAGTCTGGTGCTCTAGTCCTTCCTATGAAGCTTGACTATCTTCTCCAGAATGCGCTTTATTTCTCTGTTAGACACCTCCGCTTGTCCATTGGTCTAGGGATGGTAGGCTGTTGCTATCTTGTGAACAATTTCATGCTTCTTCAGTAGTGTTGCGAATCTCCTGTTACAAAAGTGAGTGCCTTGATCACTCACGATTGCTCGTGGTGATCCAAAGCGACAGATAATATAGTTTCTAACGAAAGAGACAACAGTGTTAGCATCATCAATACGGGTAGAAATTGCTTCCACCCATTTAGAAACATAATCTACAACTAACAATATATATAAGAAACCATTAGAGTTTGGAAATGGACCTATGAAGTCAATGCCCCAGGCATCAAAAATTTCACAGGACGGCATAAGCTGTTGGGCATCTCATCCTTCTTGGATATATTACCAAATCTTTGGCATGGGGAACAGGATTTACAGAAAGCAGCAGCATCTTGAAAAAGAGTGGGCCACCAGAATCCACAGTCTAAAATTTTTCCAACTGTTCTTTGAGGGTCAAAATGTCCACCACTCTTAGAAGAGTGACAGGCCTCTAAAATGGACTGAAATTCTGATTGAGGCACACACCTTTTAATTATCTAGTCAGTACCATACCTCCATAAATATGGATCATCCCATATATAATATTTGGACTCACTTTTCAGCTTGTCCTTCTGATGCTTAGTAAAATTAGGAAGGAAGGTATGACTAACTAGATAATTAGCTACAGGTACATACCAAGGAACTACTTCAGATACTGCATGCAAGCTATCAAATGGAAAAGCATCATTGATAGGAGTGGAGTCATCCTTAATATGCTCAAGGCGACTCAAGTGGTCCGCCACTAAATTCCGAGAACCACTCCTATCCTTAATTTCTAAATCAAATTCTTGCAGCAGCAGTATCCAACATATTGGCCTTGGTTTGGACTCTTTTTTAGCTAATAAGTATTTTAGAGTTGCATGGTCTGAGTACACTACCACCTTAGTACCAAGTAAATAAGCTCGAAATTTGTCCAGAGCAAAAACAATAGCCAGAAGCTCTTTTTCAGTGGTAGTGTAATTAGACTGAGTAGTGTCTAAGGTCTTTGAAGCATATGCAATTACAAAAAAATCCTTACCTACGCGCTGGGCCGGCGCCACTCCCACTGCATGGTTGGAGGCATCACACATAATCTCAAAAGGCTGGCTCCAGTCTGGTCCTCTCACAATTGGAGCTTGAGTCAAGGCGATCTTCAGCTTATCAAACGCTTCTATACAGTCCTCACTCAGCTCGAATTCAACATCCTTCTGCAGCAGTTTGGATAAGAGCAAAACTACCTTACTGAAGTCCTTGATAAATCTCGGGTAAAAACCTGCATGGCCAAGGAACGAACGGACTGACAGGCGATCAAGCATCTGATCGATAAAGGGCAGGGGGTAGTGATCCTTGCGGGTAGCTTGGTTGAGACGCCTGTAATCAATGCATACCCTCCAGGCGTTCTGCACTCTAGTCGCAATGAGCTCTCCATGCTCATTCTTTACTGTTGTGACTCCAGATTTCTTTGGAACCACTTGTACTGGGCTGACCCATTCGCTATCTGAGATTGGGTAGATGATATCAGCTTCCAGCAATTTGGTCACTTCCTTCTTGACAACCTCCAAGATGGTGGGGTTCAGCCACCTCTGAGGTTGATGGACAGGTCTTGCTCCCTCTTCTAAAAATATCCTGTGCTCACAAACTTGAGGACTGATGCCTACTATATCCGCCAAGCTCCACCCAATAGCCTTTTTGTGTCTTCTCAGCACACTAAGCAGCTGCTCCTCTTGTTGGGAAGTGAGTTCCCTTGTAATGATAATAGGGAGCTTCTGATTATCCTCAAGGTAAGCATACTTGAGGTGGAGTGGAAGGGGCTTTAACTCCAATTTCTGCTCATGGCTAGGTACTTGATCATCTGGAGCTAGTGATGATGGCAAAGTGTCATCGTTGTGTTCAGGGGGTATCCCCACACTTGGAACTTGCTCCATGTGCATCTCTTCTACTTCTTCTTGGTGAACCGCAGCCACGGTCTCATCAATGATGTCGAACTGGAAGATGGAATGATCTTCCGGGGGATGCCTCATGGCTTCATTCAGATTGAAGCTCACCACTCTACCATCAATCTCGAAGGAGTAAGTTCCTGAGAAGGCATCCAACTTGAACTTGGAAGTCTTTAGAAATGGTCTTCCAAGTAGGATGGATGATGGTCTTCCTGAGTCATTGGGGGGCATCTCTAGGATGTAAAAGTCAATAGGAAATGTTAGTCCCTTAATGCTCATGAGCACGTCCTCAGCAATTCTAACAACTGTGATTATGCTTTTATCTGCTAACACAAAACGAGCTGCTGACCTTTTTAAGGGAGGGAGCCTCAAAGCATCATATATAGACAAAGACATAATACTCACGCACGCTCCTAAATCACACATGTAGTCAGAAAATATTACACCTCCAATGGTACAATTAACCATGCATGAACCTGAGTCACTACATTTTTTAGGTATATTCCCCATTAAAGCAGATATGGAACTACTTAAAGGAATGGTTTCTAATTCATTAATCTTATCCTTATGCATGCACAAATCCTTTAGGAACTTAGCATATTTAGGTACTTGCTGAATAACATCAAAACGGAGAATAGTTACCTCAACCTTTTTTAAGATTTCTTCCATTTTAGGATCGAGTTCCATCTGCTTTCTAGACTTCCTTGCAATGTGTGGAAAAGGGATAGGGATGGCGCCACGTGTAGCTTCAACTGCCTTTGATGCGCTATTCTCTGGTTGAGTTGCTTCTTCTTCAACCATGTCTTGTACTTCCTCTTCTTCTTCAGCATCCTCTCCCTTAACAATATCCTCCACTTAAATGTTTTCCTTGAAGCTTGGCTCCTCATGACTCCTCTCTTGTAGTGTGGTTCCGAACCGCAAGGTAATGGCGTTAATGCCACCTTTGGGGTTGGGTAAGGGTTGAGAAGGAATTGCACTGAAGCTTGAAGGTTGATTGTTGGAGGGAATTAGCAAATCCATCCGGGAGATGAGAGCTTGTATTGTGGAGCTAAGACCATTTATGGAGGAGTTAATTGTATTTTGAATGTCTTGGTGTCCTTGCGTCATAGTGCGAAGCATCTCATCATTAGAAGAAGAAGGGGGGTAAGTGATTTGAGGGGCCTGCTATTGGTTGTTCTGAGGCGCTTGGGACTGCCTTAGGTGAGGTGCTCTGTAAGGCTAGTTCTGGTTCTACTGTCTGTTGTTGTTGCTGTTCCACCACTGATTTCCATTGTTGTCTCTGCCTCCTCTATTGTAGTTGTCCCTCCATTCCTGGTTGTAGTTGTCCCTCCACCCCTGGTTGGAATTATCTCTCCAACCCTGGTTGGAGTTGTCTTGCCAAAATTGATTGTAGTTTTCACCTTGGTTGTAGTTGCCGCCTTGTTGATGGTATTCTTGACTCGGGCGGTCATAGAAATTATGAGTAGCTGCTAAGGTATTGTGTTCTTGTAAGAGCTGCGGACACTCATCAGTGTAATGAGTATAATCGGCACATATTTCACACACTCTTTGAAGGACCAACTATTGACTCTGTTGTGATGGGGGGCTGAGGTTGTTGTTGATGCAGTTGTGTATCTGCTTCAGTAAGTTGGTCATCTCACATAGTGTTTGTGTGAGGGCAGTATTCTCACTGCTAGAGGAAACCTCTGCAACAGCCTTAGGATGGTTGTTGCTGTGCCAGGCGTTCCGAGTAGACTCAGCTAGATCGGTAATTAGTTGCCAAGCTTCATCTGCGGTCTTGTACTTTTTCAGAGAACTATTGCTTGCACCATCTAATGTGGTTTTTTCCTGAGACTTCATGCCTTGTGCTTTTCAGAGAACTATTCCTTGCGTCACTTGTGCTTTTCCAATCCGCGAGGTCACGTGAGCCATGCGACCGCGTCATTGCGGATTCCTTTCTTCCGTGCGGTCGCGTCACTGACGTGTACGCGTCACTTCTCGCTGGTCATCTCCTCAACTTCTTGTGCTCCTTCCATTTTTGCAAGCTTCCTTCCCAATCTCTCACTCATTCATGCCCTATAAAGCCTGAAATACTTAACACACAGATCAAGCCATCGAATGGTAATAAGAGAGGATTAAGATTAGCTAAATTAAGACCAAAGAAGCATGTTTTCAATCATGTAATAATTTTAGGAAGGAAATATAAATGCATGCTAATTATATGAATAAGTGGGTAAAGACCATGATAAAACCACACAATTAAACACATTGTAAACCATAAAATAGTGGTTTATCAACCTCCCCACACTTAAACATTAGCATGTCCTCATGCTAAACTCAAGGAGACCAAATAAATGAGTAGGGAAAGCCAAGACTTATGCAATGCAACCTATGAATGTGAATGCAACTACATGCTAAAATGATTCTACCTACTTCGTGAAAAAGTAAATAAACCTTTCAAGAATAAATATGAACTGGATTTCACTAATTCAAATCACAAAATACAATATAAATAACTTGCAAGAAGAAGATAGCTCATAAAAGCAGAGAATATAGAATTAAGCACTGAACCCTTACTAGTAGTGTATATCATTCTAACTCTCAAGTGTCTAGGGTCAATTCTCTCAATTCTCTACTAATCTTGCTTTCTATAGCTTGCTCTTCATCTAACAATCAACAAAAATTTAATGCACCAATACACAAATCAAGAGGTCTTTTAAGGGTTGTAATGGGGTTAGGGTCAAGGTAGGATTGTATTTGGCCAAGTGGACTAAAATTTGAATCCTTAATTAACATAAACTTTCCACCTAACTTAAAACAATCTATTTAATTAAAATACAAAATCTAACTTCCCATTAACTGTGCTTACTACATATTTATGCATTCTAAGTTTTGAGTACAGCTCATATGCATTGATTTCACTTATTTATTTTGGGGCATTTTGTCCCCTTTTATTAATTGCTCTTTTCTTTTTCTTTTTCACTTCTTTTTTTTTTCAATGCATATAATTAAAGTATTGAATGCAATAACATGTGCTCAACCATTATTTTGCACATTTTTACTAAAATATACAACATCCAATTATTCAAACCAAATATTTTCAAACCCAACTTCCCCACACTTAAATCATAAGCACTTTTACTAGTCTAAGCTAACCAAGGATTCAAATTAAGGACATTATTATTTTCCGCTTAGAGTCAGTAATGAGCTAGAGTAAAGTACAAATGGGTATATTAGGCTCAAATTGGTTTGCAAAGGATAATGAAAGGGTAAGGCCATATGGGTATGAAAGCTTAGTGAAACAAAGGCCTCAATCATATCAGTGCATGCATACATCAAACAATGGAAATATAGAATTAAGCAAGACAAAGATCACAATTTTAGAGAGAAAAACACACACCAAAAAAAATTAAAATATTGGTTGATAAAATGCAACCAATCAAATAGGCTCAAAATCTCACTGGTTTTGTGTGTTCGAGCTCTAAACTATGTTCCAAAATAATATTTCTTCAAACAAGTTTTTTTTAAAAAAGTTTTATTCAAATTAGTGAAATACTATAAAAATTTCTTAAAAAAGAAAATATTACTTTAACCAAGTGGTAAGATATGCAAAAATCAAAAAAATATGCAATCAATCATGCAAATGCAACAATGAACATGGAAAATAAACCATTGGTGTTGAGATAGAAGAGTAACTAACCCATGGAGATCGGTATCGACCTCCCCACACTTAAAGATTGTACCATCCTCGGTGCATGCTAAGATGTACAAGTGGATGGGCTGCTCCAACTGATGCCTTTCTCCAAAAATTGTGCAGGTGGACTTGTTTGTCTTCCCATTAAGAAGCTTTTCCTCTCCCTTCGTGGTGGCCATTCGGAAAGAAGAGGGAAAAGAAAAAAATTAACCCAAAAATAAAGATAGAAAATAAATAAAATATGGGTGTTAATGCCAGATAATAAGGGTCTCAATTACATGGTAGCTACAACATGCAAGTGAGAAAACAGTAGAAGTACATGGCAAAGCAAGAGTGCAAAAATTTGCAACAATGGGAAGGAGAGTGCAAGATAATATAAATTTATGTCAATGCAAAATTAATACAAATATCATAAAAGAATAGCATTGACTTAAACAATATTACCCAACAGTGTAAAATAAGTCACTGAGTACCAAAATAATACCAGAAAAGACACAACAGTTGAATATGAACAAGTAACACCAATGGAAAAATTAATAAATTTAGAAAAGAAAATAAAAAGATGCACAAAATTAAAATGCAATGGAAGAAAGTATGCAAATAAATTAAATAAAATAGAATGGAGGAGAAAAAGATGAGAAGAAGAAAGTAAGAAAAGGAAGAAGAAGGTAGAAAAGAAATAAGAAAGGAAGAAAAGAATTAGGTATAGGGAAGAGAAGATAAGATATTTGGCTGCGTTGAAAAAGTTCTGCGGCGCAAGCAACGCGGACGTGTGGAAGATGCGGTCGCGCGACTGGCGCTTAAATTAATCGACGCAGTCACGTCAGTCACGCGGACGCGTGACTCAGGTTATGCTACTGGCGCGAGGGCAGCCTCGTGCTCGTACAACTCTCTGTTCGAATTTTTATTTTTGCCAAATTTGGGGTGATGCGATCGCGTGGGGCATGCAATCGCGTGAGTGGGCTTGAGAAGGGAATGACACGAACGCGTCGGCGACGCGGTCGCGTGACAGATTGTGCGTCCAGCACCACTCTCGCACAATAATTTGTTGTGTACCCTTTTTACGTCGAAAATCAGGGCACGCGGCTGCGTGGGTCACGCGGTCGCGTGGGAGGCCATTATTCCCATGTGACGCAGACACGTCAGCGACGCGGTTGCGTGGGACGATTTGTGCCACTGGCACGCCTCTAGCCACGCTCTCGCATGACTCTCTATTCGATTTCTCTTCTTCACAACGCACATGTGACGTGGACGCGTCAGCGACGCTGCCGCGTCGCGTGCATGCTTTTTTTTTAATAATGCAGTATGCAGAATTCAATGCTAATATGAATGTTATGCAAAATTCCAGGTTCAATACAATAAAATAAAATAAAACTCGAAAACAAATAAAACTAGATAAAAATGAAAAAGAAACGATCATACCATGGTGGGTTGTCTCCCACCTAGCACTTTTAGTTAAAGTTCTTAAGTTGGACATTGGTTGAGCTTCCTGTTATGGCGGCTTATGTTTAAATTCATCCAGAAATCTCCACCAATGCTTGGAATGCCAATAGCCTCTGGGGTCCCAAAATAGGCATGTAAAGCTTTTGAGCAACTTCAAACAAATTTTCAGGCTCCCGGGATGACGAATGTCAGGATAGGATCCATGATCCCAAGCTTTGCTTTTAAATCCGCCTCCGTCTTGATCTACATGATTCCATACGGGCGGTTTAAAAAGTAGATTCTCACCATGGTGACCAAACGTTCTCCGTGATCCATTCAATTGGGCGTGATACCAAACCGTGCGCTTCGAGTTGAAGTGTGGAACCTTATTGAACCTTGTGCACCAGCTCTGGGTACGAGCCATTTCCCTTTTCCTCTTAAAGCCGCAAATAGCTCTAAGCTGGCCATCTGTTTCGAGCAAACCATATTCAAGTGGAAAAATAAAGATAAGAGTCAAGGATTTTACCCACTTGAAGTCTGTATTGGGTGGTAATGGCCTTGGGATCAGTGTTTTCAGTGGTTCTGCAAGATCTACTACCTTGTGGTCTTTAGTGGATTCCTCCACTTCCTTGCAAACCTTTTCCATTCCAGCCATGTTCTGGTCAAAGTCTTCCATATCTTCCTCATCACTTGAGTCATAAATAGGAGGTTGAGAAAAGTCGACCTCTGCATCATCTTCGTATTCACTTGGGGAAGATTTTTCTGTCTCAGAGAAATCACTCGCGGCTGCAAGTTCATCACTAGGAGGACTTGACTGGTGACTATCATCATCAAAGAAACATGCATCTTGAGTTATTCCGTCCAGTTCTTCATAAGATATCCGCATTGGAGGTTGTGCAATATCCTTTTTAGTGTCAGTTGTAACATCCTTGACGGGGTCTTCCATGACTCTGTATTCCCATGGAGGTTCAGCATCTCCTAAATCTTCAACCAACTCTTCCTCTTCTATAATGACAGCATCCTCGACTTGTTCCAGTACGAAGTTATGCTCTATGCTGTCAACTGGAGTCTCTTGTGTCTTCTTCACAATACATTCTTCATTAGATTCTCCACATGAAGCCATGGGATTCTGTTGAGTGTCCGAACGTCTGGAAGATAATTGATTTATTGCTTGCTCCAGTTGATGAAGGGTTGTATTGAATTGGTTTATTGATTCTTCGAGCGAACCTGTGATTCTGGCTTTGATGGATATGGGCATGGTGTATGGGGGAGTGGTGGTTCTCGGGAGTAATTGGATTGGTGTTGGGGTGGATAAGGACCGTACGGTGGCGAATGGTGAAAAGAAGCTTGTGAGTGTGGTGGGTTGAGGTTGTGTTGCAAGGATGATCTCTGAGCATGGGGTGGGGCTTGTTGGTAGCTACAAGGCGGTCCACCATATCTATCAGCTTGGTATGCATTGTAGAATGGTCTTTGTCCATGATATCTAGGAGGGTGTTGTTTCCTAAAGGGGTGATTAGATCCTTGTGGCTCTATCCATCTTTGATTGCTTAGACCTTGATGCATAGTCCTGTTATAGCTTCCATCCCTTGCAACAAAATTAGAACCAAACTCAAAGTGAGAGGGGTGAGAATTCATAGTAGTTATCAGAAATAAGGGGAAAAAGGAGAAACAAATAAATAAGTAAAAGAAAGATATATTTTTTTAAATATTTACAATAACCAATAATAAGGCACACGTTTGCAATTCTTCGGCAACGGCGCCATTTTGACGTTAGGATTTTTGCTAGTAAAGAATTTTACAAAAATAGTCGCGTTGTAGATATAGATTCTAAACCAATAGAAATCCCTTCGTGCAAACGTTTTGGTTGTCACAAGTAACAAACAAAACTTTTGGCAAGGTATGAGAAATTGGAAGTTCAGACTTAGTTATTCTTATCAATAATAATGAAAGTTGAATCTTAATTCCACTTAGTTAACCTTTGCTAAAGCAAAGGAAAGTCAAGGGACTAATTAGTTAGACCTTCGAATCCTATTTATTTCCTAAGAAAATGTTGGGATTATTGAAGTTCAGTTTAATTAGCAAGATAACAGTTATCAATTATATTGAGTTAAGATAACTCCTGAGTTACTGATTTCTTAACCAAGACCAAAAGGGAAGGAAATTAAATCTACCGGAATAAGAATATCTTCAGATTGGGAATGATCAATAACATAAATAAAAGAAGGCAATATTAAACTGAAATACATCAAATAACATTAAATAAGAAAATCATCATGAATGTGGCATAAGCCAAATAGGCAACATAACTAATAGAAGCAAGCATTAGTGGTATCTGAAAATAAGGGATAAATATAAAGTAAAAGAACATTGAACTTGGGATCGAGAGTCACTCCTAAAACTAAGAGAAGTCCTAAATCCTAATTTCTAAAAATCCTACCTAAATCCTAAGAGAGAGGAGAGAACCTCTCTCTAAAAAACTACATCTAAAACATGAAAAGTGAATTATGAAAAGCATAATGAGTCTCTGCAAGTTCCCTGACTTTAATCTGTGTTTCTGGGCCGAAAACTGGTTGAAATGCGGCCCAGAATCTCTGCCAGCGACTTTTGTAATTCTGCAGATCGCGCACGTCACGCGATCGCGTCATCCATGCAGACGCGTCATTCACGTTTTTCCCAGCCACGCGTTCGCGTCATCCACGCTTCCGCGTCACTTGTGCTTTTCCAATCCGCGCAGTCGCGTGAGCCATGCAGCCGCGTCACTGCGGATTCCTTTCTTTCGCGCGGTCGCGTCGCTGACGCGTACGCGTCACTTCTCGCTGGTCATCTCCTCAACTTCTTGTGTTCCTTCCATTTTTGCAAGCTTCCTTCCCAATCTCTCACTCATTCATGCCCTATAAAGCCTGAAATACTTAACACATAGATCAAGGCATCGAATGGTAATAAGAGAGGATTAAGATTAGCTAAATTAAGACCAAAGAAGCATGTTTTCAATCATGTAATAATTTTAGGAAGGAAATATAAATGCATGCTAATTATATGAATAAGTGGGTAAAGACCATGATAAACCCACATAATTAAACACATTGTAAAGCATAAAATAGTGGTTTATCAACTCCCAATACTCATACAGAGTCTCTGAAATGCTTTGAATAATGCAGGAGATTTCTTTCCTCAATCTATCATTCACTTCAGTTGGAAAGTATTTTTCTAAGAAATCTCTCCTGAGCGTATCCCAGTTAGTAACGACTGCTTCAGGTTGAGTGTAGTACCACTCCCTCGCCTTCCCCTCAAGAGAAAATGGGAAGGCAAGTAGCAGAATGGAAGTCTCGTTTTCACCCTGCTGCCTAACAGTAGAATAGGCTGTCTGGAAATCTCTTAAGTACTTGAGAGGCTCTTGAGCAGGTAAGCCATGAAACTTCGGTAGTAGAATGATTAGTGTAGTCTTCAGTTCAATATCTGCACCCAGATTCGGATGATGCACTCGGAAAGGTGGCAGTGTAAAGTCCGGATCTCCTGCTTCTTGGAGAGTAACTCTGCGGTGTGTTGCCATATTATCTGCGCGTAAATCAGCAAAATCAGTAGAAGAGGAGCTGGTTTCTCCCTTAAATGACGCTTCAGATTTGTCCTCAGATAGGACTGGTGAATTGGTAGTAACCACTTCACCACCCTAAGAGGCTAACCGACGCCGAGCTCGCCTTATACGTGAAAGCGTTCTTTCAATTTCTGGATCAAACGCGGCTAAGCTCGGATCAGGTAGTCAACGCATCATTCAATGAAAGAAACATACAGCTTATGGTAATAAAAATAAAGATAAAATAAGCAAATATGTAAATAAAAATAAAAATATTTACACTAATCATTAATTTAGCACAGTATTGCAACTCCCTAGCAATGGCGCCAAAAATTGACATACAAAAAATTACCGATTAAGAATTTAATCTGGAAATCAGCGCTGCAAGTATAGTTCCTAATCAATAAAAGTTCCGCGTATCAATTTAAAAGAGTTGTCAAAAAATTTAAAAATAAAATACTAGGAGTATGAATCCCAGGTCGTCTCCCAACGAGTTGACAAAAGAGTGCTATTTTATTTATCAGAGGTTTTCCAAGAATTTTTAAGAGTTGAAGAACAAGTAATTAAAGGATTGTGAATTAAAGCAATGTAAATTAAAGAGATTTATGTATTCAGAATAAAAGGCCTTGACCGGGGGGATGGTTAATTGGAAGTTCTATCCTTGTTGGATTTTCTCAAGTGTAGTATCAAGAGGTTGTTATTTTCACTTAGTTAACCCTTACTAAATAAAGGAAAGTCAAGTGATTGAGCTAACTATTATTTGCAAGTCCTAAGGATTAGCGTTAGTAAATAGAGAATTAGCCAACAACTTCCAATTTAACTAATCACTTGAGCATTCCAACTCAAGGGTCTCCTCTTAATCAACCCCCAAGTCAAGTTGGGAGTCTACTCCATTGACATGAAAATTACTCGCATAGAATTAAAAAGAGAATAAAAGGAAGACATGATGAATAATAACTGAAAATTGATTAAAGGTAAAAATAGTTCTTGCATTAATAAATTATAAAAATAATCCAATTGTAACTCTGAACAAGGATTAAGGATATGAAAGAGTAAGGGACAAAGGAAACAAACTAGAATAATGAAAACTTCAACGGAGGTAGTAACTCTTCTCAATATCCAAATCACAAAGCATCAAAAGCATCAAAACTAGAAATCTATGAATGTGAGGAAAACCTAGAGCAAGGAGTAATTTTTCTCTCAGATTCCAAAACTCAAAACTAAAACTAATGAATGAGATAATGTGGGAATGTGTGTTGAGTCTCTGCTTGTCCCCTGGCTCTAGTCTGTGTTTTTGGGCTGAAAATTGGGTCCAAACTCGGCCCAAAATTGCCCCCAGCATTTTTTGCAGGTCGCGCATGTCACGCGTATGCGTCAATCACGCGTACGCATCGATGGATATCTTCGCGTGTCCCGCGTACATGTCATGTACGCGCACGCGTCATTCTTCGCTGGTCAGCTCCTTAGTTTCTTGTGTTCCTTCCATTTTTGCAAGCTTCCTCTCCACCCTCTAAGCCATTCCTGTCTTATAAATCCTGAAAACACTTAACGCACAAATCACGACATCGAATGGTATAAAGGGGAATTAAAAATATACAATTAGATGTCTAGGAAACAAGTTTTCAACCACCGAATAAAATTGGGAAGGAATTATAAAATCATGCAAATCATATGAATAAGTGAGTAAAGAGTTGATAAAAACCACTCAAATTAGCTCAAGATAAATCATAAAATAGTGGTTTATCAAAGATGCACAAACAAAGGAGGTTGTAAGGGATGAAAATAATTATGGGAATCTACACTGCAATAAAGCAGCAAGTGGCATAGAAGTGAAGGCAACCAAGGAAAGCACTAAAAAGGGGATTGTGACCAAGAAACAGAAGAAAATATCCATGAAAAATAAAAGGTTAGAAAAAAACAATCCAACCTCTACACCAATAAGCAAGGTGAATCAAGCTAATCACGATAAAAGAAAGCTTGTTAGGAGGACTTTATATCAGGGGCACTAATCTTCACCTCTCCCCCCTTGGAGTCATTTCTTTTAACCAACTGGAAGAAGAGGAAGAAAATTCAACAATCAAGTGTCAAGCTAGTGACATTAAAGAAGCGCTTGTTGGGAGGCAACCCAAATAGTAACATCCTTGGTTTTGCAGTTGCTTTGGTTTTAATTTTATAGTTATTTTGATTTTAGCATTATAGTTATTTTAGTTTTGGTTTTAAATTACTTTATCTAATTTGTTCTAGAATTTTTCTTGTTTTACATGTGTTTTGGTCAAGCAGAATGATTAGAACAGGAACAGGAGCAATTAAGAAGAATTTTTGACACCCTATTTTCAAATTTTCTTTGCTTGAGGACAAGCAAACTTTTAAGTTTGGTGTTGTCGCTTTGCTTTTGGCCTTTTCTGTTTATTTTAAAGCACCAAAGGGAGATGAATGTTCTTCATGGAGGAATGAGATGGCCACCAGCATAACTGAGGTTGTTGAGTTTCTTTCATTCTATTTCTCTTCCGTTCTTATTTTGTTGTCTTCTGTTTTCTATTTATTTTGTTACTGCATGATCAATTACTATTTCAATTCTTAGGGTTTAGTTTTATTTACTATTCATCTTGTTATTGAGTTTTATGCAAAAAAAAAGGGTGTCTCATGTATTGCTCACTGAGCTTGAAAATCAAAAGAAAAGAAAAAAGTGATGTAACGCATGAAAAGAGTGATTTGATATCTAAGATTAGTCATATTTACTTAATTGTGGTGGTGTTATTTGTAACTCTGAATGAATGACATAAACAGAGCATATTTGATGTTGAATTAAGGGATGTTGATGTATGAGGAATAGAGATTTAGAGAATTATTATGACTTCTCTAAAATAAACAAAAATTTAATCCTTGAAGCAAAAGAGGCAGCAAAATAAGCATAAAAGCAAGGTCCAAGGCTCTGAGCATCAATGACTAGGGAGTTTGAAATAATCAAAAGCTCAAAGAGTTGTTTTTCTAGTTATATGCTTGTGGTATTCTTGTTTCAAGTAACCAAAGATACAGAATATTTAGAGTCGTAACCAAATGCATTCAGTAGAGTATGCCAAAGGCTTTGAGCACCACTGTCTGGGAGTAACGGAAAGAAAAATCAAAATTTAGAAAGAGTTCCCCAGTCAAGTGCTTGTGGTGTTTATGTGTCAAGTAAAGCTTGAGACAAAACATTTAAAGTCACGGATAGGCTCAAGGTGCAAAGCACCAAAGAAAAGAGAATTAAAGTAAATTTTTTTGTGTTCAAGGATTAAACTAGAGTATAAAGATCAGAGAATTCATAATATGATCCGGGTTCTAATTCCGAATAACACTGACATTCCTCTTCTTCAAAGGAGAATGAGATGCCAAAACTGTTCAAGATTACAATGAATAAACCCCATTTTAAGAATAGAGTTGAGCATGGCTAAACTCTCACTTCTCATGTAAATTCACATCTTAATCATGCACTTATTTTGGTTGCTTGAGGACAAGCAACAATTCAAGTTTGGTGTTGTGATGCGTGAGCATCTTCTCTATCTTTTCCTAGTAAATTTGCATTCAAATTGTTGAGTTTGATCAACATTTAAATATCTTTTAGCCACTATAGATGCTAATTTGATTTGTGTACAATTCTATTTATTTCAGGTAGCATTCGGATGGATTTGACGGAGTTTTATAGCAGAAAAGAAAGAAAGCGAATGATGCTGTCAATCCTGACCTCCTTGCACTAAAATGAGAATACCTTGAGCTATAGAAATTCAATTGACATGATTTTAGCAGCATTGGAAAGCTAACTTCCAGAGCTTTCCAACGATATATAATCGTTTACATTTTGTCTCCAGAAACCTCTGCATCCTCCACGCTAAACTTGGTTCTTGCCAAGTTTAGCGTGGATTTGAGAACTCCCAGGCAAGCACACGCTGCCTTCTCCATCCTGAACTTGGGAAAAGCTAAGTTCAGCGTGGATTCAAAGGAGTATGCTAAAGACACCACTGCCTCCTCCACGCTGAACTTGAAAATTTCCAAGTTCAGCGTTGATCCTGACCAGTGGTCCTCAATCTTCTTCCAAAGGCTGCACGCATAGTTTAATTAATTTTGATTAAATTTGTATTTTATTTTAAAATAGAAAAAGATATTATTTTAGTTTTAAAAAATATATTTTTAAATTAATTAGGATTAGATATAAAAGAGAAAAAAAAACTTCTCTTCTGGGGAATTCCATCTCATTCTGAAAATTACAGTTTACCAGAATCCTAGTTTTCACTCTTTCATGAGCAACTAAACCTCCATTATTAAGGTTAGGAGCTCTGTCTATTGTATGGATTGATTCTGTTCCTTATTTTTTCTATTTTAATTTATGTACTGATTTATATTTCAAGAATTGTTTTTGTTCTTTATTTTATGAAATTGGGTAGAACGGAAGTATGACCCTCTTTCTAATTGAGTTCTTGTATAACTTGGAAAAGCTCTTTACTTGAACAACAGCTTGAAAACATATTCTCCTAAATTTCTAATTATCTGGATTTAACGGGATACGTGACATATAATCATCTTATATTTGGATAATTAGGATTTCTGTGGCATATAACTAGAATTGAACTTCACCCTCTAATTGGAATTAATTGACCAAGGAATTGGCAGTTAATGAATCTTAGAGGAGACTAAAAGGTCTAAGGAATTAGGGTTTAGTCATATATAGTTTGCCAGGAATTAAATCTTGCATGATTAAAATAAATTAATAAGAAAAGTCAATCCGGAAAATAGATAACTCTGAAGTCTTAACTGCTTTCTCCATATTTTATTCCCAACTTATTTATTGCTTGTCTTCTGATATTCTGAGTTTCCTGTTTAATACTTTTTGAACTCCCAAACGCCATTTTCTTTTTGTCTAACTAAGAAAATAACTTAACCATTGTTGCTTAATCCATCAATCACCTGAGGTATTACTTGGTACGACCCGGTACACGTGCCGGTTAGTTTGTGGTTATAAATTCCGCACCAACCTCATAGGAGATCACATGTTCTAGATTTAGTTCACACTGATGTTTGCACTATGGATGCTAAGACACTAGATGGTGCATCATATTTTGTTACTTTTATTGATGATTATTCTCGAAATGTGTGGGCTTTTATTTTGAAATCTAAAGACCAGGTGCTCGGAATCTTCAAACACTTTCATGCAAGTGTTGAAAGAGAAATAGGAAGAAAATTGAAATGTGTTCGAGCAGATAATGGTGGTGAATACAAGGGTCCGTTTGAAGAGTATTATAAAGGACATGGTATCAAGCTTGAGAAGACAGTTCCTAAGACTCCTCAACATAATGGAGTTGCAGAGAGAATGAATCGCACTATCAATGATAGAGTCAGATGTATGCTCTCTCATGAAAAGTTGCCTAAATCTTTTTGGGGTGAAGTGATGAGGACTGCAGTAGATCTGATCAACTTTTCTCCTTTAGTTCCACTAAATGGTAATGTTTCAGGGAAAGTTTGGAGAGGGAAAGATGTCTTCTATAGTCACTTGCGAGTGTTTGGCTGCAGAGCTTTTGTTCACATTCCAAGAGATGAAAGGTCTAAACTTGATGGAAAGTCAAAGCAGTGTATCTTCATGGGTTATGGTCACGAAGACTTTGGTTACAGATTACGGGATCCAGTGAGCAAGAAGATAATTAGAAGCCGAGATGTGATTTTTCTTGAAGACCAAACTATTGAAGATCCTGAGAAGACAGATAAGCCAACAGTAACTGTTAGACATTATACTGATGATAAACCTGATCCTTCCACTAGACCTCATATTATTGGGTGAGATGTACGAGTTGATAATGATGGTGATGATTTGCATGATGAACCTACATCTCAACCTGAGGTGCTAGATGTTGAAGTTCCACCTGAACCACCAGTTGAGCTTGAATTGAGAAGAACTACTAGAGAGCGTCATCCTTCTCAGAAATACTCTCCTCATGAGTATGTGATGAACACAGAGACTAAGGAGCTAGAGAGCTACCAGGAGGCTTGATGAGCGGATAATTTGTACGTTTTTGGCATTGTTTTTAGTATGTTTTTAGTATGTTTGAGTTAGTTTTTAGTATATTTTAATTAGTTTTTAGTTAAAATTCACTTTTCTGGACTTTACTATGAGTTTGTGTGTTTTTCTGTGATTTCAGGTATTTTCTGGCTGAAATTGAGGGACCTGAGCAAAAATCTGATTCAGAGACTAAAAAGGACTGCAGATGCTGTTGGATTCTGACCTCCCTGCGCTCGAAGTGGATTTTCTAGAGCTACAAAAGCCCAATTGGCGCGCTCTCAACGGCGTTGGAAAGTAGACATCCTGGGCTTTCCAGCAATATATGCTAGTCCATACTTTGCCCAAGATTTGATGGCCCAAACCGGCGTTCAAAGTCACCCTCAGAATTCCCAGCGTTAAACGCCGGA
>NC_029772.3:52507948-52508229 GCF_000817695.3 Arachis duranensis | reverse complement strand
GTTCATCACCGGGGATTAATTGAGTTGTGAAAAGTAGTGATCACAATTTCGCATACCAAGTTTTTGGCGCCGTTGCCGGGGATTGTTCGAGTATGGACAACTGACGGTTCATCTTGTTGCTTAAATTAGGTATTTTTTTTTCTTCAGAGTTCTTAAGAATGAATTCTAGTGTTTCATGATGATCTGTTGAAGTCTGGCTGGCTGTGAAGCCATGTCTAATCTCATTGGACCGAGGTTTCAACTTATCATCACAAGAGCTTGTTGATTTTTATCAATCTTGC
>NC_029772.3:52507386-52507630 GCF_000817695.3 Arachis duranensis | reverse complement strand
TAGTCTAGTGTCTCATTTTAAGTTTGGTGTCAATTGCATGCATTCATTCATGTGTCTTAAGGATCTTCAAGTAATTCTTGATGATTTTCTTGCTCTGACCTTTGAATTCTCTTGACTTGAGTGTTTTGTTGTGTCTCATATGCATTCTCATTTTGCTGAGGTATACAGACTTATGCTATTCCCTTTTGCTGTAAGAGACAGAGCTAGGACATGGTTGGACTCACAACCTAAAGAAAGCCTGAAC
>NC_029772.3:52506521-52507135 GCF_000817695.3 Arachis duranensis | reverse complement strand
ACTGTCCAAGATGTCTTTGGATAGCTCTACTGGAGGATCTCTTCATCTGAAGAAGACGCCTACTGAAGCTCAAGAGCTAATTGAAATGGTTGCAAATAACCAATTCATGTACACTTCTTATCTTCTCAGCAACAAACAGAGAGTTCTAAGCAGAACACTTCTGACTTAGCAACCATGGTCACTGATCTAATCAAAACCACTCAAAGTTTCATGACTGAAACAAGGTCCTCCATCAGAAATTTGGAGGCACAAGTGGGACAGCTGAGCAAAAAAATTACGAAACTCCCTCCTAGTACTCTTCCAAGCAATACAGAAGAAAATCCAAAAGGAGAGTGCAAAGCCATCAACATGGCCAAATTTGGAGAGGAGGAAGAGGCAGTGAACGCCACTGAGGAAGACCTCAATGGACGTCCACTGACTTCCAATGAGTTCCACAATGAGGAACCATGGGAATCTGAGGCTCAAAATGAGACCATAGAGATTCCATTGGACTTACTCCTGCCATTCATGAGCTCTGATGAGTATTCTTCCTCTGAAGAGGATGAGTATGTCACTGAAGAGCAAGTTGCTAAATACCTTGGAGCAATCATGAAGCTAAATGACAAGTTATTTGG
>NC_029772.3:52503803-52504018 GCF_000817695.3 Arachis duranensis | reverse complement strand
CCATGAGAGAGGAGCAACAAAGACAAGGAAGAGACATTGAGGAGCTTAAGCACTCCATAGGATCTTCAAGAGGAAGAACAAGCCGCCATCACTAAGGTGGACCCGTTCTTTAATTTCCTTGTTCTTTATTTTTATGTTTTTCGAAAATTATGCTTGTGTTTATCTATGTTTGTGTCTTGTGATCATTAGTGTCTTAGTGTCTATGCCTTAAAGTT
>NC_029772.3:52502821-52503663 GCF_000817695.3 Arachis duranensis | reverse complement strand
ATTATTTTGATGTGGTGGCAATACTTTTGTTTTCTGAATGTATGCTTAAACAGTGCATATGTCTTTTGAATTTGTGGTTCATGAATGTTGGCTCTTGAAAGAATGATGAAAAAGGAGACATGTTACTGAGGATCTGAAAAATCATAAAAATGATTCTTGAAGCAAGAAAAAGCAGTAAATTCAAAAAAAAAAGGAGAAAAGAGAAAACGAAAAGAGTGTGCTTAAGAACCCTGGACACCTCTAATTGGGGACTTTAGCAAAGCTGAGTCACAATCTGAAAAGGTTCACCCAATTATGTGTCTGTGGCATGAATGTATCCGGTGGTAATACTGGAAGACAGAGTGCTTTGGGCCACGGCCAAGACTCAATAAGTAGCTGTGTTCAAGAATCATCATACTTAACTAGGAGAATCAATGACACTATCTGGATTCTGAGTTCCTAAAGAAGCCAATCATTCTGAATTTCAAAGGATAGAGTGAGATGCCAAAACTGTTCAGAGGCAAAAAGCTAAAAGCCCCGCTCATCTAATTAATACTGATCTTCATAGATGTTTTTTGAATTCATTGCATATTCTCTTCTTTTTATCTTATTTTGTTTTCAGTTGCTTGAGGACAAGCAACAATTTAAGTTTGGTGTTGTGATGAGCGGATAATTTGTACGCTTTTGGCATTGTTTTTAGTATGTTTTTAGTATGTTTGAGTTAGTTTTTAGTATATTTTTATTAGTTTTTAGTTAAAATTCACTTTTTTGTACTTTACTATGAGTTTGTGTGTTATTCTGTGATTTCAGGTATTTTCTGGCTGAAATTGAGGGACCTGAGCAAAAATCTGATTCAGAGACTA
>NC_029772.3:52496729-52502183 GCF_000817695.3 Arachis duranensis | reverse complement strand
ACAGGGTGTGTTGAACATTTCCACTGAGAGGATGGGAGGTAGCCACTGACAACGGTGAAACCCTTGCATAAGCTTGCCATGGAAAGGAGTAAGAAGGATTGGATGAAGACAGTAGGAAAGCAGAGAGACGGAAGGGACCAAGCATCTTCATACGCTTATCTGAAATTCCCACCAATGAATTACATAAGTATCTCTATCTTTATCTTTATGTTTTATTCGTATATCACCCATATCCATTTGAGTTTTCCTGACTAAGATTTACAAGGTGACCATAGCTTGCTTCATACCAACAATCTCTGTGGGATCGACCCTTACTCGCGTAAGGTTTATTACTTGGACGACCCAGTACACTTGCTGGTTAGTTGTGCGAAGTTGTGTTTATGCCATGGTATTGAACACCAAGTTATTGAGTTCATCACCGGGGATTAATTGAGTTGTGAAAAGTAGTGATCACAATTTCGCATACCAAGGCTATGTCTGATGAGCATAAGGGAGATTGGTTGAAGGCCATGCAAGAAGAAATGAAATCCTTGCATGAGAATCATACTTTTTAATTGATGAAGTTGTCGAAGGGTAAGAGAGCATTCAAGAATAAATGGGTGTTCAAATTGAAAGCGGATGAAAATGTGTCATGGCCAAGGTACAAAGCTCGATTGGTTGTGAAAAGCTTTGAGCAAAAGAAAAGTATTGATTTTGAGGAGATTTTCTCTCCAGTTGTGAAGATGTCCTCTATTCGAGTTGTGCTTGATGTGAAGACTACATTCCTTCATGGTGACATAGATAAAGAACTTTATATGGAGCAACTAGAGGGTTTCGAGGATAAAGGAAAGGAGCATCTTGTATGCAAGTTGAAGAAGAGCTTATATGGGCTGAAGCAAACGCCAAGGCAGTGGTACACGAAGTTTGATTCCTTTATGGAAGGTCATGGGTATAGTAACACTTCTTCTGATCATTGTGTGTATGTTATGAAATTCTCTGATGGTGATTTTATAATTATCTTGCTTTATGTTGATGACATGTTGATTTTCGGTCATGACACTAAGAAGATTGAAAGTATTAAGAAAGACTTGAACAGATCCTTTGCTATGAAGGATTTGGGTCTTGCAAAGAAAATCCTTGGCATGAGTATCACTCGTGACAGGAAGAATGGAAAACTGTGGTTGTCACAGCAGAAGTACATTGAAAAGGTTTTAAAGAGGTTTAGCATGAGTAATTCCAAACCTGTTAGTACTCCACTTGCTAGTCATTTCAAGCTGAGTTCGCAGCAATGCCCTACAAGTGAGAAAGAGAAAGGAGAAATGAAGAAGATTCCATATGCATATGTAGTTGGCAGTTTGATGTATGCTATGGTTTGCACCAGGCCGGATATTGCTCATGCTGTTGGAGTTGTTAGTCGGTTTCTCTCTAATCTTGGCAAGGAACACTGGCAAGTAGTGAAGTGGATTCTAAGATACCTTAATGGTACTTCCAGAGTTTGTTTATGCTTTGGGAGTGGCCAACCTGTGTTAGATGGTTACACAGATGCGTATATGGCTGGGGATCTTGATTCAAGAAAGTCTACTTCTTGTTATATGATGACTTTTCAAGGGGGAGCTGTGTCGTGGCAATCTCGACTTCAGAAATGTGTTGCTTTGTCTAATACAGAGGCATAATACATCGCTGTTGTTAAAGCTTCTAAGGAACTCTTGTGGATGAAGATATTTCTACAAGAGTTAGGCATCAACCAAGAGAAGTTTGTGTTATTTTGTGACAGTCAGAGTGTTATCCATCTCAGCAAGAATCCGACATTTCATTCCAGATCGAAGCATATAGGGCGAGGTATCATTGGATATGTTAAGTGGTGCATGAAATTGTGATCATCAACAATGGCGCCAATAGACTTGGAGCTCTCAAACGTAAATCACACTTTGTCACAACTTTGCACAACTAACCAGCAAGTGCACTGGGTCGTCCAAGTAATACCTTATGTGAGTAAGGGTCGATCCCACAGAGATTGTTGGCATGAAGCAAGCTATGGTCATCTTGTAAATCTCAGTCAGGCGGATTCTAATGGTTATAATGGTTTTCGAATATAAAATAAATAAAGCATAAAATAGAGATAGAGATACTTATGTAATTCATTGGTAAGAATTTCAGATAAGTGCATAGAGATGCTTTGTTCCTGTTGAATCTCTGCTTTCCTACTGCCTTCATCCAATCCTTCATACTCCTTTCCATGGCAAGCTCTATGTTGGGTTTCACGTTGTCAATGGCTACCTCTCGCCCTCTCAGTGAAAATGGTCCAAATGCTCTGCCACAGCACGGCTAATCATCTGTTGGTTCTCGATCATGTCGGAATAGAATCCAGTGATTCTTTTGAAGCTCGTCACAGTCATTCAATCCCTAAATCCTACTTGGAATACCATAGACAAGGTTTAGACTTTCTAGATTCTCAAGAATGCTGCCAATGGATTCTAGCTTATACCACGAAGACTCCGATCTTTCGGATTGGAGGCTAAGAGATACACGCTCGTTCTAAGGTAGAACGGAAGTGGTTGTCAGTCACGCATTCATAGGTGAGAATGATGATGAGTGTCACAGATCATCACATTCATCATGTTGAAGTGCAACGAATATCTTAGAATAAGAATAAGCTGAATTGAATAGAAGAATAATAGTAATTGCATTAATACTCAAGGAACAGAAAAGCTCCACACGTTAATCTATGGTGTGTAGAAACTCCACCGTTAAAAATACATAAGTGATAATAGTGTTCATTGGGTTTAGCCCCAGAGAGGGAACCGGAATAACCAAGACCCGGTCAAAAGACACTCAATACAATAGTAAAAAGTTCTATTTATACTAAACTAGTTACTAGGGTTTACAGAAATAAGTCTTAGTGCAGAAATCCACTTTCGGGACCCACTTTGGTGTATGCTTGGGCTGAGCTTGAGCTTTACACATGCAGAGGCTTCTCTTGGGGTTAAACGCTAAGTTGTAACGTCTATTTGGCGTTTAACTCTGGTTTGTGACGTGTTTTTGGCGTTTTACTCCAAAATGCAACATGAAACTGGCGTTGAACGCCAGTTTACGTCATCTAAACTTGAATAAAGTATGGACTATTATATATTGATGGAAAGCCCTGGATGTCTAATTTCCAACGCAATTGAGAGCGCGCCATTTTGAGTTTTGTAGCTCCAGAAAATTCATTTTGAGTGTAGGGAGGTCAGGATCCAACAGCATCAGCAGTCCTTTTTCAGCCTAAATCATATTTTTGCTCAGGTCCCTCAATTTCAGCCAGAAAATACCTGAAGTCACAGAAAAACACACAAACTCATAGTAAAGTCCAGAAATGTAAATTTTGCATAAAAACTAATAAAAACATCCCTAAAAGTAGCTAGATCCTACTAAAAACTACCTAAAAATAATGCCAAAAAGCGTATAAATTATCCGCTCATCACAACACCAAATTTAAATTGTTGCTTGTCCCCAAGCAACTGAAAATCAAATAGGATAAAAAGAAGAGAATATACTATAAATCTCAAAATATCAGTGAATATTAGTTCTAACTAGATGAGCGGGACTTGTAGCTTTTTGCTTCTGAACAGTTTTGGCATCTCACTTTATCCTTTGAAGTTTAGAATGATTGGCATCCATAGAAACTCAGAGTTCAGATAGTGTTATTGATTCTCCTAGTTAAGTATTTTGATTGTTGAACACAGCTACTTTTATAAGTCTTGGCCGTGGCCCTAAGCACTTTATTTTCCAGTATTACCACCGGATACATAAATGTCACAGACACATGACTGGGTGAACCTTTTCAGATTATGACTCAGTTTTGCTAAAGTCCCCAGTTAGAGGTGTCCAGAGCTCTTAAGCACACTCTTTTTGCTTTGGATCACAACTTTAACCACTCAGTCTCAAGCTTTTCACTTGGACCTGCATGCCACAAGCACATGGTTAGGGACAGCTTGATTTAGCCGCTTAGGCCTGGATTTTATTTCCTTGGGCCATCCTATCCATTGATGCTCAATGCCTTGGATCCTTTTTACCCTTGCCTTTTGGTTTTAAGGGCTATTGGCTTTTTCTGCTTGCTTTTTTCTTTTTCTTTCTTTTTATTTTTTTGCCATTTTTTCTTTTTTTTCTTTTTTTTGCAAGTTAAATATATTTTTTTTGCCACTTTTTTTCTCGCAAGCTTTGTTCTTCACTGCTTTTTCTTGCTTTAAGAATCAATTTTATGATTTTTCATATCATCAATAACATTTCTCTTTTTCATCATTCTTTCAAGAGCCAACAATTTTAACATTCATAAACAACAAGATCAAAAATATGCAATATTCAAGCATTCATTCAGAGAACAAAAAGTATTGTCACCACATCAATATAATTAAACTAATTTCAAGGATGAATTCGAAACTCATGTACTTCTTGTTCTTTTGTATTAAAAACATTTTTCATTTAAGAAAGGTGAATGATTCATGAAATTATTCATAGCCTTAAGACATAGTTATTAGATGCTAATGATCATGTAATAAAGACACAAACATAGAAAAACATGAGGCTTAAAAACCGAAAAACAGAGAGATAAGAATAGGGAAGTTAAGGAATGAGTCCACCTTAGTGATGGTGGCGCCTTCTCCTTGAAGGACCAATGGTGTTCTTGAGCTCCTCTATGTCTCTTCCTTGCCTTTGTTGCTCCTCCCTCATAGCTCTTTGATCTTCTCTAATCTCATTGAAAATGATGAAGTGTTCTTGGTGTTCCACCCTTAATTGGTTCATGTCATCCTTCTAGAGAAGTGTTGAGTTGTTCCCAATAGTTGTTTGGAGAAAAATGCATTCCTTGAGGCATCTCAGGGATTTCTTGATGATGAGCTTCCTCATGCGTCTCTTAAGATCCATGAATGGGCTCTCTTGTTTGCTCCATCCTTTTCTTAGTGATGTGCTTGTCCTCTTCAATGAGGATGTCTCTTTCTATGACAACTCCAGCTAAGTAGCATAGATGGCAAATGAGATTAGGAAAAGCTAGCCTTGCCAACGTGGAGGACTTTTTGGTTACTTTGTAGAGTTCTAGAGAGATGACTTCATGAACTTCTACTTCTTCTCCAATCATGATGCTATGGATCATGATGGCCCGATCCACAGTTACTTCAGATCGGTTGCTAGTGGGGATGATGGAGCGTTGGATGAACTCCAACCATCCTCTAGCCACAGGCTTAAGGTCCAGTCTTCTCAATTGAACCGGCTTGCCTTTTGAGTCTCTTTTCTATTGAGCTCCTTCCATACATATATCCATGAGGACTTGGTCCAATCTTTGATTGAATTTGACCCTTCTAGTGTAGGGGCGTGTGTCTTCATGCATCATAGGCAAGTTGAACGCCAACCTTACGTTCTCCAGACTGAAATCTAAGCATTTCCCTCGAACCATTGTAAGCCAATTCTTTGGATTCGGGTTCATACTTTGATCATGGTTCCTAG
>NC_029772.3:52471860-52496547 GCF_000817695.3 Arachis duranensis | reverse complement strand
TCTTTTTCTTGGCCACAACTTCATAGAAGTGGTCTTGATGGGCTTTTGAGATGAATCTCTCCATCTCCCATGACTCGGAGGTGGAAGCTTTTATCTTCCCTTTCCTCTTTTTAGAGGTTTCTTCGGCCTTAGGTGCCATCAATGGTTATGGAAAAACAAAAAAAGGCTATGCTTTTACCACACCAAACTTAGAATGTTGCTCGTCCTCGAGCAAAAGAAGAAAGAATAGATGAAGAAGAAGAAGATATGGAGGAGAAGGAGAGAGATGTGTATTCGGCCAAGGGAGATAAGAGAGGGTAGTGATGTGTGAAAATGAAAAAGGATAAAGGGGTTTATATAGTGGAGGGAGAGGGGTTAGGGTTCGGTCATTTAGGGTGGGTTTGGGTGGAAAAGATATTTTAAATTTGAAGGTAGGTGGGGTTTATGGGGAAGAGTGGATGGATGTGAGTGGTGAAGAGGTGATGGGAAAGGTGTGAGAGAGAGGGAGAAGGTAGATGCGGATCCTGTGGGGTCCACATATCCTGAGGTGTCAAGGATTTCTCATCCCTGCACCCTTTAGGCGTGTAAAACGCCCTCTGTATGCAATCCTGGCGTTTAACGCCAGACTACAGCATATTTCTGACATTAAACGCCACTTCTATGCTTGTTTTGGGCGTTTAACGCCAGTCTTCCTCAGGGTGCAATCATGGCATTTAAACGCCAGACTGCTACTTGTTTCTGGCGTACAACGCCAGCTTCATGATCTGTTCTGGCGTTAGACGCCAGCCAGATGCTCCTTACTGGCGTTTAAACGCCAGTAAGCTCTTCCTCCAAGGTGTGCTATTTCTTCTGCTATATTTTATTCTGTTTTTAATTTTTGCAATTGTTTTGTGACTCCACATGATCACAAACCTAATAAAACATAAAAAAACAATAGAAATATAGATAAATAAAAATTGGGTTGCCTCCCAATAAGCGCTTCTTTAATGTCAATAGCTTGCCAGTGAGTTCTCACGGAGCTTCACAGATGTTCAGAGCATTGTTGGGACCTCCCAACACCAAACTTAGAGTTTAAATGTAGGGGTTTAACACCAAACTTAGAGTTTGGTTGTGGCCTCCCAACACCAAACTTAGAGTTTGATTATGGGGGCTTTGTTTGACTCTATATTGAGAAAAGCTTTTCATGCTTCCTCTCCATGGTTGCAGAGGAATATCTTTGAGATTTAAACACAAGGTAGTCCCTATTCAATTGAAGGACTAGCTCTCCTCTGTCAACATCAATCACAGCTCCTGCTATGGCTAGAAAGGGTCTTCCAAGGATGATGGATTCATCCTTATCCTTTCCAGTGTCTAAGATTATGAAATCAGCAGGGATGTAAAGGCCTTTAACCTTCACTAACACATCCTCTACCAATCCATAAGCTTGTTTTATTGACTTGTCTGCCATCTCTAATGAGATTCTCGCAGCTTGTACCTCAAAGATTCCCAGTTTCTCTATTACGGAGATTGGCATAAGATTTATACCTGACCCCAGGTCACACAGAGCCTTCTCAAAGGTCATGGTGCCTATGGTACAGGGTATTAAGAATTTACCAGGATCTTGTTTCTTTTGAGGTAAAGTTTGCTGAGCCCATGTATCTAGTTCACTAATGAGCAAGGGAGGTTCACCTTTCCAAGTATCATTACCAAACAACTTGGCATTCAACTTCATGATGGCTCCTAGATATTGAGCAACTTGCTCTTCAGTTACATCTTCATCCTCTTCAGAAGAAGAATAGTTCTCAGAGCTCATGAATGGTAAAAGGAGGTTCAATAGAATCTCTATGGTCTTTAGGTGAGCCTCAGATTCCTTAGGTTCCTCAGTGTGGAACTCCTTTTTGTTCAGAGGACATCCTAGGAGGTCTTCCTCACTGGGATTCACGCTCTTCTCCTCCTTTGTGCATTCGGCCATATTAATTATATCAAGGCACTCTCCTTTTGGATTCTCTTCTGTATTGCTTGGGAGAGTACTAGGAGGGGTTTCAGTGATTTTCTTACTCAGCTGACCCACTTGTGCCTCCAAATTTCTAATGGAGGACCTTGTTTCACTCATGAAACTTAAAGTGTCCTTAGATAGGTCAGAGACTATGTTTGCTTAGTTAGAGGGACTCTGCTCAGAGTTCTCCGTCTGTTGCTGAGAAGATTATGGAAAAGGCTTGCTATTGCTAAGCCTATTTCTTCCACCATTATTAAAGCCTTGTTGAGGCTTTTGTTGATCCTTCTATGAGAAATTTGGATGATTTCTCCATGAAGAAATATAGGTGTTCCTATAGGGTTCACCCATGTAATTCACCTCTGCCATTGCAGGGTTCTCAGGATCATAAGCTTCTTCTTCAGAAGATGTCTCTTTAGTACTGTTGGATGCATTTTGCCATCCATTCAGACTCTGAGAAATCATGTTGACTTGCTGAGTCAATATTTTGTTTTGAGCCAATATGGCATTCAGAGCATCAATTTCAAGAATTCCCCTTTTCTGAGGCATCCCATTACTCACAGGATTTCTCTCAGAGGTGTACATGAATTGGTTATTTGCAACCATGTCAATGAGTTCTTGAGCTTCTGCAGGCATTTTCTTTAGGTGAATGGATCCACTTGCAGAATGGTCCAGTGATATCTTAGAAAGTTCAAATAGACCATCATAGAATATATCTAAAATGGTCCACTCTGAAAGCATGCCAGAAGGACACTTTTTGGTCAACTGCTTTTATCTTTTCCAAGCTTCATAGAGGGATTCACCATCTTTTTGCTTGAACGTCTGAACATCCACTCTAAGCTTACTTAGCTTTTGAGGAGGAAAGAACTTGGCCAAGAAGGCCGTGACCAGCTTATCCCAAGAGTCCAGGCTATCTTTAGGTTGTGAGTCCAACCATGTTCTAGCTCTGTCTCTTACAACAAAGGGGAAAAGCATGAGCCTGTAGACTTCAGGATCTACTCCATTAGTCTTAACAGTATCACAGATCTGCAAGAACTCAGTTAAAAATTGATAGGGATCTTCTGATGGAAGTCCATGAAACTTGCAGTTCTGTTGCATTAAAGTAACTAGTTGAGGTTTCAGCTCAAAATTGTTTGCTCCAATGGCAGGGATTGAGATGCTTCTTCCATAAAAATTAGAAGTAGGTGTACTATAATCACCAAGCATCCTTCTTGCGCCTCCACCATTGTTATTGGGTTCGGCCATCTCTCTTTCTTTTTCGAGATTCTCTATAAGGTTTTCTCTGGATTGTTGTGCTTTAGCTTCTCTTAGCTTCTTCTTCAGAGTCCTTTCAGGTTCAGGATCTGCTTCAACAAGAATGTTCTTATCCTTGCTCCTGCTCATATGAAAAAGAAGAGAACAGAAAAGAAAGAGGAATCCTCTATGTCACAATATAGAGATTCCTTTGTGTGAGTAGAAGAAGAAAAGAATAGAAGAAGAAGGAGAAAAATTCGAACACAGAAGAGAAGTGTTAGTAAATGAATAATTAAATAGAAAGAGATGAGAAAGAAGAGTGTTCGAAAATTGTTTTTGAAAAATAAGTTAGTGATTTTCGAAAATTAAGAGAAAAAATAAAATTAAAATTAAAATTTGAAACAATTAGTTAATTAAAAGAATTTTGAAAAAGAGTGAGGAATTTTTGAAAATTAGAAAAAAAAGTAGTTAGGTGGTTTTGAAAAAGATAAGAAATAGTGAAACAAACAAAAAGTCAGTTAGTTAGTTGAAAAAGATTTGAAAATTAATTTTGAAAAGATTTTTGAAATCAATTTTGAAAAAGATATGATTTGAAAATAAAAGATATGATTGAAATTTATTTTGAAAAAGATTTGATTTTTAAAATTAAAATTGATTACTTGACTAACAAGAAACTAAAAGATATGAATTTAGAATTTAAAGATTGAACCTTTCTTAACAAGAAAGTAACAAACTTCAAATTTTTGAATCAATCACATTAATTGTTAGTAAAGTTTTTGAAATTTTGAAATAAAGATAAGAAAAAGATTTTGAAAATCAAAATTTTTTAAAATTTTCGAAAAATAATAAGAAAAATGAAAAAGATTTGATTTTTGAAAAAGATTATGAAAAGATAAGATTTTTAAAATTGAAATCTTGACTTGACTAACAAGAAACAACTTATTTTAAAAATTTTTGACAAAGTCAACCCAAAGATTTCAAAAAATATGAGACAAATAAGGGGAAAGATATTTTTTGATTTTTAAATTTTTTTTATGATGAGAGATAAAAACACAAAAATGACTCACAACATGAAAATTATGAATCAAAACACATGATGCATGCAAGAATACTATGAATGTCAAGATGAACACCAAGAACACTTTGAAGATCAAGATGAACATCAAGACTTATTTTTGAAAAATTTTCAAGACAAGAAAAATATGCAAGACACCAAACTTAGAAATTTGCAATGCTTATACACTATGAATGAAAAAATGCATATGAAAAACAACAAAAAACACAAAAACAAGAAAATATGAAGATCAAACAAGAAGACTTACCAAGAACAACTTGAAGATCATGAAGAATGCAATGCATGAATTTTTCGAAAAATGCATAAATTTTTTTTTAAAAACATGCAATTGACACCAAACTTAAAAATTGACACTAGACTCAAACAAGAAACACAAAATATTTTTGGTTTTTATGATTTTATAATTTTTTTTGGATTTTTTTTTTTGAAAATTAATTTTTGGAAAAACGAAAACAAAGAAAATTTTTTTTTGAAAAATTTTTGAAAACTTTTTTGAAAAGAAAATTACCTAATATGAGCAACAAGATAAACCGTCAATTATCCAAACTCGAACAATCCCTGGCAACGGCACCAAAAACTTGGTGCACGAAATTGTGATCATCAACAATGGCGCCAATAGACTTGGAGCTCTCAAACGTGAATCACACTTTGTCACAACTTCGCACAACTAACCAACAAATGCACTGGGTCGTCCAAGTAATACCTTACGTGAGTAAGGGTCGATCCCACGGAGATTGTTGGCATGAAGCAAGCTATGGTCATCTTGTAAATCTCAGTCAGGGGGATTCTAATGGTTATAATGGTTTTTGAATATAAAATAAATAAAGCATAAAATAGAGATAGAGATACTTATGTAATTCATTGGTAAGAATTTCAGATAAGTGCATAGAGATGCTTTGTTCCTGTTGAATCTCTGCTTTCCTACTGCCTTCATCCAATCTTTCATACTCCTTTCCATGGCAAGCTGTATGTTGGGTTTCACCGTTGTCAATGGCTACCTCCCGCCCTCTTAGTGAAAATGGTCCAAATGCTCTGTCACAGCATGGCTAATCATCTGTCGGTTCTCGATCATGTCGGAATAGAATCTAGTGATTCTTTTGCGTCTGTCACTACGCCCAACACTCGCGAGTTTGAAGCTCGTCACAGTCATTCAATCCCTGAATCCTACTCGGAATACCACAGACAAGGTTTAGACTTTCCGGATTCTCAAGAATTCTGCCAATGGATTTTAGCTTATACCATGAAGACTCCGATCTTTCGGATTGTAGGCTAAGAGATACACGCTCGTTCTAAGGTAGAACGGAAGTGGTTGTCAGTCACGCGTTCATAGGTGAGAATGATGATGAGTGTCACAGATCATCACATTCATCATGTTGAAGTGCAGAATTGAATAGAAGAATAATAGTAATTGCATTGATACTCGAGGAACAGCATAGCTCCACACCTTAATCTATGGTGTGTAGAAACTCCACCGTTGAAAATACATAAGTGATAATGGTGTTCATGGCTTTGGCCCCAGAGAGGGAACTGGAATAACCAAGACCCGGACAAAAGACACTCAATACAATAGTAAAAAGTTCTATTTATACTAAACTAGTTACTAGGGTTTACAGAAATAAGTCTTAGTGCAGAAATCCACTTCCAAGGCCCACTTTGGTGTGTGCTTGGACTGAGCTTGAGCTTTACACGTGCAAAGGCTTCTCTTGAGGTTAAACACCAAGTTGTAACGTCTGTTTGGCGTTTAACTCTGGTTTGTGACGTGTTTTTGGCGTTTTACTCCAGAATGCAGCATGAAACTGGAGTTGAACGCCAGTTTGCATCATTTAAACTTGAATAAAGTATAAACTATTATATATTTCTGGAAAGCCCTGGATGTCTACTTTCCAACACAATTGAGAGCGCGGCATTTAGAGTTCTGTAACTCCAGAAAATCTATTTCGAGTGCAGGGAGGTTAGAATCCAACAGCATCAGCAATCCTTTTTCAGCATAAATCAGATTTTTGCTCAGGTCCCTCAATTTCAGCCAGAAAATACCTGAAATCATAGAAAAATACACAAGCTCATAGTAAAGTCTAGAAATGTGAATTTTGCATAAAAATTAATAAAAACATCCCTAAAAGTAGCTAGATCCTACTAAAAACTACCTAAAAATAATGTCAAAAAGCGTATAAATTATCCGCTCATCATTAAGCGCTTGAGATGAAGTCATATGCACTTGAGAAGATCCATACTGATGATAATGGTTCAGATATGATGACTAAAAGTTTACCTGCAGTGAAGTTTGATTTCTACAAAGAGAAGGCGGATTTAGTGGAGCAGCCTATCCCTACTTGAGTTGGTGAGGGAGAAATTTGTTGGTGGGTCCCCAACTTCAAGTGGGGCCCACATATTATATAAAAAAAATGAAAGAAGTGGCTAAAAAGCCATGGAGGGAGAGAGAACGAGAGTCTTGCTCTCTCATTTAGAAACAAAAAAAAGGGAACAATGAGCAATCGAAGAGAAGAAGAGAACATTTGGGGGAAAATGGCAAGTTATCTTGATCCGATTAACTTGGTAAATTCGCTCCATTTCTTATGAAATTTCAGTATATTATTCCTGGTGTAGAGATGAACATTAGAATATAACTTGCTAGTTGTATTGCTTTCTCTTTTGCCTGATTTGAGATACCCATTTTTGTGGAGGATTTATGTTGATTCCACCAGTTTTGGTGATATATTTTGTTGATTGTTGAGATGCCCTAATGTCACTAGGAAGACTGTTTGTGTACCCATTATTCTGATAGTGAAAGATTTTTCTGAACTAGGTCCCGTGGATTTTTTGTCCCTCTTTTGAGAATTTTCCCACGTTAAAATTCTGGTGTATGATTATTTAATTTCTCTGCCATTATAATTGTTGCTTGGAATATTTTTAATATTATCTATTTAATCGTATAAATTGTGAAAAAAATATTTCTAATACTTCCGCTATTAGACAGGTTCTTGTTTGAACATTTTGTTAAATTTTTCCAATATTAATTTAGTGAGAGCCTAAAAAATTTTGTGGATATGTCAATATATGAAAGCCTATGGCTTGGTGGCTAATGATTGACCTGCAAATTAACAAGTGACACTTGTTAGATATAAAAGTTTGACTAGGTTTTGGCTTACACACTATTGTTATGTCAATGCCTAGTAGGTATAGCCAGTCTAACCACCAAATTTATCATACCACTAGAGACGACACGTACATATAATGGATATCAATGTAATTATATTCTTTATTTCTCCTTAAAAGTAACTCTTGAAAATTAGATGGGACTATTTGGGCTATTTGATTATGCCTCTCAATTTACAAGGCATAATGAATTGAATCTGAAACTGTATATTGTAGGGCAGCCTCTATTCCAAGGGAAAATGGCAACAAGGCCTGCCTTCAAATGAAGTTAGTTTACAATAAATTGGCACCAATTTTTCTGTGTGTATTGGGATGGATGGAATGTGTTTGTCCATGCCTACTTTTCAGTGAATTAGAACTTTTTCATATGATTGTGTTTAAGGTTTGTGTCTCTACTCCTTATTCTTTCTCTACAAATTAGTTTATAGCGTCCCTCCTCTGCAATTTCATAACTTTTATTCCTTTCTTCAGGTTTCCACCATTGAGAAATCCAGTATCTATTCTCATGGAAGGAAAACAACCATAAAGGAGTTCTACAGTAAGAACTAACTATAAGTAATACTAATTATGTACCTCTTTTTTACTCATACTTCTCTAAATAACATAAAGCTAAGGGTTATATTTGATGCCATGCAACCCTCATATTTCTGCATTTTACTTTAACTAGTTGACATCATCAATTTTCATAGGAGAATTTTCTATTGTCTTTTATTTTAATGTCGAAATTGCTAAATTTTGTCTTCTTTATCATTTTGAAAAAGTTACAAGTGTGGGCTCATTACTTTGTATTTGAAAATAATAAAATTTTAATTCTTTTTTATAAGTTTGACAACTCATGTTGGATACCATAGAAGGCACCATTTTTAGAGGAAGATGTCTTTACTTTCTCGGAGATGATGTGGTATTACACATCTTGCTATTTGATTGGTCAGAGTTACATAGATAAATATCTTATTTACAAGGAAGGCTAGTGACTTAGTGTTGCATTTTTAAAATACAAGACAATTGAATGTTATATAACTTAAATGACATGTTAGTATATACTTCTAGAGAAGTGTAATATGTAATAAGTATTGTCTAATATATATCAAAGAGAACTCAGTCTAATATACCCTTTTACTAATTTAAAATCCATAACTACAGGTGTTATATTACCTTCTCTCATGCAACTTCAGGGTGATTTAGTAGATGCTGACATTACTCAGGAAAAGGTACCAAATGGGAAGCATCAATAGTAGTACTGAAGATAATAGAAAACCTTATGATTCAGACACATGGAGAGAGAAAATGAATGTGGCATTTGCCTAGTAGAGCCTTGCACCAAGATAGTTTTACCTAGTTGCTTGCTGCCATGCCATGTGTATATATTGCTACAATGATTGGTAATTATGTTATGTGTTCAAAATTACATTACTTTATATAAGTTATAGGAAATATTCTATTAATTTAAGAAAATGTCAGGTGATTAACATTTTTCTTTATTTT
This sequence comes from Arachis duranensis, assembly GCF_000817695.3. Lineage (NCBI taxonomy): Eukaryota > Viridiplantae > Streptophyta > Magnoliopsida > Fabales > Fabaceae > Arachis > Arachis duranensis. The sequence goes on along the minus strand of NC_029772.3, from coordinate 52,487,650 downwards.
ATTTTAAAATTTATATTTGAACCAACATTAATTCTATATTTTTTTTACTCTAAAACTATCAGCTCCCTGATATTCTAAACATTATTCAATTTATCGTTAGATGAAATATAAATTGGTACAATATTTTAATTTTTCAAATATAATAGGTACAATTAATCCTATAATTTTTATAAGAATAAACACGTGGAATTAATTTTAAATGTCAACCCGTTTTTTTCCATCTCACTTTTTTTTTTGCTCTTACAGGAACACAAGATCAAAATCTTGTTCCATTTTGCAGGGAAAGTTCAAAGAGAATTAAGTCAAGGGATTTGTGGGTTCTAACATGATGTGATTGATGTGCAAGAAATATACAAAGAGGACATATTACTTCTCTATCTATTTATAAACAACCTACCTGAATATATCACGGATGCTATTTTCTTTATGTATTATGAGTACTTAATTGAATTGAAAAGTATGTACAGTGATAAAAATCGCCAGCCATCAATGTACAGAATCTGGTCAATTTTTTTTGGTCCCAATTATTATTTGTTTGTAAAATTTTTAAAGATTATGAATTTATTTGAGTATCATTAAGTTGTTAAAAAAATAATTTTTAATAAATTTTTATTTTATTTTTAATGTATTTAACAAAATTTTAATTAATAAAAATACTAAAAAAATTCTTTTTTAAATTTTAATTTATATTTTTTATTAAAAAGATCTTTTTTACTAAAAAAAGATGATTTTAACATTATAAATAACAAAAAAATATTTTTATATTGTCGTATCCAAANAAAAATATCTTTTCGTAAAAATTTACGCAAATAAATCATATATCGAATTATATGAAATATATCTAATATTGTTTCTTAACTGAATTCAATACATCAATAGGAATTAGGACAAGAAGGGTGACTAATAAACATTTTTTAAGAGTATTAACAAATTAACCTTTGGCAAAACTATTATATATATTCTATCTTTTATTCATAATAATCATCGTTACAACTTATTTAAAAATATTAATTTATGAATATACTTAAAAAAAATCAAAATGAAAACTGCGAATCAAAGAGAGTATAAGCTAATTTATATAAATATATAATAGGACAAATGACACAATTAAACTAAATGAAGGCAGATATTACACGATTTTACTAAAAGAAAAAAATGCAACAAAAATCTAGAACGACAATTTTATATAATTCGAATGAGGTTTATTCGAATTATACAAACCAATAGTAATTCAAATCACTTACATTCGAATTATGCATGCATGCTCTTCATAAAAGTAATTCGAATCACGTTAATTTGAATTACACACATGACTTCCTGTTAGTTCGAATCAGCCTAAGTTAAACTAACCCACGGTTTAGTGTATATAGTAATTTGAAACAGATTACACACGATTTAGGCTGTCCATGGTAATTCGAATTGCACCCATTCGAATTACAAAGCCTTTCTCTATAAAAAGAGTTCGAATTAAGCTCATTCGAACTATCATCTCAAACCTCTGCCCCCACTAGATCCCAGAGAAAACTCTTTCTTTACAACTCCAACAAAGTGTTCAACAGAATATTCAACTGATGGGGGATAACTCGAACTGATTTTATCGTTTGGATGGAGTCACCCATATAGCTGTGTCATCAATGAAGAGGTTAGTGCGAACTTTTCCATTTAAAATATGATTTAATGTGTTGTTTTTATATTTTTGCCTTTTGTTTGTTATAATGGTAGTCATTATTTACCGTTGTTAAATTATATAGGATTGTTATATAAGTGGTTATATTAGTGGTTACATGAGTGATTTATTAGTGATTACAAATAAATAGAAAAGTATGCGTGGTAAGGATAATGGAGGGCGAAACTAGAGTAAGATTTTTTTGTTAATGTAAGAACCAAATTTTTTACGTAAAATCGCTTTAATAAAATAATAACTTTAAATTGCTCGAGATAGATTCAAAAATATAGAAATGATATTTTAAAACAAAAAAGGTGAAATTTGAATTCAATGAATTTTTTTGAATTGAAAAATGTATCTTTTGCGAAAGATTTTTGTAAAAATGTGTACCGGTACTTAAGTTGGCAATACCAGCTCTAGTCTGTTCGATACTGTGTTTTAGGAAAAATAAAATTTTAAAAATTTAATTTATTGTTTTGAAAGGAAAAAATAATTTAGAATTGAAAACCGAGCGCAAATCTTAATAGTTTTAGCCCAAAGTGGGTCAAACGGACCTAAAACACTAACGAGTTAGACCGGACCGAAGTTGGGCCCAAGTCCAACTTATATAAGACCTTTAATAAGGATTTGCATCCTCATTTCAGCACCAAAGAGAGAGAGAAACGCGGATTGAGAGAGAGGGGAGGGTAGTACTATTTATCACAATCTTCCGAGAGCCATATCTTGAGTTATGGAGCTCCAATTGACGAGTCATTTTCGGCCATGCAAAACTCTCATGAAACTCTTTGTTTCTATCTAAACTTTGTTGGTAAGAAATGTAAACTCAAGCTCCAATTTCCAGCCCTAATAATTCTGCGTTTTAGGATTTGATTTTTGAGTAATTTGTGTGATTTTGATTGTTTAGGTGATCTCTAATAGCAAGTAATTGTTTAGTTTTGCCCCTAATCTCGTTGGGTAAGATAAAGTCTCACTAAAATTTTGTGTTTAGTTATTTTTGTGAACCTTAGGTTTTGATTTATATATATATATTCCATATTTTGGTGTGTTATGCATATTGGGAATCGGTCAAGGTATGATTTCGGTTTTCTCTATATAATATGTAATATTTCTGGACACTTAGGCTAATGGACCTTAGGATATGATTGAATTGATTGTTGGAAATTATTGAATTTGATTATGCATGATGGTGTTATTGATTTGATGAATTGTGATGTTGAACTTTAATGTTGTTATTCATTATTGAAATGAGGTTTGAAAATGATGATTGGAGTGTTGATAGTGAATTATGAGCTTATTGATATTGATAAAGGTTGAAAATGGAGAAATGATGCTTAGAGTGTAAACATTGATAATTTGAGGAAGGTAAAGGACAATTTTTGATAAAATTAGTGAAATTGCATGATGGTAGGATAAGGAATGAATTGGAAGGTGTATAAACATCATTTAGGTTTATTGGAACTGTTTTGGTAGTAGGATATTTGGTTTTGACTGTGAATTTTGGAAGTTTGAGAACTTAGTTAATTTTTAGTAAAAACCAGTTTTTGGTGAATTTTGACAGATCATAACTTGAGTCTCAGTTTTTTAAATTAGTTGAAATTTCTCTTGAATTAAAGTTCAATTCATTTAAAGATTTTTAAATTGATATAAATTTTGAAGAAAATGAATTTTTGTAGAAGAAGTTATGAACGTTTAAAGTTTGGTGTTAAAAAAACTGATTTCTGCAACTTTACAAAATTTTGCAATTCTGGAGGGGTATGTGTACGTGAACAACCCATATGGGAGAGTGCCATTCTTTTTGGCACCTATGCATAAGCAAACTCTTGTATGCGTATGCAAGAGGGATAAATTCTGGAGGTGTATGCGTACGCAAACCACCCATACGCGAGCGTGTCATTCTGTTTGGCACCAATGCGTACGCAAACTCTTGTATGCATATGCGAAATGGGGAAAATTTTATGTATGAGTACGTATACAATGGGTATGCGTACTCATAGACCCTGTTTATCTGAAAAATGATTTTTCTTTGATTTCAAGGATTCTCTAACTTTCTAAACTTCCTTCAAATGCTGTTTACGAGTACTATCGAGGACTTAGGTTCTCATATTACTAAAGATGAGTTAGTGATTTATTTTAGTGAATTTCTATATGAATTTTGAAGATGGAGACTTAGGTTTTTGGAGTACTGAAGATGGATTAGTTGAGTAAGATGGCGGAGTGTTGTAGTAACGATTGAAATAATGAATTGTGAATTTCGTATTGATGATGTTGAGACAAGTCAAGGGCTTGGAGTGGACTGAATACTGAAAATGATTTATGAAAGCCACTGATATATTGCTTTATGTTGAGACTGTTGAGTCGCCATGCACCTCAAACAAGGGTTGTGGCAGTCTCCCACTTGTCAAGGTCACGGCGTCGGCGTAAGGACGGTAGTTAATCCCACTTACGTTGAGATGTGAGGGCTGAGGTTGTATCCCGCTCGCATAACCTTCTCTGCTGCATGAGTGTGCAGAGCCTATATCTCTGGCATAGCAAACTCCCTGCTACATGAGTGTGCAGAGCCTATATCTCTGGACATGGCAGGAAGGCTACATCTGGAAGAATGTGTCGGGTTGGCATTTATAGACCGACAAGTGATATCATGATCCAATAGAAAAGGCATTCATCACATGTATCTTCTACCTATTTTATTGCTTTGCTTAATTTCTGTTATGCCTAAATGAGTCAAATATTTACTTGCTAATTGTTCTATTTGTTGTACATGTATCTTACTTGTGCTTTACTTGTCTGCATTATTTATGCTTTCTTCTGGGATTGAGGAGGTTTGGTAGGCGGTGTCGATGGGATCGTACGGAGGTTAGGTTGGCGAAGGCTGTGGGATACAACGGTGTGATTAGTATTAGTTAGAAATCCCCTAAGTGTAGATAATCCTGTTATTATTTATGGTTTAAGTTATTTATTTTGCTAAGTTGGATATCTATTTGGTATGAAGCTATAGGATTGCCTATGGCATCCCGGGGTCTTACATCTTACATTACCAGGTACTATTACCATACTGAGAACCTCTGATTCTCATTCCATACTTTGTTGTTATTTTTTAGATGCAGGAAATAACCCACCTCGGTGAGTTGCTTGATAGTGACAGAGCGGAGGACCTTTATCATGTTTTGGAGTCTTTTGGTTATTTTGAATTAGTTCGCTCACTTTTGTACTTATATTTGCCATAGAGGCTTACTTTGAGAGAGATATAGTAGAAGCTATTTTTTTTACTTTCAAAACTCGATATGTCTGTATATTCTAGTCAGCTTAAACTCTGCGGGTTGCGGCTAGTACTTTATGACTATCCTACTTATATATCTATGTATGTCTTGATATCTCATATCTATATCATGTACCTCGATTCGTGTAGCTTCATGTGAATGTTTCACATTTTTAAAACTCTGTTTTTGAGCTTACTTCTTCATTGGGCTTCTAGAATTATTATTTCTTTCTATATATATACATTAATATAAAAGCCTTAGGATTGTCGTGACCTCTGATTAACCTGTGCTTTACGGCATAAGATAAGGCTTAGGGTAATTAGGGTATTACATTTAGTAGTATTAGAGCTGTTCGTCCTCATGATCCTATGAAATGGACCGATTATACTTCATTGCATACTCTGTGTCTTTTTCTTTCATGCTATTTAGGTTATCTGTTTGAAATTGCATAGCATGCTTGTTTGTGAGTGCCATTTTGGGATAATTGAAGTACTAGGCTTTTGATATTGAGACTGATCACCTTGATATGGACTGTTTGGTGAAAATAAGAACCCTAATGGCTACTCGCAGACGAGGTCGTACTCGTACCTGGGGAGGAACTGAGAATAACCAACCGGCCAATAACCATGCCGAATTTATGGCGGCGATGGCCAACTTGGCTCACACCATGGAGGCGAATGCTGCTGCGACTTTGCAAGCTGTACTTAGATTAGGGCAATCGGCAGAAAATAGAAACAAAAAATGGGGATGGAAATGGCAATGGAGACGGAGACAGTAATGACTTGGGAGGTACTCCAATGACTTGCATACACTACAGGCTCAACATGTCCCAGCTAACCAATACGTGGAGTTTGCGGCCTATCAGCTGTTAGGAGAGGCACAACATTGGTGGCAAGAAGAGTGTAGTTGCTGCGACTTCCGAATGCAGAAATCCCTTGGGATGTGTTTCAAATGGCGTTCTATAAGAAGTATTTTCTAGAGTCAGTGAGAGAAGCAAAGGAGTTAGAGCTTATGCAGCTGAAGCAAGGCTCAATGTCAATAGCAGAGTACACAGGCAAATTTGAAGAGCTATGTAGGTTCTCAAGGGTATGTCAGGGAGCCCCTGAATCCTATGAGAGTTAGAAATGTATCAAGTACCAAGAAGGTCTCAAAGACGACATCATGACTACTGTAGCTCCCTTGGAGATAAGAATATTCTCAAAACTAGTGAACAAAGCTCGAGTTGTGGAGGACTATGCCAAGAAGGTAGCTGAGGCGAGAGGAATTTATGGTTATACTGACAACCGAGCTCGTGGCGACCAAGGGGACAAAACTTTAAGAAAGATGGACACACTCCTCAGTATCTTCAAGATCAAGAAAACTTCAGAAGGGACAACAATATTCAATTCCACCAGATGAGGGAAAGCCATCTGTGCTATAGTTGTTGGCGTCCTGGACATATATCCATGTATTGCCGCCGTGGGAGGAATCGAGAGGTGGGTAGGAGTTAGGAACCAGGCCGAGTATTCACTATGGATGCAAAGGAGGCGAAGGAGTCAGATCCGATAATGAGAGGTAAACCTATAAAGTTGTTATGATATGTTTCTAAGAACCAGTTGGCTTAGTTTTATCTTATGGAAGGTTGTCGTAAGTTTGGTCGAACTTAGAGATTCGTTAGAGGAACCAATGGAGAAGGAGGCTTTTGATGGATATGGCTGAGTAATCCGGATTCTTAATGACGATAATCAGAGTGACGCAGCGGAAGCCGAGAGGGAACATCGACACGGTAGGATGACGATGGACGAGATGCTTTGGCAACTTTTTTGGATTGACAATGTTGATAGTAGAATGCTTCGTGGAGGATATATCACGCGAATCAAATTTTGGGGACAAAATTCCTTATTAGGAGGGGAGGATGTAAGAACCGGAGTTTTCACGTAAAATCGCTTTAATAAAATAATAACTTTAAATTTCTCGGGATAGGTTCAAAAATATAGAAATTATATTTTGAAACTAAAAAAGTGAAATTTTAGTTCAATGAATTTTTCTGAATTGAAAAATGTATTTTTTGCGAAATATTTTTGTAAATATGTGTACCGGTACTTAAGCCAACAGTACCGGCTCTAGTCTGTCCAGTATCGTGTTTTAAGAAAAATAAGATTTTGAAAATTTAATTTATTATTTTGAAAGGACAAAAATAAATTAGAATTGAAAATTGGGCGCTAATTTTACAGGTTTTGGCCCAAAGTGGGCCAAATAGACCTAAAATACTAACGAGTTGGACCGAGCCCAAGTTGGTCCCAGGCCCAACTTATATAAGACCTTTAATAAGAATTTGCATCCTCATTTCAGCACCAAAGAGAGAGAGAGAGAGAAACATGAATTGAGAGAGAGGAGAGGGTGGTACTATTCATCACTATCTTCCAGGAGCCATATCTTGAGTTACGGAGCTCCGATTGACGAGCCATTTGCGGCCACGTGAAGCTCTCGTTGAGCTATTTATTTTTATCTAAGCTTAATTGGTAAGAAATTAAAACTCAAGCTCCATTTTCAGCCCTAATAATTCTACATTTTTGGGTTTGGCTTTTGAATAAATTTTGTGATTTTGATTGTTTAGGTGATCTCTAGTAGTGGCTAATTATTGGGTTTTACCCCTAATCTCATTGGGTAAGGTAAAGTCTCACAAAACTCTTGTGTTTAGTTATTTTTTTGAACCTTAGGTTTTCATTTTGATATATATATATATATATATATATATGATGTTAGTTTGAGCTTTGGTGCTTGTTGAAGTTGCCTTGGCTTTTTGGAAGATTGTGGGATCCAAGTTTTGGTGGGTTGTGCATATTGGAGATCGATGAAGGTATGATTTTGATTTCTTTTATGTAATATGTAATATTTTTGGACACTTACGCTCGTGGACCTTAGGATGGGATTGAATTCATTGTTGGAAATTATTGAATTTGATTATGCATGATGGTGTTGTTGATTTGATAAATTGTGATGTTGAACTTTAATGTTGTTATTCATTATTGAAATGAGGTTTGAAAATGATTATTGGAGTGTTGATAATGAATTATGAGCTTATTGATATTTATAAAGGTTGGAAATAGAGAAATGATGCTTGGAGTGTAAACATTGATAATTTGAGGAAGGTAAGGGAGAATTTTGGATGAAATTAGTAAAATTGCATGATGGTAGGATGAGGAATAAATTGGAAGGTCTATGAATATCATTTAGGTTTATTGGAACTGTTTTTGTTGTAGGATATTTGGTTTTGATTGTGAATTTTGGAAGTTTGAGAACGTAGTCAATTTTTTGTCAAAACTAGTTTTTGGTAAACTTTGACAGATCATAACTTGAGCCTCAATTTTCGAAATTGGTTGAAATTTATCTTAAATTAAAGTTCATTCAAAGATCTTTAAATTGATAAAAAAAGTTTGATGAAAATAGATTTTATAGAGAAAGTTATGAACGTTTAAAGTTTAGTGTTAAAAAACTTATTTCTACAACTTTACAAAATTTTGCAATTCTGGAGGGGTATGCGTACGTGAACTCTTGTATGCATACGCAAAATGGGCAAGATTTTACGTATGCATATGCATACAATGGGTATGTGTACGCATAGACCCTATTTTACTGAAAAATGATTTTTTTTTCTTTTTCAAGAATTTCCTAACTTTCTAAACTTCCTTCAAATGTTGGTTACGAGTACTATCGAGGAATTAGGTTCTAATATTACTAAAGATGAGTTAGTGATTTATTTTAGTGAATTTCTTTATGAATTTAGAAGATGCAGACTTAGGTTTCTGGAGTACTAAGGATGGATTAGTTGAGTAAGATGGCGGCGTATTGTAGTGACAATCGAAATAATGAATCGTGAATTTCCGATTGATGATGTTGAGACGAGTCAAGGGCTCAGAGTGGGATGAATAATGAAAATGATATATGAAAGCCACTGATATATTGTTTTATGCAAAGATTGTTGAGTCACTATGCGCCTTGGGCAAGGGCTGTGGCAGTCTTCCGCTTGTCGAGATTGCGGCACTGGCGTAAGGAAGGTGGTTAATCCTGCTTACGTTTAGATGTGAGGGTGAGGTTGTATCCTGCTCACATAACCTTCTCTGCTGTATGAGTGTGCAGAGCCTATATCTCTGGTGTAGCAGACTCCCTACTGCATGAGTGTGCGGGGCCTATATCCTCGGCGTGGCATACTTTTCTGCTGCATGAGTGTGCAGAGCCTATATCTTTGGACGTGGCAGGAAGGCTACATTCGAAAGGATGTATCTGGTTGGCATTTATAGACCGACAAGTGATATCATGAGCCAATAGGAAATGCATTCATCATATGCATCTTCTACCTGTTTGATTGCTTTGCTTAATTTTTGTTATGCCTAAATGTATCACATGTTTACTTGCTAATTGTTCTATTTGTTGTACATGTATCTTACTTGTGCTTTACTTGTCTGTATTACTTGTGTTTTCTACTGGGATTGAGGAGGTTCGGTAGGTGGTGGCAATGGGATCGCACGGAGGTTAGGTTGGTGAAGGTTGTGGGATACAACAGTGTGATTAGTATTAGTTAGAAATCCCTTAAGTTTATATGACCCTGTTATTATTTATGGTTTAAGTTATTTATTTTGCTAAGTTGGATTTCTGTTTGGTATGAAGCTCTAAGATTGCCTCTGGCGTTCCGGGGTCTTACATCTTACATTACTAGGAACTGTTACCATACTAAGAACCTCCAGTTCTCATTCCATACTTTGTTGTTGTTTTTCAGATGCAGGGCGTAACCCACCTCGGTGAGTTGCTTAATGGTGACAGAGTGGAGGACCTTAATCATATTTTGGAGTCTTTTGGTTATTTTGAATTAGTTCTCTCACTTTTGTACTTATATTTATCTTAGAGGCTTACTTTGAGAGAGATATGGTATAAGGTATTTTTTACTTTCGAAACTCGGTATGTCTGTATATACTAGTCGGCTTAAACTCCGTGGGTTGCGGCTAGTGCTTTATGACTATCCTACTTATATAACTATGTATGTCTTGATATTTCGTACTTATATCTTGTGCCTCGATTTGTGAAGTTTCATGTGAACGTTTCGCATTTTTGAAACTCTATTTTTGAGCTTACTTCTTTTTCGAGCTTCTAGAATTATTATTTCTTTCTATATATATACATTAATGTAAAAGCCTTAGGATTATCGTGACCTCTTATTAACCTGTGCTTTATGACATAAGGTAAGGCTTAGGGTAATTAGGGTGTTACAGTTAACATAAATAGTAATCATTGAAGTAAATTTATTAGTGTTAATATTATACTATTTTTTAAAAAAATATTTTAAAAATATTTTTTTATTAAGCCCAATTTGATGTATATATGATGTTATTTTCCATCTAAAAGCGTAACAGGATTTGGTAGAGTACAAGTTGTATTTTTTAGATCAAGATATGCATTAGTAAATGATGTTGCATAAATATGTTCCGAGTTGAGAGACAATCTGATACATTCTTTATGTAGCCCCACCGATGTATTACGAGCATGCGACGGTTGTAGGGTATGCACCTGGACGAGAGGTACATTCTGTACTTGCAGATGGCCGGTTTATACCATCTTGCGAGGCTGAACAAGAGCTGGTTTAGGCTGGATGAGTCCCTGGTTAGTGCTTCGTGGAGCGCTGACGTCCGGAGACGCACACGTTTCATATGCCGTTCGGCAAGTGCACTATTACACTGCAGGACGTGGCGTACCAGTTAGGGCTGCCGATCGATGGAGTTCACACACTTAGTATGGAGTTCACATACTCGGAGATATTTGTCGTCATATGTCCGAACTTCCTACCCTCATCCTGATGCTAGGTCCACATCGCATACTCAATCCTGTAAGCCTAGTCACACATGGCAGGTTCTTTGGTTTGTAGAATATTAAACCAGTAATCAAATTCAATCTCAGTCTTGGCATACGCCACATTCACCAGAACCCTTCGTGAATCCTTGCCCTTAAAATTCAGGGAAAAATTTGCGGCCACATCTCAAATACAGAATGCATGGTATGCAACAGGTGGTAGCCAACCTCCTTCGGGAGCCTCAAGTGCCGCCTTGATGTCGTTCTGTCGATCTAATATCACTAGAATACCTGGTTGCGGAGTCACGTGCTGTCGGAGGTGAGATAGGAAAAGCGTCCAAGACTCAGCATTCTCACCCTCCACGAGTGCAAATGAAATAGGCAGGATGTTGGAGTTTCGGTCTTGTGCAATTGCAACTAACAATGTACCCCCATACTTGCCATACAGGTGGGTCCCGTTGATACTGACCAATGGCTTACAATGTCAAATGCCTCAATACACTGTGGGAATGTCCAAAAAAGCCAGTGAAAATAGGCGTGCAAGCCGTCCACTTGCCCACCCACTCGCACAGGACTCGTCCTCAACACTGCAACACTACTGGGCATCGTCATCTGCACACCTAAGATCCATCACAGCAACTCATTGTATGACTCATCCCAATCTCCGTAAATTTGTGCCACGGCCTTATGCTTAGCCAACCAAACCTCCTATAAGTCAGCCTAAACCCAAAATATGCCTCTATCGCATTCAAAAGTACCTTGATACAGACGGCTACATCAGTTCTAACCATTGGCAGGATGAAGGCCGAGATCACATGATAATCAAGACTCATGTGATTGCTCGAGATCAATGTGGCCAGACAAGTATCAGGTCCATTGTATCGTTTTACCTCCCAAACATCCCTGTACTGGCGGAGACTGATCCTAATTAGGGGTGGCGAACAAACCTAAACCCACCGGATCGACCCGCGTAACCCGCCAAAAAAGGCGGGTCGGGATGAAAAATTGGGACTTCCAAAGAGTAAAAGCCTGCGTAACCCGCACCGCTTAAACTGCGGGCTTTGGTGGGCTTCGACGGGGCGGGGCGGGCTTCCCCGCTAGGCTTAATTTTTTTGGACAAGGGGGTATTTTTGCAATTTTTTGGCATAATAAAACTTTTCCTAACCCAACTTACAAGAGTATGAAGATGAAAATTGAGTGTTTTGGATTATGTTTATGTTGTTTTGGAGACAATATTTAAAATTATGTTTTGGATTATGTTTAATTTGCTTTGGAGACAATATTTATAATTATGTTTTAAATGAAAACTTGGTTTATAATTATGTTTATTGGATATTTATAATTATAAAGACTTTAATGTTTGTTAATATAAAAAATATAATTTTTTTATGCCTTTAGAAATTATAAATTTATTAATATGGTTGTGAAATTATATGTATTATTTAGTAGGTAATAGTAAAAAAAGGAGTTTTGTGGGGCTTAGCCCGCCAGCCCGCAGTTAGGCGGGGCGGGGTGGAATTCTAGGACTGCCTCATTAGGCAGGGCGGGGCGGGGTAGGCTTTCCTCCTTGCCACTCCTAATCCGAATCAACCATGTGCACCCGTTGCCAAATTTAGTGCACTTTTCAAGGTATTTGCAATAATCAGACTCCACCACATTGTACTGTACCCCCGCGTCAGATGTTATATGTCTTCACACTTAAGACGGCCTCCTCTTTGTCCTGAAACTGGCTGACGAACCCGCTAGAAATCTCCTTCTATCTCATGGCATCCAAGTCCAAAGATGAAATGTGCGGGCAGTACTGCTAAGTCCCTGAGCTGGACACTCCGCCAGCCCTAGCTGGATTACTCGTTGTTATGTCATCACCGCTATCATTGGCAATGATGTCCGGCTCCACATCATCAACATCATCATCATCCGACAATGCATCGTCTATACTATCTAGTGTCCCACGCTGTAATGAAATTGGCGTCCTATCAATAATACCAACTTCTCCGTCACCACTGCGGTCGAGATCAACTGCGAATGACGGGGAGGCAACCACCATTTTCTGAGGTGCAATAACAGGCACGGATGAAGATGTACCAACAGGTCTAGAACTAGAACAGGTTGTCGTTGCTGGAGTTTGGGTATTCCGATTCGAACCACCTGAGCTAGAGACCACATCTACAAGCTTTGCTAACAGCTCAGGTGTCCTGACCTCGGAAAACTGTCAACGATAATGGAACAAAACCTCCAAATCCTCATCACTCCCAATTACAAACAAATCGTATTTCACTCATGTCGCAGAATTGAGATCAGAATGCGATAGAATAACTTCTCAACCCGTTTCACGCCTTGAAACCCCAGTTTCTGTATTATAGAATTCAGGAAGTCGGCGAAGCTCGTTGTAGGTTTCAGAAAAAATACTGAGGGGATCCTTATCCATAATGTTAATATTAGAACGTGTTTTTTTCTTAATTGACCTCAATACTGCACCAACACTAAAAAACTCTCCTCACTAGCCATTGTGTTTCACTCTAATAGGAGAAATTCATGTTCACATCATATTTATACACATTGGGTGCTTGCTAATTCGAAGCAGTTAATTTCGAATTATACACACATAAATCGAAACAGACTCATTCAAATTACTAGGGCTCTCCTTGCATGTATAATTCGAATCACTCTGATTCGAACTACCTTAACACTATACGCATGCCTAATTCGAATCAAACTAATTCGAACTACGTAAGACTTACGTCCATGCATAATTCGAATTGGACTAATTCAAATTAAAAGAACCTCTACTAATTTGACTTTGTCTAATTCGAATTACTATTGATTTTCCTAATCCAAATTGAGCTCATTCGAATTACATAGGAAGGTTCTTTTGGGTGATCCATGTAACATTTTTAAATTTGGTAGAATTAGATAATTTTGTTCTCCATTTGGTTTAATTGTGTCATTTGCCCTATATAATAACAATGTAAGAGTATATTATAAAAAATAAGAGTAAAGTATTATTTTAGTCACCAACGTTTGGGTCGAATAATTTTAATTTGGTTCCTAATGTTTTAAACGTCCTATTTTAAATTAAAAAATTTCAAACGTCATATTTCAACCCAAAAAAAGTTTTAAGCAGGTTAAATATTGTCCAGCCATTAAATTTAACATAAATAATTTGTATATTGAAGAGTCAATAGCATTCGATTTTAGTTTGGAAGTAAATCGATCCACCAATAATCACTAATATAAAAAATTTTCCTTTGATTTTTAAGCGTTCATAATTGATTGTTAGGATTTGGAGTTTAGAATAAGAAGAAAATTGAGGAGAAGAAGTATTACAAAAAAGTTTTGGTTATGTTTTTCTAACACATGGAAGAAGATATGACTTAACTAAAAATGTTATTAACATATACACATCACTCATAGTGTCAAATTTAATGGTAGGACAATATTAAACATGTTTAAAACTTTGAGATAGAAATAGGACGTTGAAAACATTAGAGACGAAATTAGAATTTGGCCTGAACATTGAAGACTAAAATAGTATTTAACCTTAAAAATAAAAAGAAAATTGCTCTGATATTTTACAAAAATTAAAAAATAAATTATTTCTTCTTATATATTATTGTATAATAGGTTTGTTTTGCCTATTTTTAATATATAAAACAAAAATAATCCAACCGATGGTTAAAGTTTGAATAAAAGTAAATTTTTAAAATATATATTAAATACATTCTAAGATTTTATAAGTATTTCTCAAATTTTATAGTCTTATAAGAATAAAAATGATTCAATATGTGAATCATCCAAAATTTAATTCAAATATAATAATATTCTAAATTGAAATAGAAAATATAAACAAATCTATTTTATGTGTTAAATGTGTATACAACTAAGCTTATTATGCAATAACATATCACAATTTACTCTTTAATTTACCGAACTAATTGCCTAAAAGAATGTTATAAATGAATTTAATGTATGTACATACATAGTTTTCTTTCCCCTACTTTTCTCTTTCAACCGAACATCTCATTTATCATTTATGTATGTTTTCGCAATATATTATTACCTACACTCTGCCATTTCGTAGGATTGGTGGTTGTGAATATCGTGATGCTTCATCTATTATTATTACTTAATGTTTCTTGTTAAACAAAAAGAAGGCGATGTCTGCAAATTCCTCAAGTTTTATCAGATACAAGCAGTTGTAGCAGTATTCTAAGTACGGTATTTGAACTATTAACAAATAACAATAGCAAACTTCTTATTTATTTATTAGGCCCATGCCTTGACACATGATGACAAACTGTGACCACCTTTTGTTCAATCACCGATTTAGGCGAGCATTAAATATTCTCCAATTATTTTTCATCTCTAAATTACTACCACTAGTTTCTATACCTCCATATCTAGCGGTAGGTGAAGAGAAGGAAGGAGACACGCGTATTGTTTCATTGTTTATTTGTACAAAAGCACACACGTGCTAATTAATGCCATGGATTTCATATATATAGTATGGAAATAGATCCTCTCCATTTTTTTTGTCACTGGAGAGAATAAAGTGTAATCTCCCACCTTTAATTTTACAAGTGGGACCAGCAATAAATGAGAGAGAGAATGTATTGAATGGTGAAATCTTCCACTGGATACTATCCAGTTTTTTTTCCACCGGAGAGAATCCACTCCCTACTTGTATGGATTATGCTAAAAAACTAATGATTTTTTTAAACGATATGAACAATCATTAATTAAATAAAAATATATAATATTTTTAAATTATCTACCTAAATCTTAATATTAGAATAATTATCCGCACAGTAAAATGAACATCTGATATATTCATTGTTTATATTGTTTAATAATTTTATTGTTTACCTATACTTTTCTTACTTGTATAGTTATATTATTCTAGATTGTGTTTGGTTTAAAATATGGGATATTGAGTCAAAAATATGGAAATATAAAATTGTATTTAATAGATGAAATATAGATAAAAATATTAAATTAATATATTTTATTTTTATTTTTTTAAAAAATATATAAACACTAATAAAAG
>NC_029772.3:52449878-52471819 GCF_000817695.3 Arachis duranensis | reverse complement strand
ATTGAACTTTTATAATTTATTCTAATTTATTACTAAACAAAATATAATAACACTAATTTTTGTATTTCTATCATTTATATCTTGTTCTCAATATCTTATCTTATTCTATTTTCAGAATCAAATGCAATCTTAATTTCTTTCTTCGTTTTGTCAAGAGATATACTATAAATTTTGAAGTTAGTTCCATGGTGGTTATTACAATGATATGAAATTTTGATAATACTTAAAAAAAAATAAACACCTAAATTGATATTTAAACTTGTCAATAAGTTATAACCCAAATGACATAGTCTTTTTATATTCACCTCACCTAAGAAGTCGTGGGTTCGAGTATTCTCATTTTTGAAAAAAAAGAAAATAAATTAAACTTTCATCATTTATTATTTTTTATATTTAGTTTATCATTAAATAAAATACAAAATAACTAATTTTTATATTTTTTCACTTGTGTCTTGTGTTCTTAAAATTAAATACAACCTAAAAATTTTCAGATCAAATATCTAAGATCTTTATAAATTTTTTTCTTTAAAAGTCTTCAAAAATTTGATAGGTTCTTGTGTCCTTTTGAAGAGTCCGTAATTTTCATTGTAGAATTATGCTAGCTAGATAATATTACACAAATATATATTTATTTGTAAAAGTATATACTAATTTCCCTCGGAAAATTTGATATCCAATAATCCTGCTACGGACATAAGTATTTGAAGCAGGAAAAATATTATACAAGATACGAATAGATTCTCTCAATTTATAGTTACATTAGCAAACACTGTAAAGCCAATAGGACTAATAAGGAATACCAAACAGCATTCTTGGATGATGATGAACCATTGATCACCCTCACCCCTGCCTCTCTTTTTTTTCCAACAAAAAATTGAATGGAGGTTGTGTTAAATTCCCCTGCAGAAACATTTCAGAAACAACCTTATACATTGCCTCAGTTAAATGAACACCATCCCAATTAATGTAATGTGAAGGGCTAATGCATGCAGTGGCATTTGGTGTTCCACACGTGGCATAAACACTGAAGTTGTAAGGTGGTTCTCCATATCCACAACACACTTTGAAAACTTCTGTGAAACCATACTTGCTTGGGTTCTTCATTACGGCGCGGTACGCGTTCCAGTAATCGGCATAAACTATGATGGATTCAGGGTACTGTTTCCTCAACTCTTGAATCTTTTCTTGCAGCACAAGGTTGTGGTTGTAGCTCTGGTTGTTAGCGCTTTTGACACATCCTATGTCGTCCCTGTTGTCCGGCGAAGCGAGGTACATTGCCAGTGGCAAGCAACCAGTGAGTGGCAGACCCTGCACAACAATGTACTTGGCACCCTTCTCAAGCAGACTCTGCACACACACATTGTTTTAAACGTGTTGATGGATCTGCTTAGTAACTATATTTTACCCAAAAAAGCATGCTTTTGGGTTATAAAAGTTGGTATAAAACCATGTAATTTGTAACAAATTCTTTAGAATAGCAAAATTCTAAATCAAGCAAAAGAAAGAACTGCCATAAGCTATTGACTACAATACAAGTTTCTAAATAATGCTATGTGTATACTGTATACAAAAAAATCAACCTTCATCAACTAGTTATTTTGTATTTTAATATATATTTTATAAGAATAACTAATTTTTTGATTAATTTTTGTGTCCACCTAAAATTATTAAAAGTTTATTATAATATTTTTTAATTTTTATGACACAGATAATCATATTCATATAATAATTATTGTTGTAACTGATATTTATAATATCTTTAATAAATGTCCCCTTCAAATTATTATCCTGCAACTACAGCTGTGGTTGCAGTGTACTAATTCAATAACCTAAACCATCAAATGATAAGTGGGTACAAAAAAGGAGGTCAAGAGGGTTGCTATTTAAGTATTTACCTGCAAAACTCCAGTGGTACTACTGATTGCTAGCTTCCTTATGGTATCATCAGGAATATTGGATCCAAGAGTGTAAGCATAGTCATTCACTCCAATCTCACCAAACCAAAATAGTGTCTCATTGAAATCAGTGCACCCTGATTCTACTCCTTCACATCCTTGGCTCTCATTAAGGTATCTGTTACCAACCGTATAAGAACAGAAACCAATGAGTAAAGGTACAATGAGATTTAGTTTGCATACTATTTTCTAGACGTGTCCTTAGTGATGTTTGATTCGGTTCAAAATACTAATTTTATTTGTAGTAAGTTTGGATTGAATAATTTAAAAAAAATAAATTCGATCTAATTTCAAAAGGATTGAATCGATTTTATAAATTAAAAAAATTAAATTTATATAATAAATCTCAATTAAATTATAAATAACTAACAATAACTTAATAAGTCTTAACAATATCTTGAAAAATCAACAATAACATAACAATAAAAATATAATTATAGATTAGTTAAAATAAATAAATAAATCTCATTTTAAATATAAAATACTTATTAAATAATAATAATATATGAATAATATAAAAATATATAATAAATTGAATATATTATAAATAAAATTATAAATATAATAAAATATTATTATAGCACATTATTTAATTTGGATTGGATTGAATTGGTTTTAAAAAGTATATTCGAAATCTGATCTATTTCTATACATTTTACAAGAAATAGAATCAATCAAAGCCAAAATTAATACGATTTTAATCAATTTTTTGTTTGAACTAAATTGGATGAACAATCTAATTTAGATCGATTTAGATTTGAACACCTTTATTTTTTCCTAAATAGAAATAGAGGTTTGGAGTAACCGTTAAACCACTAATATAATTAGATATTTGCTAATTGCTATGATACCTAAAATTATAGTGTAAATTGTCAAAAAAAATTAAATAGTTAATATCTAATTTAAAAGTATAAAATTAATAAATTTTAAATATTTAAATTTTTTATAAAAAAAATTCGACAAAAATTTGACATCAAATAATAGACACTTGGTTATGTAATTATCAAGTTATACGATGTACATTACACTTTGAATGCACATGACGACAGAAATACAAAGATTAAAAAATACACAAAAATTAAAGAATCATTCATTCATTTGTATACTCTCTTCCATTATAAAATTTTATATTTTTTTGTAACACTAGAGAATCTAGTAAGTTTTATAAGATTGCACCTCTATAAGCGTACCTGTTAAACCAAATAAGCTGTGATTGTATAGATTGAGGGGTAACATCAAGAGAAAGATTGTTCCTCACAAAGAATGCATGGTTTATTGCTGTGGAACCAGCAACAGCAAAGTTAACACCAAAAGTGTCATTTTTACCCTTCTTCAAGTGCTTGTAAGGCGGCAAATACGGCATTGAGAGTGATTCAGTTACAAAATCTATGACAAGTCTTCCATCGCTGTATCTGTTTGTGGAATGGTTGAAGAAGGTGCTGCCGTACGGCGCGTTCGACACGTGGCCGAATCCGCTTGGGCCGTTGGCATTCTTGGTGTTGCCGGTGTCCGTGAATGAGTCCCCAAATGCATAGATCTTCTTGAAGGGTCTTGTTGTTGTGGCAGAAGTACTTGAAATCATGCATATGGTGGTTATTGTTAGAACGACGAAAATTGGCAAAGAAGAAAAAGATCTAGAAGATGCCATTTTCAAATGGCTCAACTATTTTGTTTTGCTTTCGGTGAGTAGTTGGAAACTTGATTTTTGATGTTGTGTTTAGAAGCTTATCTATTTATACACGTGACTTTGAGATATGTATACAATATGTATTAATATATTATTATACTGTATACATACACATGAAATCAGAATGTACATACATTTACAAATCATAATTGTGTTTTTTATTTTTTTTTTCTCTGAGTATTAACTAAATATAGTTAAATATACTACTCCTGCATCTAGTAGCTGCCCATACTGAAGAAAATTAAAAGACTAGGCAAAAATTAAAAAGGACTTATTTATATATATTGCCGAGGTTATTTATATTAAGGTTGTGAAATTCAATTAAAAAAAATTAAAATAATATAGCATGAAAATTGTTTTACAATATTTTCAGACATGATGAAAATTGAAACATTATAGATAGAAATTTAAAATTTTCATAAAATTTAATTTTGATGCACTATATAAAGTAATTTTACACGTATATTTAATTAGATAAAGTTATATGAATAAAAATAACTATTTTTCACATTATCTGTATGAATGATCATTTAAAATAATACAAATACTTTATACTATGTACATCAAAATTAAATTCATTTTTTATAATCCTGCAGAGTTTTATTTTTTATTCGGTTTCAGATTACGTTAATAGGCCTACTAACACATGGTAGGAGAGAGTTTGCTGTTGTTGATTTATGGTTTGATACATAAATAGATAAACGTATTTAAATACTGCACATCAATTTTCAAATAAATAAAAGGTGTGGTTGATAAAAGTATAAAACGGAGCAATTTTTCCTTAAAGAATTGAAATAGCTGAGGCCTTAATAAATGAACATGTGCACACACCAACGGTTTTTGAAGGTGATTTAGTGCAACATCAGAAAAGCGTGGTAGAGAGTGCAGTGATGAGCGGTGACAAGTAGTAATAGTGGCTGGGTAGTTCTTATCTTATGGTATGTAAGGTGAATTTAAATTTGCTAGCAAATTTTGGTTGAATTTTTGTGTGCGTCTCATTAATGGCCACCAACGACCTCTGTATCAATTACTCCTATTGATTAAATGAATGAATTGGGATGTGTGTGCTTCATTGTCCCAACAACATAGTCAATATTATACAAAATTACAAATAAAACAAAAGTAGTTTGTAAAATTTTCTGAAATAAATCCACGAAGTCCATTGAAACTAATAAATTCGTTCATTGATGCGGCGAATTTGTTTATATTTCTGTACAATTTAGTTCGTAATTTTTTTTGTTTAATTTACATAATTTAAAAGGTCAGGACAACAAGGATAAAAGGTCTACCAAAAAGGATAGTTTCTACTACATATCCGACCTCTTTATCTGACCTCTTTAAAGAGGTCGGGCACAATGCTCTACTTGTCCAAACAAGTAACTGTCTTCGCGAATTTCTCTAACTATCTCTATCTTTTTCGAAAGATATATTCTAACAAATTCCTAAGATAAAGAGAATGATTATCCATCAATAAGGGTGTAACTACTCTAACAAAGGTGGTTAACAACTTTACTATAAATACACTAACATCCTTCAGGTTTATACACGTTTTAACCTACTAAAAACCTTCCTAAAGTCATTGCTGACTTAAGTATCGGAGTCTCTTACAGGTACCACCCACCACCTCCTCACAAGGAACTCGGACGGCGGCACCTCGGCATAAGAACAAGTCGGATACTGCCTCAGAAGGAGTCTAGACCTTATGTACAAACCCAAAATCAACATTTCAAGTAATTTTCGGAACATTAGCACCTTTGCTGAGACCTGGAGCCCTTCGACAATGGCAGATAATCTGTCTGAAGACGGCCATACGGCGTCTGAATTAGAACCCGAACCTCAACGAGACGACCTTGCACTTTCAATACCCCACCATGCAAGAGGATGCACATTCCTCACGGAGAAGGAACATCTGGAAACCTACAGCCGAGGTGAATTCAATCAGAGATACATCCACCGGAAGAGGAAAAACCACCACATTCCACGGAGATACTAGGTTTGGTCCACAGCCATGATGGACGACTGGAGCAGCTCGAGCATGAAGCTAAATGTCAACGGCAAGCAGAATGAGAACTGCAAAGAGAGGTACGACAGCAAATGGAACTAGAAGAAAAGCTCTTAAAATTGGAAGTTGATCTTATAAAAACGGAGCACTTGAGATTAGTTTTGGCATTGGCCTCTATGAAGCATTGGCCCATACATCAGTTGGATGTCAATAATGCTTTCTTACATTGGGATCTTTCTGAGGATGTTTATATGACTCTGCCACCCGGATTTCCATCTGCTCAACCGAATCAATGCTGTAAGCTACTAAAGCCACTGTATGGTTTACGACAATCTAGTCGTATGTGGTATGGCAAACTTTCTCATCTTTTGCTATCTCATGGATATCTGCAGACCTCATCTGATTATAGTTTATTTGTTAAATTCATTGGTGATCAAATTTCTATCATTTTAGTCTATGTTGACGACATTGTTCTCACTGGTAATTCCATTTCTGAACTTGCCTCCATTAAGTCTATTTTGCACCAACACTTCCGAATTAAAGACTTGGGCCCATTAAAATATTTTTTGGGTATTGAGGTTGCCTAATCAGAGAAGGGAATTTGCTTATCTCAGAGAAAATATTGTTTTGATCTTTTGGAGGATTCTGATTTATTAGGTGCTAAACATGCCTCTGTTTCAATGGATAGTACCACAAGACTATATCAAGACGAAAGTCCCCTACTATCCGACCCTTTTGTATATCGCCGTTTGGTTGGTCGTCTTATCTATCTCACCACTATTCGACCGGACATCATGTATGCCACTCAACAATTAAGTCAATTCATGGCATCTCCTACTGAATCTCATCTTCAAGCTGTCAAGCATGTGTTATGATATCTGAAAACTAGTCCCAGCAAAGGACTTTTCTTTCCAATGAGCTTCAGTGACTCTGATTGGGCCGGATGTCCTGACACTCGACGATCTTTAACAGGTTATTGTTTCTTCTTAAGCAGTTCTTTAGTCTCTTGGAAGACCAAGAAACAAACCACCGTTGTCCGCTCATCCACGAAAGCAGAATATCGTGCACTTGCCAACACAACTTGTGAACTTCAATGGATACTAAATGTGTTACAATTTTTACGCATCTCTCCTATCGCCCACCAGTTTTATATTGTGATAATCAGAGTTCTCTTCATATTGCTGCTAATCCAGTTTTTCATGAACGGACCAAACATTTAGAGGTTGATTGTCACTTGGTTCGACAAAAAGCTCAAGTTGGAGTGATGAAACTTCTCCCAATTTCCTCTTCTGGGCAACTAGTTGACATCTTCACCAAGTCTTTGTCTCCTCAACCCTTCCATCTTAATTTGAATAAGCTTAATGTTCTTGACATCTTTCATCCTTCGGTTTGCGGGGACGTATTAAACCACTCTTCCACCTTAACCTATGACAACAATAAAGACGTCTCACGGTCCACAAATTCAGCCCAACAGAATACACAAATTCAATTGTAATTTTAGTCTTTATTTTATCTTATAGTTATGTTTATCTTTATCTCTATCTTATCTTTATCTTTATCTTTATTGTCTTGACTTGATGTGTTTCGTCAAGCTTAAAAACACTACTTTCCATATACACAATTTCTAATAGAATATCAAATCTTTAAAATAGTAACTTTGTCTTAATTTAAATAAAATAAAATAAAACTGAGAATGCGAAAGGTTGTCATGGATACTTGCCTGGAAACAGAAACTAAACGGAACAACTGAACCTAAGATTAGAAAAAGCAGCAATGGCGCGCACTAACGAACACTATACTGTTTTTTTTTTTTCTGCCTTATGGGTTATAACTTATGAACAATTACGCGTAGGGCTTACTTGTTCTTTCAAGTTCCAACAAAGCGATTTGTTATTCTTCCTTTGCTTCTTTCCCTCTCTTTCTCCTAAACATTTATATACTTAACCATTATTCTGTATCACCAGAATCCATTCAATTTTTCTTTGCTTTCTCTTCTCTTCTAAACTCTTTCAACATCTATCATCTTTTTCGTCTGATTCTCAGCATCCATGGCCACGGTACAATTCACAATCCTTGCTTCGCTTCTTTTTTTTTTGTTTAGATACATTAGTTTTCAAGTCTACTATATATATATAGTCAATGTGGGTTATAAGCCCATGAGTTAAGAATTCAATAAAAACTTCCTTCTTGTTTATTAATTATTTATGGTTTTTGTTTCCATTAAAATTTTTTAAATCCTTGAATTGTTCAGCAAGAAAGAGGTAGGCCATTGCCGAAATTCGGAGAGTGGGACGTGAACAATCCGGCAACAGCAGAAGGTTTCACAGTGATATTCAATAAAGCAAGAGATGAGAAGAAGATTGCAAAAAATCTCCCAACAGAGAAACTTGCCACCCAAGAAAAGAAATATAATGCACCTCACAAGCCTGTTGCTTACACAAAACATCCCCAAAAGCAAAAGGTAATAACATCTTCAAAGAACACCTATGTCTTAGTTCTTATTATGAGCTTTTAGTTTTGTTTGATTTTCTGAAATGATATTTTAATGCAGAGTAAGTGGTTTTGCTGCGGTTAATAATCCAAGAAGGCGTGACAGGGGAATTGGATTCCGAGAACGACTATTAGGAAAGGGGATCCTTGTACAAACCCTAGATGTTGGTTTACGGGGACCAGATTCTTGAAAAAAAATCCCCAATTGTTGTGATCCTGCTTTTTAGCATTTCAACCCTTTTTTTTTCATTTATCTTGTTTTCTTTTCAAGTTTTCTTTTTTCTTTTTTTTTTGGTTGTTGAAAGTTTACAAGATATTGTATTTGTAAATTATAACACTGGAAAGAAATAAATATATGTGAACTTATAGTCTGATACATTGCTATGTTAGGTGCTAATTTATTTATTTATTTATTATTTCTTGTATTTTACATTAGACACTAGATATAGTTTTCTAATTTTTTTTTTTACATGAAGAAACTCTTTCATCAAAAGATAATAAAAATAGGAGATAAAAATGGAAGTGTCTCAACATATCTGTAGGGTATAATTAGGGTATTTCGAAAATGAGTAGAACATATACATAGTCATATTAATTTTAGGTGCATATTATGGTGAAGAAGAAAAATAAATGATAAAAAGATAAAGATTCACTCTTATAAATAATTAAATATTTATCTAAAAAACTGTTATTTTAATTTTATTAATTTTTTAAAATAAATTTATACACTTATTTTCATTCTCTTCATACAAAAAACATCTTTTTCGTAGAATTATCTTTAATTTTAGTACTCTTTTCTTTTTAAATAACTGTTGATCTAAGTTGACTTGGTTCCTACTTTCCAAGGAGAATTATAAGTGCCGAAATGTGGAGTGAAACAATATGCAAGAAAAAATAGAGAAGTATATTTTCTTGAGGAGTGCTACTTACAAGTTATTTGGTTTACAACTCATACAAGTTGGGAGAAACTTAACAAAAAACACGCTGATCCATATACAATTTCCATGGCGTGCTTCGCGTTCCTCCTTCCCCTCATCCTCTTCCTTCTTCTTCTCCTACTCTTCTTCTTCTTCCTCCATTAAAACGAGTTTCTTGTCAAATTTGTTCGATCTCCTTCGTGCGTTCTCTCTTTGCCTTTTCTTTCGTTGTTTTATCTGCGTTTATCTTTCTTGCTTCGTTTTTTTTTATTTTCATGGTTTCTGAAATCAAGCTTTGAAATTGTTTTGAAGATAATGGAACTTCAGAAATACACCTAAACGATTACAGAAATACACCCAAACGATTACAGAAATTCACCCAAAGGATTACAAAAATACACCCAAATGATTTAAAAAATACACCCAAAATTCGTTGAAGTACACCTTATGCATAATTCAGAACTCTTCCTCTTTCTCCCCCTCATCTTCTACTGCTTCTTCTTCTTCTTCTTCATTTCCTTATTTCATATTCTCATAATTCTTTTTGGGAGGAAAAAATCAAACAGAAAAATATACATAATGTTGCAAAATCAAAAGAAGAACGAGGAGAAACACGACGATGAAGATGAAACATTTCAAAAACGAAAAAGAAGAAGCACGAAAAAAAAGAAAGAGAAGAAAAAGAAGAGGCATGAAGAAAGAAAAAGAAGAAGAAATAAATGACTTGTATAACTTATATGGAAAAAGACTTGTATGTGAAAAATCCCTCTATTTTCTATTATGAATATGAAAAATGTTAAGTGAATAAATTATTTTTATAACCAAGTTTAATTTAATTTTTTTTC
Source organism: Arachis duranensis (assembly GCF_000817695.3). NCBI lineage: Eukaryota > Viridiplantae > Streptophyta > Magnoliopsida > Fabales > Fabaceae > Arachis > Arachis duranensis. The sequence goes on along the minus strand of NC_029772.3, from coordinate 52,461,923 downwards.
TTCAACTAATTTTTATTGTGTTAATAAATTATTAGACCAATTTAATTGAACTTGCTTATTAAAATAATTTGATCATGTGACATCACCATATTAATAGATTACAAGAGTCCAGTTATTTAATTCATCGGTAAAAGATATATGTTTTACTATAAATTCACAAAGTGTAGCAGTAACTCACCTATAAAGCTATGTATATGTTAGGATTCACAAATGCGCAAAATGTTACTCTTGGAAAGTTATCAATTTTATTTGTAATCTGGCACCTTATGGAAACTAGAAAGTAATCCGCATTCACATCCAGTTTGAAAGATCACCCACCAAAAAACCAAGTGAGTAAACAAACAAGATAAAAAAAAAAGTAGACTAGAGAGTAGAGACTACAAAAAAGTTACTTGTAAATACATAAAAACATCCGTTTGCCATGTGTATAAATATATTGGTAATCCGTAAAAACTTGTAACTAGAGGAAGAAGCTTAGAAGGGTATCATGTTCATAAAGAAAACTACAACTTCTAAGTGAAGAGTTGCTCAAAGGAAAAAGAAGGTCCCTTGACAAAGATGCTTAGAGAGGTTACTGAACAGCACCTCCATTTCCACCCATCCCATCAACTTCAACACCAGTTGGGGGCACTGGGTTTATCGGATGGTCATACTTACAAGCCGGTCCAAACTTACAGAGTCCGTATCGTGTGTAATGCATGCAGGCATTCTTGTCCTGCATTTCATGATAAACATAATAGAAAGAAACTAGGTAAATATTGCTTCTAACTGCATATGGCTCTATCAAATTAGAGGTACTAATCCTTTAATCCATCATCGTCACTTGGTGTTAGATTTTTGAAGCCAGATACAGGATCATCACTAGGTTACACAACCATGTCAATTCAATTTTAAAAGCACTTACATTTATTTACCCACCATAGGTTAAATAATATTGAGAAAGAAGAACCATTTTCAAGTTTCTACACAAGCGGAAAAATAGTGGTATAAACTAACATAAAATGATGATAACAACTTACAGGTCTAAGAGGCAGGCCTTTGTCATTGAGGTTGCATGGAGGTAATGTTGCTATCCGATTCTTTGGATGGTGAAATTTACAATTGGATTTGAACTTGCAATCCCCAGTTTTCAGGAAGTAGCTGCATTCAGGTTCACCAGGTCTTTCAGGAAAGTCATCAAGTTGAATTCTTTTTTGTGGGTGTATATAAACATTTGTTTCGATCACTGGATTGTTCATGACATATGGCGGAGGTGGATGCATACTCCTCTCAGATAGGTAGGTAGGTGCCTTTACAAACCAGAAACAAGTCAGAGTGATGCAGAAAGTTCAGCCAGCATGATAATTAACTCTAGGAAGGTGAGAAAAAAGAAAACAAAAAGGACCATGCTGTACTGCATTCAGTGCATTGCACAATATAACTCACAGGTCAAGAGTAATAGGTACAAATCGAATATTCACTTCTAAGTTTACAACTAAACGTCCACCTCATGAATCTCAAATAGCTTAATACTCATTCAGCTTTCCAGTATGTATTCACTGCTAATGCATTGATATGTCTGCAACACTCAAAAGGTGACAATATCTCACCATATAAAAGGTATTTCAAACCAACGGTAGAATGAGATACAGTCAGATAAATGAAATAAATATATAGCCTGATAACAATAAGTTAATAACATTGCATGACAGGGCATCATCTATCTAGCATAAATTATTGTATAATAAAACAGCCACTATTAGATGGCTACTAATATTGAATCTTAGGATATACCTGATATGCATTCCAATCAGGACTTGGGGGCGAAAGCATCATTGGCACAAAAGGAGATGTTTCATTTACTGTTCTTGGAGAAGACCATGTTGAGACAGACTGCTGCGATACACCACGTAATGAAATAGATCCTCCATTACTATACCCTGAAGAAGTATTAGATCGTCCATTACTATACCGTGAAGAAGGATCAGATCCTCCATTCCCTGGAGATGATTCAGAACCTCCAACAGTTGTAGGGTCAGGATGATTAAACTTGCAGTTTGCTCCAAACTTACACGAGCCGGAAACAGATAAAAGATGGTATTATGAAAGAAGCTTCATATATACATACCAGACGAATAGGCAGACCAAGAAAATTGAGTTCTGCCACCTCCTCGGTTGTTAAATCTTTTCCTTTTGTATGGTTATATTTACAATCTTTTCCAAACTTACAACCCCCGGACCTTAAATAATACTGCCATAACACCAGAAAAAACATTTATTAAGAACATTTCACATATCCTTTAAAAAAAAGCTTCATAAAGAAGCTATGTCTGAAGAGCAAAATCTATTCATTTAATCACGCCAAAGAAGCTGCCTGACTTACCACCCGATAGAGATTCATTCGTATTTTAACTCAACAATTGATAGGGTAGTGCAAAAAGCTTTTCCTTTTTTCTTTTGCTTTTTCCCTGTTCATTTGTTTTCGTATCCACTACTATTACATATTGATGTATGCAAGCTAAATTACGAAGATAATTATTAATTTATTATTGTTATCTTGCATATGAAACTATCATCCCTGTCACTAATGTCATTATCACATGCTTCCTGGAATGCGGCTTGACTGAAAGAACCAGAACAAATATAATGTCATGAAAAAGAAAATAAATGAAAAAAAAAAAACAACAACAATGTCCTTCCTTCTCCACGGCAAATGTAGAAAAAGGAATTCATATAATTCTATTATCTTTATATCTCTTTGCAAAAATATTGCTACGTAATAATTTGAGGGTAGCCAAAATTGATAACATACAAGATTATATGCTAGATCAGACCTTCTTAAACTATCCTTCTATGTAAATTTAGGAATACGTAGTTTAAGTTTTCAATTAAACAACAGAATGTGCATATTCTAAATTTACAATGAAATTTGTTTAGAAGCATAATTTTGATAATAACCTTGCATTCTGTCTGTCCTGGTCTCTCTGCTTGCTCTTCCTCTCTTTCTGCTGGCCGCTCTTTAACAGCCTTCACGTATGGTGAAACATCTTAGAGAAGAAACTTTTAAGATGTGAACAAAATATAACATGTTTGCAGTCATGAAAGGCCAAAAGCCTTGTTATATGCTCAATCACATATCCCTATTTCCCTCTTAACTGCATTACTTTTTCTTCCATTTTTATCACACTGAAAACTGTGAAATCCTTTTGTTAATAGATAACATCATGTCACCTCACCTAATACAACTTCAAAACAAAATTGGGCCAAAAAGACAACATTGTACATAATCAAGTCCTAAGCCAAACCTGAAATCTAACAAATTGCAAAACTTCAAGAAAGCGCACAAAAAAGGGCCAAGAATACCTGGTTTTTCCTCCTATTAATTGGGTGATTGAACTTGCAATTGATTCCAAATTTGCAATTCCCAGTCTTCATATAAAATGCACAATCCTGAGCATCAGGCCTCCAAGGGTACTGGTGTTGTGCCCTACCACCACCACTTTTCTCTTCCCTATTCTCAACCCCATCAACATCATCACCCCCATCAGCATCAACATATTCATTAACTAACCCGTCATAATCACCATCCACAAGACCCACATTGACATTCTCCTCTTCCCAACTATTGGTCTCCCACCCCCAGTTATCCCCATCAGCACCACCACCTTTAAAACCCTCATCACCACCATTTACAACTTCATCGTCACCATTAGTAACACCCCCATCATCAACACCACCACCAACTTGGCCAAAGTTTGAAACTTTATCCCCAATCTCGCCACCCTCTTCGCCCACACCTTCCAAACCCTTCAAATCCAGCTTACTCTGAAGCTCAGCCGAGAGTGAACCATCCTGAGCCGTTTGATAGAGATCTGACGGCTGAGGATCGTCGGTGCCGTGATTGGAAGAAGGAGCAAGTTGAGGGTCTTGTTGGGTGGCGGTGATGCAGTCACCACCGCCATTGGGAAGTGAGGAAGAAGCAGAATCGGATTCAGTGTGTTCCATTCTCCCTCCACATTTCAAACCCTAATAATGGTTCTATAGTACTTTGTTCCACTCACGCGCAGAGGAATAGGGCTAATGTGGTGGTGGTGGTGGTGTTTAATTTATTTAAATGTGTGAATGGGGAATGGAATTGGGGAATCAGCAACGTAAAGAAAGAAAAAGCAGTAGCAATGTGTGTGAAGAAAAAGGTGAATGGGGAAAAAGGGGGGGAAAAGTGTGCAACTTTGTGGCACTGTGAGCGAGCGAGTGAGTGGGTTGTGGGTATAGTGTAGAGAGAGTGTAGTATGCGTGCTTTGTTTGGTGCACTGCACCCATTTTATGAGTACATGTATCTTCCCCCAAATTTGCCATTTTGCATTTTTTGCTACTAAGATCTTTTTCTTCTTATATTAGTCTAAACCATTATTTAGGTTATGTTTGGTTGAAAGGAAAGAAATAGCGAGGAAAGAAAGGAAAGAAAAGAAATTGAGTGGATTTTTATTTTTTTAGATGTGTTTGGTTGAAAGGAAAATAAGAAAGAAAAAAATGTTATAAAAAGACAATCTTATCCCTATATTATAATATATATTGAAAAAAGTGAAGAGGTAGTATTGGAAGTAGAGAGAGAAACATTAATTTCCCCTCCATTTTTTTCTCCAACCAAACAATGAAAAATAATCATTTTCTTTCCTCCCTTTTCTTTCCTTTCATTTTCCACTCAAACAAACATAGCATTAGTCTATATAGTGAAGTGATAGATTTTTAAATTTAGTGTTGGGTTTAATTTGTATACCAAAATAAATGATTTTATAGAACATTGAATGTTGTGTTGGCATATTAAAAAAAATAGTAGACCTAAATAATTTTTATACTTTTTTTTTATAAGAGATCAAAGAAAAGTAAAAGACAAAGCTAGAACAAATTACAATATGTCTTGCTAAAAAAAATTTCTAACCTCTTTCTAAGACTGCAGGAGCTCAACTTGAGTGTTCATGTTTATAACATCACATCTTGCCATGGCGTCAACAACATTGTTGGGAGTCCACTGAATAAGATCAACACTAGGCTTCCATTTCCACTTCAAGATCTTTTGAATTTTGCTAACCATATCCTTGTCCAAGTAATGTGCTCCCATGTTTTGATCACTAATAAAATTAAAGGCATCCAAGCAATCAGTTTCACAGAAAAATATCTCTATGACTAGCCTCCCACGATAATAGTAATCTCTGCCAGATCACAAATAATTCACATTTGAGCACTCGCACATAAGGAAAAGATCCCATGCAACCTCTCAACCATAAACCATCTGAATTTTAAATAATACGGTCAAATCACGCCTTACTAATATCATCAAAGATATTTCCATCACAGTTTACCTTAACCGAATCTTGTGGAGGAGTCGTCCAAGTAAAGTTCACGGAATGAGCAGCATGAAGAACCTTCTTTGAAAAAATATTCTAAAGCTCATTGTTTGAAGCATAGATAAGTCTCACCACTTTATCAACGGACCAGACTTCATTGAAATTGAACGCATTATTATTCCTATCCCTCCAAATCCACTACAAGCAAGCAAAAAATAGGAATACATTAGTATTCTTATCTAAGAAACCATGTCCAAATGCTGCAGAATAAAATTTAACTTCTTCCAAATGTTTCAAGCCTTTCGATGGTCCTTAAAACAATGCAGAACGGTTTTCGGCACAAACTGACACCTCCGGTAAAGATTGGAAGTTGCAAGGTGTCTTTTAAATCTAAATTTAGCATTTGGGACCGCATGATGAAGGAAAAGGCAAACCAAAAATTTAATTTTTTTTTTTACAAAATTTATAACTGCCACAGCCATAACCAATTCTCATGCTCATCCTAACCGAACCTGCGCTTACTTAACCATGTGTAACCACTACTAGAAGAGTACAATTTTAAAGTTGAAAAGGTTCAACTCTAACCCACCATTTCACTACTAACATCCCGACTCAGATTAAAGGCCTCAAGACGCTACTTGAAGTTATCAGATAGCAGGGTAGCAACATCAACCAAATTCTGAGTACCATCTCTCTAGAGATCGCCAATACAAAGCTTTGTATCCCATATGTGAGATAATTCAGTTCCTCTGCTATAGTACCATCTCTTCTCCAGTTGTCAAACCATAAAGCCTGTTGAAGTGGGCCAATACGCCATGAATAACTGTCCCTAAGAGCATTGGATTCTTTGCAAATACTCTTCCAAGTTTGAGAACCCTTCATCATATTAAACAAGAAAAATTGTTTCAAATTCTTATTGTATTTAGCTACCAAAAGTTGCACCCAAAGCTTCTTTGGACAATGTAGAAATTACTAAACTAGCTTGCCTAAAAGAGCTAAGTTAGCGCAAGCTAGATCTCTAACCCCCCAAACCGCTAAATATTTTGGTGGTTACCATATTTTTCCAATAGGTAAGGCTCATGTCCCTCCCATCCACTTGGCCCTTTACAAAGAAAATGATGCATTAAGGAGGAAATTTTGTTCGTTGACCAGCAAGGAAAATAGGAGACTTGTATTTGGTAGATTGGAAGAGATGAAACAACAGAGTTAACTAGACAAAGTCTATCATCTCAGTTCAAGGGTTTGCCCTTCCAACTTGCTAGTCTTCCTCAAATCTTATCAATCACACCATTGAAAAATACTCTGCTAACTTGAGAGTGAGAAATATTCACTCCCAATTATCTTTCTAGTCTTAAGTGAAACGAATCTAAGATACCCCAGTAAAGATTTCTTTCCTTCTAATTGGTCTGAAATCCTTCACCAAGGTTGGAGTGTCAACTTTGGGGATCAAGACTATCAAGGTCTCCATTATCTTAGGGCAAGTGTAGCCTTCATCAAAAGCATTTCTCATAAAATTTCACACATCTATACCAAGAGTGTCACAATATTTTTTGAAGAAAAAAAACTTGAAATCCATTCGGCCCAACAGTTTTAAAAGAACTCATACCAAAAACTGCTTCTCCAACTTCAGCCAAGGTAATCGGGACAGTAAGTTTCCCACAAGAACTGAGACTTAGCATGGACAAAGGAACATCTCCAAGGTTGTTCAAATCAACATCTTCCAAAGAACTAAAAAGCTGCTTGTAATAAGACAAAGCCTCCATTTTTAAAACCTTAGAGTATGTTGACCAAGAACCATCATTTACAAAGAACCCATTAATCTTGTTGTGTTTCCTACATACCAAAGTTTAAATATGGAAAAATGTGTATTTCTATCTCCGAATCTGATCCATTGTTCCTGAGACTTTTGGTACCAACAGTTCTTCTTGAAGGAGAATACAATTATAATCATCATTGAGTTCTTTCTCCTTTAGCCTAAGAGACACGATGTCTATCACTTCCAAATGACATTGAACTCCCCTGATTTTGTTTCTCAAGCTCTTTTTTCTTGGCAAATATATTTTCAAAGACCTTTGCATTAAACTTCAATAACCTATCTTGAACTTTCTTTAAATTTTCAACAGTAGTTCTAATTCTATGTCTCTAAGAATGTTGAACCATGGCCTTGTAATCTAGATGAGTGGCCCATGCTGCTTGAAATCGGAAATGACGCTCCCTTTTAGGCAGACGAGCACCATTACAGCACAAAAAAATTGGACAATGGTCAGAGTGTAGCCTACTAAGAATCTCTGAATAAACATCAGGGAAGAGAGAAAGTTAGGCTTCATTATTCAAGACCCTGTCCAGTTTTTTAGCAATATTAGTACTATTCTGATTTCTTCTATACCAAGTATAGCTTTTGCCAATCAATTGAAGATAAAAAAGACCACAATCATCAATAGTGGAGGCAAAGAGCTCAGCTTGCCGAGGAGAAAAAAGACCACCTTTCACCTGATACGTTTGCATCTTTAGTACTTTTTCTTTAGAATTTCATTCAATGAACTAAGAATTAGTGCAAGATAAGCAATGATTTCATGGTTAAATGAGCAATACTATGAGTTAGGGTGCATTCCTTAATTACATGAGAATTTAGAAGAGAATTGGAAAAAAATCAAAGAGAAAAAGGAGGCCAGAAAGCACTTTGAGCAAGAAAAACAAGAAAGAGAAGCAACTCAGAGAGTTCTCTGGATAAAACAAAGAGCTCCCTGGACACCCATTGATGAAGAAAGCTAGCCATGCACCGTGGGCATTTAGGCATGGCACGGCTAAGCTAAACAAAAAGCAATTGAGGCTAAACACATTGCTTGGCCGTGCAACGTGGGTAGTGAGGCGTGCCACGGCTGGAGCAAAAGAAGGCATCATGCGTACGCATCTGGCATGCATACGCATGATAATAGTGGCATGCAACATGAGTCTCGAGACATGCAACGTGAAGAGAGAATCAAAGGGATTTATGCATACGCATCTATCATACGTACGCACGAATTGGGCAAACAAAGAAAATCATGCGTACGCATGCTAGATGCGTACACATGATTAAACCTATAAGGAGTATTATGCATGTCTCCACGTCCAACGTAATCAAGACAGAAACCATATTGGACTAAGATGAGGCTTCGCGTGCAACGTACAGGATCTCACGTGTAACGTGAGATATGGCCACCTCCTAGGGACTTTTATTCATCCCCTAAGTCTTCCAATTCTTCAAGACTTAAGTGATTCACTCAAGGCTCAACTTAAGCCCACTAATCACAGCATTAATTGAGGATTTCAAAGAAGAAAAGATCCAGCTTGGTTAGAGGAAAATACTTATGAAGCGGATTTGATTTTTGTTTTAATTTGATTTTATTTTAAGTTTTGAATTTTAAATTTATTTAGGGTTAGTATTTAAGGGGAGAAAACACAACCCTTTTTTCTTCTTTGACACATTTACTTTTCATAATTTTATATTTTTCCTGAAGATATAAGCAATTAAATCTCCTTGGTTAAGATTAGGAGCTCTGTTGATTTCTATGGACTAATATTCTAACTTTTCTACCTTTGATTAATGCATTAGTATTTCCTTAAGAAAAAGTTTCCGTTCTTCATCCAAAGGATTTGAATGTATCAGGAAAAATTTCTCTTCTGAGTTGAATTCTTTTAATTTCTTGAAAAATTTAATTAATTGAATTAAGCTTGAAAACTTATTCTCACAATTTTCAGGTTTTGAAACTAGACTTGATAAGTGACATCGAATCAACTAGGGAAGAGTCCTATGAATTGTGTGACTTATAAATCAGTGAATGTGTTTCAACTCTTTTCTTAAGTAATTGACTAAGAGATTAGCAATTAATTTGGTTAAAGAGAAATTGAATTACTAAGGAATTGGGGTTTGATTAGTAATGATTTGCTATAGATGTATCTATGCATGATTAAAGTGGAAAGTGAAAAGTATTGATCCAGAAGTCTCAACATCTCTAAAACTTTAACTCTTTTAATTATATTATGAAGGTTGTGGTAGGCTTAGAAAAGGGCGTTGAATCTATGCCTTCCTTTTTTAAGTTGCTGTTATGACCCTTTAAAACAAACTTTCCATTCTGATTCTGTTTGTACTCAGCAGCAAAAATTTATGAGACAATTTATTTTTGTCTCATGAATATCAAAAAACAAAACATAGCAGAGAAGAGAAAAGCTAACACCAGCATGTATCCTGGTTCAGTTGCCTTGTGCTATGCAACCTACGTCTAGTCTCCTCCACAAAAATGGAGGAATTTCTACTATAGTTAAAAGTATTACATACACCAATTCCACAGGATTGACGCAATCCTTTTACACTCAAATTCTAACCTAACATGACATTGGCTATGCTAATACCTAACTCTTCACTCTTAGTGCTAACCCAACTAAGAAAGGGATACCTAACAGGTACAAGATACAAGACATTTAATCAACCTAAAGAAATTAGGAAATAACTCTAGACTTTTTTCTCAAGTGTATTACTCAGCCTTTTTCCACTCATGGCTTTTACTTGAGCTCTCTCATAATGCCTTTTCACTCAAGAAATTACAGAAAGATAAACATAGAAAAGTACATTACAATCTGTAAAACTTGAAGGAGATTGACTTCATCAACAGCCTCTTTGCTATGTGATAAACTAAATTTGCAAACCTCATATTCAGTTCTTCAGTATTGGCCGAATACTTCTTTGAAAGAAAGCATTATCCAAGTATATGAACATCCTCAGGGAGAACTTCTCAGAACAGAAACTTAATACTCTGGTTATCTCTCCTTGCTTTGAATGAACAGAAAATCTTCTTTTATCTCCTTGCATGTTGCTTGGTTGCTCTTCCTAGGTCAACTTCTTAATCCTTGAACTTCACCAACCCACTGTCTCACCTTTTCCCATTAATCCTCACAATGGAAACTTTACTTCTGACTTCCCTATCTTGACCGAAAGCCACAGTATCAGCAAAAAGGGATTTCTTCAATGGTAAACCCAGATCTTGACCATTGAAACACAACTTGGTCCCCAAGACATATTCTCAGCCGTTGATGCACAGCAGTGAGGAACTGAAATCATCTTTTCCACATAACCCAAAATGGAGTGGCAGAGAGTTGAAGATGAAGAGAAGAAAGTGTGATGCAAGTAAAAGGAAATGGGTTACCTTTAACCTAAGCTGCATTTGGTTTGAACTTGTTGATTTGACCTCAGCATTTCTTGCCTAACCTTCTCTTTCTTTCCTCTTCTTTGAATAGCTTAGGAACTAACTACTTTCTCTTGCTTCTGTGATTTGACATGGTCAGAGAAAAAAGAACGTTGAGTTGGTGAAAGCAAGTGAGAGAGAATTTGCTTGCTAAATATCACTCGGGCTTGGATCGGGTTGTAATTTGCTTGGCCCGTTTTTATTTCTTAGCTTTGTTTCCTTTTGGGCTTCGTTTATGTCATTAACTCATCAGTCTTGTTTTATTTTCCATTCCATTTAGGCTATAATTTAAATTTGGGCCTGCAACATTTAATAAATAATTAGTAATATACAATTATCAATAATCAATACTAATTATTTATTTTTCCCAAAAATAATGTTTGTCAGCACTAATTAATTTAGTTAATTTCTTAAATCAACAATCTCCCCCTTGATGACAAACATATTTAGGCAATAACCAAAAGGAATTGAATTTTAGTAAAGTTAGAAAACTTCCCTTTGATTGATGTTTCTTGCTTTAGTGTTGCTCCCCCTTTCCTTTTCAAAAGTAGCTCCCCCTGAATTTATCATCTTTCCTTTTTATTCCTGTTTACATTAAGCTTACAAAAAGAGCTATACATAATGTAACTTGACTAAGTAATACTACATAACCAGCAACACAGATTCAGTCCAGTATTTATCATATCATGTCAGTAGTAAAAACAAAGTATCAAGAATAATCCAGGGCAAACTAATAACAATGAAATCAAGCAGCACAGTTGCAACTCAAAATTTATATGCTCAACACTATCAGCCGCATCAATAAAAAATTCACAAATAAGATCACACAAAAAATTAGCAGTAGCCAAAGTATCAAAAGTCAATTAAGCAGTTATTACTCCCCCTTTTGTCATTGATGAGCGGATAATTTGTACGCTTTTTGGCATTGTTTTTAGTATGTTTTTAGTATGATCTAGTTAGTTTTTAGTATATTTTTATTAGTTTTTAGTTAAAATTCACTTTTCTGGACTTTACTATGAGTTTGTGTGTTTTTCTGTGATTTCAGGTATTTTCTGGCTGAAATTGAGGGACCTGAGCAAAAATCTGATTCAGAGACTAAAAAGGACTGCAGATGCTGTTGGATTCTGACCTCCCTGCACTCGAAGTGGATTTTCTGGAGCTACAGAAGCCCAATTGGCGCGCTCTCAACGGCGTTGGAAAGTAGACATCCTGGGCTTTCCAGCAATATATGATAGTCCATACTTTGCCCAAGATTTGATGGCCCAAACCGGCGTGGCAAATCAGCCTCAGAAATTCCAGCGTTTAACATTGGAACTGGCATAAAACTTGGAGTTAAACACCCAAACTGGCATAAAAGCTGGCGTTTAACTCCAAAAAGAGTCTCTACACGAAAATGCTTCAATGCTCAGCCCAAGCACACACCAAGAGGGCCCAGAAGTGGATTTTTATGTCATTTACTCAATCTCTGTACACCCTAGGCTACTAGTTATCTATAAGTA
>NC_029772.3:52448307-52448652 GCF_000817695.3 Arachis duranensis | reverse complement strand
ATCTGTAAACCCTAGGCTACTAGTTTTCTATAAGTAGGACCTTTTACTATTGTATTTTCAATCTTTTGATCTTTGGACATCTAGTTCTTAGATCATATCTGGGTAGCTATCTTTGTTCTGATGCTATCTTAGATCATTGGGAGGCTGGCCATTCGGCCATGCCTAGACCTTGTTCTTATGTAATTTCAACGGTGGAGCTTCTACACACCATAGATTAAGGTGTGGAGCTCTGCTGTACCTCGAGTATTAATGCAATTACTATTGTTCTTCCATTCAATTCCGCTTGTTCTTGTTCTAAGATATCACTTGTTCTTCAACTTGATGAATGTGATGATCCATGACACT
>NC_029772.3:52447856-52448026 GCF_000817695.3 Arachis duranensis | reverse complement strand
GAACCGACAGATGGATAGCCGTGCCGTGACAGGGTGCGTTGAACATTTCCACTGAGAGGATGGGAGGTAGCCATTGACAACGGTGAAACCCTTGCTTACAGCTTGCCATGGAAAGGAGTAAGAAGGATTGGATGAAGACAGTAGGAAAGCAGAGAGACGGAAGGGACCAA
>NC_029772.3:52447328-52447688 GCF_000817695.3 Arachis duranensis | reverse complement strand
TGCTTCATACCAACAATCTCTGTGGGATCGACCCTTACTCGCGTAAGGTTTATTACTTGGACGACCCAGTACACTTGCTGGTTAGTTGTGCGAAGTTGTGTTTATGCCATGGTATTGAACACCAAGATTTTGGATTCATTACCGGGGATTATTTGAGTTGTGAAAAGTATTGTTCACAATTTCGCGCACCAAGTTTTTGGCGCCGTTGCCGGGGATTGTTCGAGTATGGACAACTGACGGTTCATCTTGTTGCTTAGATTAGGTATTTTTTCTTCAGAATTCTTAAGAATGAATTCTAGTGTTTCAAAGTGATGTTCTTATCATCACCAAAGCTGATTGATCTTCATCAATTTAGCTCTT
>NC_029772.3:52445479-52447175 GCF_000817695.3 Arachis duranensis | reverse complement strand
TTGATACCTTTATTTTCTTTTCCACTTAATTTTCGAAAAATCCAAAAAAATTACAAAATCATAAAAAACCAAAAATATTGTATGTTTCTTATTTGAGTCTAGTGTTTCATGTTAAGTTTGGTGTCAATTGCATGTTTTTGTTCTTCTTGCATTCATGCATGTGTCTTAAGTGATCTTCAAGATGTTCTTGATGATTTCATTACTCTGATCTTTAATTTCTCTTGACTTGAATGTTTTGTGTTTCTCATGTGCATTCTCATTTTGTTAGTGTCAGTAGTATACAAACTGCTAAGTTTGGTGTCTTACATGCTTGTTAGTGTCAGTAGTATACAAACTGCTAAGTTTGGTGTCTTGCATGCATTGTTATTTGATTTTAGTTGCATTTTGATTATTCCTCATTATTAAAAATCCAAAAATATTTTTAATTTGTGTCTTTTCAAGTCAATAATACAGAGAAATGAAGATTCAAAACATACAGCAGAGGAATTGCACAGAAAAAGCTGGGCGTTCAAAACGCCCAGTGAAGAAGGACAGACTGGCGTTTAAACGCCAGCCAGGGTGCCTGGCTGGGCGTTTAACGCCCAAAAGGGTAGAGTTTTGGGCATTAAACGCCAGAATGTGCACCATTCTGGGCGTTTAATTGCCAGGATGGCACAAGAGGGAAGATTTTGTTTTTAATGCAGATTTTTTTAAGTTTTCAAACTTTTTCAAAATCAAATCTTTTTCAAATTATATCTTTTCAATCATATGTCTTCAAAATCAACTTCTTTCCATTTTCAAAGATACTTGCTATCAATTAATGATTTGATTCAACATTTCAAGTATGTTGCCTTTTCTGTTGAGAAAGGTTTAATGTTTGAATCATATCTTTTCTTGATAGCCAAGTCATTAATTTTTAAAATCAAATTTTTTTTAAAAATGTTTTTCAAATCATATCTTCTCAATCACATCTTTTTAAAACCAATCATATCTTCTTAACCACATCTTTTTCAAAATAGTTTTCAATCATATCTTTTTTATTTCTAATTTCGAAATCTTTTTCAAAAATCACTTTACCTCTTTCTCAATCTTGGTTTTCGAAAATTCTTAAAGTTTTTCAAAATGTTTTCAAAATCTTTTACTTAATTTTCGAAAATTTCTTCTCCACTTCTCACATCCTTCTATTTATGGACTAACACTATTCTTTAATGCACAATTCGAACTCCATCTTCTTTGATAAAGTTCGAATTCTCTACTTCTGCCTTCCATTTTTCTTTTCCTCTGACACCTCAAGGAATCTCTATACTGTGACATAGAGGATTCCACATATTTCCTTGTTTTCTTCTCTTTCATATGAGCAGAAGCAAAGACAAAAGCATTCTTGTTGAGGCTGACCCTGAACCTGAAAGGACCTTGAAGCGAAAGCTAAGAGAAGCTAAGGCATAATTCTCTGTAGAGGACCTAACAGAAATCTTCAAAGAAGAAGAACACATGGCAGCCGAAAACAACAACAATGCCAACAATGCAAGGAAGGTGCTGGGTGACTTTACTGCACCTACTCCCGACTTCTATGGGAGAAGCATCTCTATCCCTGCCATTGGAGCAAACAACTTTGAGCTTAAGCCTCAATTAGTTTCTCTAATGCAACAGAATTGCAAGTTCCATGGACTTCCATTGGAAGATCCTCATCAGTTTTTAGCTGAATTCTTGCAAATCT
>NC_029772.3:52444318-52445024 GCF_000817695.3 Arachis duranensis | reverse complement strand
ACACCAAGCAGTACTAAGGAAGCTTCATCTGAAGAAGAAGCTTATGATCCTGAGAACCCTTCAATGGAAGAGGTGAATTACATGGGAGAACCCTATGGGAACACCTATAATCCTTCATGGAGAAACCATCCAAATTTCTCATGGAAGGATCAACAGAGACCTCAACAAGGTTTTAATAACAATAATGGTGGAAGAAACAGGTTTAGCAGTGGTAAGCCTTTTCCATCATCTTCTCAGCAACAGACAGAGAGTTCTAAGCAGAACCACTCTGACTTAGCAACCATGGTCTCAAGACTGGGAAGTGCATGGATGAATCCATCATCCTTGGCAGACCCTTCCTAGCCACAGCAAAGGTTGTGATTGATGTTGATAAAGGAGAATTGATCATTCAAGTGAATGAAGAATCCTTTGTGTTTAAGGCTCAAGGATATCCCTCTGTCACCATAGAGAGGAAGCATGAAGAGCTTCTCTCAAAACAGAGCCAAACAGAGCCCCCACAGTCAAACTCTAAGTTTGGTGTTGGGAGGCCTCAACCAAACTCTAAGTTTGGTGTTGAACCCCCGCATTCAAACTCTAAGTTTGGTGTTAGGAGGTTCCAACATTGCTCTGAGCACTTGTGAGGCTCCATGAGAGTCCTCTGTCAAGCTACTGACACTAAAGAAGTGCTTGTTGGGAGGCAACCCAATGTTATATTTTATCTATTTTC
>NC_029772.3:52435831-52440625 GCF_000817695.3 Arachis duranensis | reverse complement strand
GACAGATGATTAGCCGTGCCGTGACAGGGTGCGTTTAACATTTCCACTGAGAGGATGGGAGGTAGCCATTGACAACGGTGAAATCCTTGCTTACAGCTTGCCATGGAAAGGAGTAAGAAGGATTGGATGAAGACAGTAGGAAAGCAGAGAGACGGAAGGGACCAAGCATCTTCATACGCTTATCTGAAATTCCCACCAATGAATTACATAAGTATCTCTATCTTTATCTTTATGTTTTATTCGTATATCACCCATATCCATTTGAGTTTGCCTGACTGAGATTTACAAGGTGACCATAGCTTGCTTCATACCAACAATCTCTGTGGGATCGACCCTTACTCGCGTAAGGTTTATTACTTGGACGACCCAGTACACTTGCTGGTTAGTTGTGCGAAGTTGTGTTTATGCCATGGTATTGAACACCAAGATTTTAGATTCATTACTGGGGATTATTTGAGTTGTGAAAAGTATTGTTCACAATTTCGCGCACCAGTCATCAAAGGTGGATAATAATCAAGATCAACTAAAACACCACCTTATTTCCTGCAAGAAAGAGTTAGTGCATAGTCCAAAACATGAAGTGAACTAAGATTAAGTGCAGCAGTATTTAGAGTATTACAGTCATCCAAGACAACAACAAAACTAGTCCAAAAGTAGCAAAATAAACAGAATTCATGAGACAAAATAAAACAGATAGCAGCAGCTTCATGTAGCAACCTTAGGCATCAGAACCGTTCCCCTCGGAGTCAACTTCTTCATCAGCGGCAGTGGCAGGGTCTTCATCCTTTTGAAGGTTATCAATGAAAGTCATGAACACAACCACTCGATCTGTTGATTTCTGGAGGAAGTTTTCATGCTTGCTCGCTAGCCTCCTTTGTACCTTTCTCATTGCAATCATGTGATTAGACTGGGAGACAAACTCTTGAACAACATCCTTGACAACATTCAGCAAAGCAGATTTTTGGCCTGTAGAGATGGAGGTACCCTTGGTGGAAGGAGGAGGAGATTTCTCAGGGACAAAGTCATCATCTTCATCGTCCAAGACCACCCTCTCAGATCTAGTGGGTCCTTTTTGCTGTTTCACTGCACCACCCCCTTTTAGATAGGAATGTCTATTTTGATAATCCTCATTGGTCAAGTCAACATCAAAATACTCAAATATACAAGTTAGAAACATGCCATAAGGAAGTGCTTTATCTTTTTCACTCCTAATAAAGTCAAACATGTATCTAACCATCAAATATGCAAATAAAATTTCAGTTTTGGTAAGAAGGGCATATAAAACAAGAGTATCAGTATAGGAAACCCTTTGATATAAACCACTTTGAGGAAGTATGATGTGGTTGATCATTCGGTGCAACTGAGCACGTTCATATCCTAGGGCTTTGTGAGTGGGTGTAATGCCATCAATTAAAGAAACATTTTCACAAATGTGAGCCAATGCATCATTGTAAGATATACCGACACCTTCATCCCATTGAACTGAAGTGTAAGCACAAGGCCCAACATCAGTATACTTCAATACATCACTGATTGTTTCATTGTTCAAAACTATGTCTCGGCCTTTAACATATGAGTGAACAGTGCCTTCAAGATATGTCAGTTAGCATAAAATTCCTTGACCAATCAAGGATATACAGGCTTTTTGATGGAAAAGAGATGATGCCAGTCCAGAAATTCTAAATTTTCAACAAAAGGAAAACCTTTTCTTTTCAAAGTTGGCAAATCAGCAAGAAAGAATGGGCATAGGGTACGATACTTAATAACTCCATCATAAAAGTCATTATTCATGGCAGATTTGAATCTATAAGGTTATAGTTCGAATGAGAGGTCAAAAACTGAGATTTGTAATTAAAAGGTCCAATGTTTGGTTCATTAACAATTTTAAGAGGAACTCGAGTTTTACCTCGCTAGGAATGCACAGGAACCGACCTAGATTTAGTCTGAGTTGGCTCGGGAACTGGTTCCTCAGCCACCGGACGTTTGCCTTTGGAAGAGCTTGGTTTTGAAGAGCCAGATTTTGAGGGAGGAGCCTTTGGAGGCGGCGTCGACTTGGCAGAGGCAGGATATCTGGGAGTAGTTTTGGTTTGTGCCATGGGGTCAGTTCTTGGAGGAGAGGTAGGAGGAGAGGGAGATGGAGTGGAGGTTTGGTCTTGGGAGCAAGTTGAGGGTTTGGAGGAAAGCTTGTGGATTTTCTCACGAGGAGGCCTTTTAGCCAGTGTTTTCGTCCTTATTGGTTTGGTTTTAGATTTCGAGAAGAGAAGTGGTAAAAGTAGTGGGAAGAAACTGAAAGGTTTGAGGAGAAGTTAATGGAAGGAAGAGAGGGAGTGTTGGTAACCGTACCCAAAAGAAAGTTTCTCAAACCATGCAACTACATCACCTTTTGATATGGCTTGAAAAGATATGACTTGAAAAGATATGACCTCATAAAAGAAAGATTTTATTTTGATTTTAAAATAAAACAAGAAATCAAATCTAAATTTTGAAAAACCTTTTTTGGACATGAAAATATTAAATCAAAATGAAAACCTTTTTGGACCAAAAATCTGAAACACACAGGTTGACAAAAAATAAACATGTAACATTCATATTGGGTCCAGAGATGGTTGGATTTAAGGAAACACATTGGACCACTTCAGATCTGAAATATTTGAGGTTGGCCCAGATCAATTTTCACTTGCAACAAGCCCAGAACTCGCTGATTGAAGGGAACGTTCTTCACATGTCCAGAATTGTCTCATACCTATTTATGAGACAAAATGCTCCAGAAAACACATTAGCAATTTTCAAAAATTGAATCATAACTCAAAATTCCAAGACTAGTCCTAAGCATATAAAATCTATCCTCAGGCAGTGGTTTAGTGAAAATATCTGCCAATTGCTCTTCTGATTTAACAAATTGAATGCTAATATCCTTTTTTGAACATGTTCTCTTATTGAGTGAAATTTCACTTCAATATGTTTAGTCCTAGAGTGCAAAATTGGATTTTTAGAAATATTAATGGCATTCATATTATCACACAGCAAGGGAATATTTTCAGCACTTAATTTGTAATCGGCAAGCTGTGTTTTTAACCATAAAAGCTAAGAGCAACAAGAAAAAGCAGCTATATACTTAGCCTCTACAGTGGATAAAGCCATTGTTGGTTGCTTCTTACTTGACCATACATTTAAGGACTTTTCAAGAAAGCAACATAAGCCTGAAGTGCTCCTTCTATCAACTCTATCACCAGCAAAATCTGCATCATAATAACTAACTGCAGAAAAACCATCAATCTTAGGATACCAAAGACCAAAATTGGATATGCCATGAACATATCTAATGATCCTTGACGTTAGGATTTTTGCTAGTAAAGAATTTATAAAAATATTCGCGTTGTAGATATAGCTTCTAAACTAACAGAAATCCCTTCGTACAAAAGTTTTGGTTGTCACAAGTAACAAACCCCTTTAAAATTGATAACCGAGTATTTAAACCTCGGGTCGTCTTTTCAAGGAACTGCAGGGAAGTATGTTCTTATTATTGGTTATGCAAAGGTATGTTTTGGGGTTTTGGATTAAGGTAAAAGGTTAGTTGACTGACAAGTAAAATAAAATAATAATAACTGTAAAATAAACTATTGGCAAGGTATGCGAAATTAGAAGTCCTATCCTAGTTATCCTTATCAATTGTGATGAGAATTGGATTTTTCTCCCACTTTGTTAACCTCTAACTATGAAGGTAAGTNNNCAATTTTCAGTCAACAATGAGTTTGATAACTCAAGAGTTACCAATTAATCAACCAAAGCCAAAAATATAGAAAGCTAAACTAAAATCATAAATATCTGGAATACCTCAAATTATATTGAATGAAAATATCAATTCTAATACGGGCAATATCCATAAGCCAATTGGGCAACATAAACCAAACACAAATAAAAGCTTCAGAGTAAACAAAAATAGAAGAGAAAATAAATAGTAAAAGGAATATTGAACCTGTGATGAAGAAGTTGAAATCCTAATCATAACCCTAAGAGAGAGGGGAGAGCCTCTCTCTCTAAAAACTACATCTAAACTAAAATTATGAATTATGAGAGCATGATCTCGAGTGTCCTTCATTCCTCCACTTTGCAGCCTTTAATCTGTGTTTTATGGGCTTGAAACTGGGCTGGAAATAGCCTAGAATTCGCTGTTTGCGAAATCTGCCACGCTGATTTTCGCAGATGCGACGCGTCCACGTGGATGACGCATTCGCGTCACCTATCTGTATGGCCACTATGGTAAATTAAATATCAAATCGAAGCCCCGAACATTAGCTTTTTAACGCAAGTAAAACCGCGTCATTTGGACCTCTGTAACTAAAGTTATAGCCGTTTGAGTGCGAAGAGGTCAGTGGACAGCTTAACAACTTCTTCAACTTCTTGTATTCCTTCCACTTTTGCATGCTTCCTTTCCATCCTCCAAACCATTCCTGCCCTATAATATCTAAAAATACTTAACACACATATCAAGGCATCTAATGGTAATAAGAGAGGATTAATAATAAGCAAATATAAGATCAAAGAAGCATGTTTTCAATCATAGCACAAAATCAGGAAGGAAAATATAAAACATGCGAATTGTATGAATAAGTGAGTAAAGAGTTGATAAAAACCACTCAATTGAGCATAAGATAAACCATAAAATAGTGGTTTATCAACTTCCCCACACTTAAACAATAGCATGTCCTCATGCTAAGCTCAAGAGAAACTATAAAGAGATAAAGAGGAATGATAGAATGTATGAGATGCAACCTATGAATGCAACTAAATGCA
>NC_029772.3:52428807-52435497 GCF_000817695.3 Arachis duranensis | reverse complement strand
GTAATTCAATTATTTTGATTTCACATGAGCATGCTTCCCAAAAATTTTATTTTTAATTATTTCATTCTTTTCAACTTCCCAACCTTTGTTTTTTTTTTATCATCCATGTTCCCAATAGGTTTCCCACACTTAAACAATTACACAATTTCTATCTTAAGCTAACCAAGGATTCAACTTGGGATTTTAAATTTGTTTTTCTGCTTAAGGCTAGTATTGTGGTTTATAGAATAAGAGGGAATTAAATGCTCAAGGGGGCTAACAATGGGTGATGTAAAAGGTAGGCTAATTTTGGGATAAATGAGCTAGAATCAAACAATGGCCTCAATCATATGCAAGCATGTAAATTAAATATTGGACATATAGAATGGAACAAAGCAAAGATTATAATTATAGAGAAGAAAACACACATGAATAAAAATTTATGGTTAAATAATGTAACCATATAAATAAGCTCAAAATCTTCATAGGTTGTGTGTTCTTTGCCTCAAAAACCATATTCCAAATACAACTTCAAAACAAGTTTAACACAAAATTTTCAATTTAAATTAGTGAAATACTATAAAAATTTCTTGAAAAAGAAAAT
Source organism: Arachis duranensis (assembly GCF_000817695.3). Lineage (NCBI taxonomy): Eukaryota > Viridiplantae > Streptophyta > Magnoliopsida > Fabales > Fabaceae > Arachis > Arachis duranensis. The sequence continues at coordinate 52,434,914 of NC_029772.3, read as the reverse complement.
ATTTCTTCAACCAAGTGGTAAAATATGCACAAAATCAAATAAATATGCAAATGCAACAACTAGCTACAAAGAAAATTTAAACATTGGTGTTAAGACAAGAAAGTACTAACCCATGGAGATCGGTATCGACCTCCCCACATTTAAAGATTGCACCATCCTCGGTGCATGCTAAGATGAACAAGTGGATGGCTGTTCCAACTGATGCCTTTCTCCAAAGATTGTGCAGGTGGACTTGTTTGTCTTCCCATTAAGAAGCTTTTCCTATCCCTTCGTGGTGGCCATCCTGAAAGAAGAGGAAAAAGAAGAAAAGTAACCCAAAAATAAAGATAAAAAATAAATAAAATATGGGTGTTAATGCCAGATAATAAGGGTCTCAATTACATGGTAGCTACAACATGCAAGTGAGAAAACAATAGAAGCACATGGCATACCAGTGGTGCAAAATTTGCAACAAAGGGGGGAGTGTAGGTAATTAAAGACAATAGAAATTCATGTCAATGCAAAATTAATACAAATATCATAAAAGAATAGCATTGACTTAAACAATATTACCCAACAGTGTAAAACAAGTCACTGAGCACCAAGATAATACCAGAAAAGACACAACAGTTGAATATGAACAAGTAACACCAATGGAAAAATAATAAATTTAGAAAAGAAAATAAAAATATGCACAAAATTAAAATGTAATGGAAGAAAGCATGCAAATAAATTAAATAAAATAGAATGGAGGTGAAAAAGATGAGAAGTCAAAGAAAATAAGAAAGGAAGGAGAAAGAAATAAGAAAAGATAAGAAAAATAAGGATTTGGAGAAGAAAAGATAAGATATTTGGCAAATTAGGATAAGCTGTGCGATGCAAGCGACGCGATCGCGTGGGGCACGCTGTCGCGTGACTTGTACTTATACGGATTGACGCGGTCGCGTCGGTCACGCGGTCGCGTGACACAGTTTATGCTACTGGCGCGAGGGCAGCCTCGCGCTCGCACAACTCTCTGTTCAAAATTTTTATTTTCGCCAAATCTGGGGTGACGTGATCGCGTGGGTCATGCGATCGCATGAGTGGCCATCATGGAGGTATGATGCGGATGCATGGGGCACGCGTTCGCATGGGAGGGCTTGGGCTTCCAGCACGAGTCCGGCCCAACTCCAGCACAACCTTCGGCCATGCACTCTTTTTACGTCGATATTCAGGTCTCGCGGCCGCGTGAGATGACGCGGTTGCGTGGGAGGCCAATGTTCCCACATGACGCGGTCGCGTGGGGTCAGGTTATGCTAAAGGCGCGCCTCCAGCCACGCTTTTGCGTGACTCTCTGTTCAATTATTTTATCCCCAACGCACGAGTGACGCGGACGCGTCAGCGACGCTGCCATGTCGCGTGCGTGTTTTCCTTTTTTTTATGATTATGCAGTATGCAGAGTGTAATGCTTAATATGAATGCTATGCATGATTCCAGGTTCAATAAAAATTCAAAAACAAACAAAACATACTATAATTAAAACTGAAAAGGGACGATCATACCATGGTGGGTTGTCTCCCACTAGCACTTTTAGTTAAAGTCCTTAAGTTGGACATTCTGGTGAGCTCCTTGTTATGGTGGCTTGTGCTTGTACTGATCCAGGAATCTCCACCAGTGTTTAGAATTCCAATAGCCTCCGGGATCCCAAACTAGGCGCAAAAGGCCTTCAAGTAAGTTAAAGCAAGTGACAAGGCCCCAAGAGTATTGATTTCTAGATTGAATTCTGGGGTCCCACACCTTGCCTTTGCACCCGTCTTCTTGTTGAGCAATATTGTTCCATCCGGGTGGCAATCAGTCTAAATTCTCACTGAAGCAGCCAGAGAACTTCCTAGACCCATTCATTGAGCTCTAAACCAACCTTTGCGTTTAAATGTTGAGCACACAACTATGTTGAACCTTGCAGGATAAATCTTATCACTGACCATCTTCTTCTTACTCTTAATGCCACAGAGAGCTCTAAGTTGACCATCTGTCTCCAGTAGCCCATATTCAAGTGGGATTAGAAAGCTAAGGGATATGAATTTTACCCACTTGAATGTTGTGAAGGATGATGGCAACTTAGGGGGAGGTGTTTCTAATGAACATGCAAGCTCCATTCCCTTGTGCTCTCTTCAACATCTTCCACCTCTTTGTAATCTTCAATATCAACCTCTTCCTTTTGGTGAATTTCTTCCAATTTAATCTTTTCTTCATTGTTCACCAAGGGCATGGGATGTTGTGTTTCATCTTCTTTAAACTCCATATCAAGTCCAATGGAAGAGGATTCAAATGTAGATAAGAATTCATCAATGATTAAATCCATCTCTTGATCGTCTCCTTCAAAGTCTTCAACTATGATATGCTTTGGAGGTTGTACACTCTCCTCAACATCAGCTTCAAATGTCTTTGAAGGGTGCTCTATAACTTGACTTTCCCATGGAGGTTCAGCATCTCCTAAGTCTTCAACCACTGCCTCCTCTTTTTCTTCAATAATTCCGGCTTCCTCTACTTGTTCCAATATCAGATCGTGCTGCTCACTATCCACCGGAGTGCCCAATTTCTCCTTCCTGCTACATTCTTCAGTAGTTTTCCCACATGAAATCATGGGGGTTCTTTGAACGTCCGAACGTCGGAAAGGTAGTCGATTTCTTTCTTGATCCAGGTATTTAAGTATGCAATTGTATTCGTCCTCGATGATTTTCTTTTCAACTATTTCTTCACCTTTAAGCACAAAATCCTCCTTGTTGTCTTCCTTCACTAGTTCTTCAACCACGCTGTCAACTTCAAGGGTCTCTACTACCTTCACCTTTAGTGCATCCTCTAGCATCTTATGAAGTATGGATTCGCGAAGATGATCCTTTCTCTCTTGTTCTATGTCAATAGTATCAATGGGATCATGTTGCTCTTGGATTGATGGATGTTGGTGCTCTTCCATGGATGGTGGTGATGGGATGGGTGGATCATTATGTGGTTGAGATGGAAGTGCATTGGAGCTTGAGGGTTGTATATTGAAGGTATTTGGGGGTCCGATTTGGGCGGCGAGAGCTTGTATAGCAGAGTTTAGGTCGGCAAATGCTTTCTTCATGGAGGTTTGGGGTGGATAGGAGGGTTCATTTGTTGGGAGAAAAGGGTTCATGGTAGGAAGGTGGTTCGTCTTGATAATGATAAGGAGATGGTGTATATTGAGGTGGTGGTTCTGTGTATGGTTCATTTGGCTCATAAGGTGGTTGGTATGGTGGATACGGGTTAGGGTCATATGGAGGTGAATAGTGGAAAGGGGCTTGTTGGTAGTTACAAGGTTGTCCATCATATCTTTCAGCTGGGTATGCATTGACAGCTTGGGATGCATTGTAGCCTGGTCTTTGTCCATGATATCTAGGATGGTGTTGTTGCCTAAAGGATTGATTAGATCCTCTTGGCTCCATCCATCCTTGATTGGTCTGACCTTGATGCATATTCCTGCTGTGGTTTCTATTTCCTTCAACAAAGTTAGAACCAAACTCAAAGCGAAAGGGGTGAGAATTCATAGTAGTTATCAGAAATAAGGGGGAAAAAGGAGAAACAAATAAACAAGTAAAAGAAAAATATTTTTTTTGAAAAATATTTACAATAACCAATAATAAGGCACACGTTTGCAATTCCCCGGCAACGGCGCCATTTTGACGTTAGGATTTTTGCTAGTAAAGAATTTATAAAAATAATCGCGTTGTAGATATAGCTTCTAAACTAACAGAAATCCCTTCGTACAAAAGTTTTGGTTGTCACAAGTAACAAACCCCTAAATAAATTGATAACCGAAGTATTTAAACCTCGGGTCGTCTTCTCAAGGAACTGCAGGAAAGTATGTTCTTATTATTGGTTATGCAAAGATATGTTTTGGGGTTTTGTATTAAGGTAAAAGGTTAGTTGAATGACAAGTAAAATAAAATAATAATAACTGTAAAATAAACTCTTGGCAAGGTATGAGAAATTAGAAGTCCTATCCTAGTTATCCTTATCAATTGTGATGAGAATTGGATTTTTCCCCCACTTTGTTAACCTCTAACTATGAAGGTAAGTTAAGTAAATGAATTAATTCGAATCCTCAAGTCCCAGTCTTTCCTTGGAAAAAGTTAGAGTTATTGGATCTCAAATTAATTCTTGAAGAATTTCAATTTTCAGTCAACAATGAGTTTGATAACTCAAGAGTTACCAATTAATCAACCAAAGCCAAAAATATAGAAAGCTAAACTGAAATCATAAATATCTGGAATACCTCAAATTATATTGAATGAAAATGTCAATTCTAACACGGACAATATCCATAAGCCAATTGGGCAACATAAACCAAACACAAATAAAAGCTTCAGAGTAAACAAAAATAGAAGAGAAAATAAATAGTAAAAGGAATATTGAACCTGTGATGAAGAAGTTGAAATCCTAATCCTAATCCTAAGAGAGAGGAGAGAGCCTCTCTCTCTAAAAACTACATCTAAACTAAAATTATGAATTATGAGAGCATGATCTCGAGTGTCCTTTATTCCTCCACTTTGCAGCCTTTAATCTGTGTTTTCTGGGCTTGAAATTGGGCCAGAAATAGCCCAAAATTCACTGTTTGCGAAATCTGCCACGCTGATTTTCGCAGATGCAACGCGTCCGCGTGGATGACGCGTTCGCGTCGCCTATCTGTATGGCCACTATGACAAATTATATATCAAATCGAAGCCCCGGACGTTAGCTTTACAACGCAAGTAAAACCGCATCATTTGGACCTCTTTAGCTAAAATTATAGCTGTTTGAGTGCGAAGAGGTCAGGCTGGACAGCTTAACAACTTCTTCAACTTCTTTTATTCCTTCCACTTTTGCATGCTTCCTTTCAATCCTCCAAGCCATTCCTGCCCTATAATATCTGAAAACACTTAACATACATATCAAGGCATCTAATGGTAATAAGAGAGGATTAATAATAAGCAAATATAAGATCAAAGAAGCATGTTTTCAATCATAGCATAAAATCAGGAAGGAAAATGTAAAACATGTGAATTGTATGAATAAGTGAGTAAAGAGTTGATAAAAACCACTCAATTGAGCATAAGATAAACCATAAAATAGTGGTTTATTAATCCTCTTAACTGTAGAAAGATGTGACTCTTTAGGTTTGGATTGGAACCTTAAACACAATCCAACACTTTGCACAATATCGGATCTAGAGGAAGTTAAGTACATAAGAGAACTAATCATTCCTCTATACCTAGTCTCATCTACATCTTTCTCAGTTTTTCCCTTATCTAATTTTGAATTAGGGTGCATGGGAGTTTGGTGCACGAAATTGTGATCATCAATGGCGCCATCAACATGGTACGCACAATTGTAATCTCAACTATTTATCACAACTTCGCACAACTAACCAGCAAGTGCACTGGGTCGTCCAAGTAATAAACCTTACGCGAGTAAGGGTCGATCCCACGGAGATTGTTGGTATGAAGCAAGCTATGGTCATCTTGTAAATCTCAGTCAGGCAGAATCAAATGGTTATGGATGATTTATGAATACAGCATTCAACGTACCCTGTCACGGCACGGCTATTCAGCTGTCGGTTCTCGATCATGTCGGAATAGAATCCAGTGATTCTTTTGCGTTTGTCACTAACGCCCCACAATCGCGAGTTTGAAGCTCGTCATAGTCATTCAATCATTGAATCCTACTCAGAATACCACAGACAAGGTTTAGACCTTCCGGATTCTCTTGAATGCCGCCATCAGTTCTAGCTTATACCACGAAGATTCCAATTAAGGGATCCAAGAGATAAACATTCAAGCCTTGTTTGCTTGTAGAACAGAAGTGGTTGTCAGACACTCGTTCATAAGTGAGAATGATGATGAGTGTCACATAATCATCACATTCATCATGTTCTTGGGTGAAAATGAATATCTTGGAATAAGAACAAGCTGAATTGAATAGAAGAACAATAGTAATTGCATTAATACTCGAGGTACAGCAGAGCTCCACACCTTAATCTATGGTGTGTAGAAACTCCACCGTTGAAAGTACATAAGAACAAGGTCTAGGCATGGCCGAATGGCCAGCCTCCCAATGATCTAAGATAGCATAAGAACAAAGATAGCTACCAA
>NC_029772.3:52407898-52428786 GCF_000817695.3 Arachis duranensis | reverse complement strand
GATGAGTAAATGACATAAAAATCCACTTCCGGGCCCACTTGGTGTGTGCTTGGGCTGAGCATTGAAGCATTTTCGTGTAGAGACTTCTCTTCGAGTTAAACGCCAGCTTTTGTGCCAGTTTGGGCGTCTAACTCCCATTCTTGTGCCAGTTTCGGCGTTTAACGCCGGGCATTCTTGAGCTGATTTGGAACGCCGGTTTGGGCCATCAAATCTCGGGCAAAGTATGGACTATTATACATTGTTGGAAAGCCCAGGATGTCTAATTTCCAACGCCGTTGAGAGCGCACCAATTGGGCTTCTGTAGCTCCAGAAAAAATCCACTTCGAGTGCAGGGAGGTCAGAATCCAACAGCATCTGCAGTCCTTTTCAGCCTCTGAATCAGATTTTTGCTCAGGTCCTTCAATTTCAGCCAGAAAATACCTGAAATCACAGAAAAACACACAAACTCATAGTAAAGTCTAGAAAAGTAAATTTTAACTAAAAACTAAAAAAATATACTAAAAACTAACTAAAACATACTAAAAACATACTAAAAACAATGCCAAAAAGCGTATAAATTATCCGCTCATCAGAGTTCCCATGGGTTTGGCATTTTCCATACCAAATTTCTTAACTAATTCCTTGGCATATTTCTCTTGATGAATGAAAATACTATCTTCAGTTTGTTTAATTTGCAGCCCAAGAAAAAAATTAAGTTCACCCATCATACTCATGTCAAATTCACTTGTCATGAGTTTTCCAAATTCAGTACAAAGGGATTCATTGGCTGATCCAAAAATAATGTCATCATCATATATTTGGACTTGAATAAAAGAATCATTAGAATTCTTAATAAATAGAGTTGTGTCTGTAGTGCCTCTTTAAAAACCATTTTTCAAAAGAAAATAGCTAAGCCTCTCATACCAAGCTCTAGGAGCTTGCCTTAAACCATAGAGAGTTTTTGATAATTTGAAAACATAGTTAGAATGCTCTTTATTTTTAAAACTGGGTGGCTGCTCCACATACACTTCTCTATCTATCACACTATTCAAAAATGCACATTTCACATCCATTTGATATAATTTAAAACCAAAAAATACAACATAAGCTAAGAGAAGTCTTATGGCTTCCATTCGGGCAACAGGGGCAAAGGATTCATCAAAGTCTATTCCTTCTTCTTGGTCATCCTTATGCCACCAGCCTTGCCTTGTTTCTTACAATCCTGCCATCTTCTCCTAACTTGTTCCAAAATATCCACTTGGTGCCAGTCACTTTCTTTCCACTTGGCGAACCAAAGTCCTCACTTGGTTCTTCTCAAACTCAAGAAGCTCATCCTTTATTGATTTAACCCAAGAGGGGTCGCTAAGGGCTTCTTTGACATTCTGAGGCTCCATTTGAGAGAGAAAGACAATGTTTGTCTCTTCATTGGCCTTTCTAGTTGAGGACCGAGTTCTAACCCCATGAGAGACGTCCCTAATAACAAATTCCTCAGGGTAATTCTTCAAGAATCTCCATTCACGAGATCTAGTGGACTTGGAGGCAGAATTAGTTACTAAGGGATTTTGGGTACTGCTGGTTTTTAGGATCTCCTTCAGATTCATGAGACAAAATGGAATTGTCTCTCGAATTTTCAGCAGCTGCAGTTTCTGGTTCAGTTTAACCAGAATTTTCATTTTCATGATTTTGAGCAGTTTCATTGTCCTTTTGAACTTGATTCCCTGCATCACAATCTTCCAACACACTTTGCACCAAGTTAGTATCACAAAATGTAACATGCATGGACTCTTCAATAATCCTAGCATCTTGATGATAAATTCTATATGCTTTACTAGTTGTGGAATATCCTACAAACAAACACTCATACGCCTTTGGATCAAATTTGCCCAAATTATCCTTGTTATTTAAAACAAAACATTTGCATCCAAAGATGTGCAAGTAGTCTAAGTTTGGTGGGTAACATTTTTAAAGTTCATAAGGGGTTTTCTTAAAAAATTTTCTTATGATTGTTCTATTCAAAATGTGGCAAGTCCTGTTGACCGCTTCAGCCCAAAGGAATTTTAGGACATTACTCTCACAAATCATAGCTCTTGTCATCTCTTGTATGCTTCTATTTATTCTTTCCATAGCACCATTTTGTTGTGGTGTCCTTGGACAAGAGAAGTTGTGAGATATTCCAAATTCCTCATAAAAGGATTTAAATAAATTATTTTCAAATTCAGTTCCATGATCACTTCTTATAGAAGAGATCTTTAAATCTTTTTCATTTTGAATTTTCTTGCAAAAAGGTTCAAAGGCCGAAAAGGCTTCATTTTTATGTGCAAGAAATAAAACCCAACCAAACCTAGTATAGGCATCCACAATCACTAAACCATAATGTTTACCACCTAGGCTTTGAGTTCTTGTTGGACCAAATAAATCAATGTGTAGCAACTCAAGTGGCCTTTTAGTAGAGATGTCTTCCTTTGGTTTAAAAGAACTTTTTGTTTGTTTTCCCATTTGTCAAGCATCACAAGTGATGTCTTTGTCAAACCTTATCAAAGGAAGACCTTTTACTAACCCTTTCTTTACAAGTTTGTTTATTTGAAACATACTTGCATGGCCCAATCTCTTGTGCCATAGCCACTTTTCAGAATCTTTAGAATGAAAACAAGCTACATTTTGATCCTTTAGTTCATCAAGGGTAAGTCCATACACATTATTAAAATGCTTGGCAACAAAAAGCACTTTATTTGTTTTCTCATTAACAACACAGCATTCAAGTCTTTTGAAAGTCACTAAATATCCTAAATCACACAGCTGACTTATACTCAAAAGATTGTGCTTCAAACCACATACCAAAAATACATCATCAATGAAAGTAGATTGTTCATTACCTACTTTTTCAACAACAATAATTTTACCTTTACCATCATCTCCAAAGGTCACAAAACCTCCATCATACTTGTTTAGTTTGATGAAGTAAGTTGACCTTCCAATCATGTGCCTTGAGCATCCACTATCCATGTACCACATGTCTTTTTTGTTCTTGGATGCTAGGCAAATCTCATCAAGATTGTTGTTTCCAGCCATGAAGCAGTCTTTATCTTCACCTTCAGATTCTTCTTCTTCATTTGAGTCATTCTCAAGATCCTCCCAAGCTGCCATGAGCACTCTTTTCCTTTCTTTCTTACCTTTGTCCTCCTTTTTGAGCTTAGGACAGTTTAGCTTGAAGTGTCCAACCTTCTTGCAATGATGACACATCACTTTTCTCAAGTCCATTTTGTGTTCCTTTGAACTTGAACCCTTGTACTTGCCCTTGTTCTTCATCATTCTTCTAAATCTCCTAACAAAAAACATGAGTTCATCATCTAAAATACCATCACTAGACTCACTCTCTTTGGTTTCTACTTTTGACTTGAGGGCTATTCCCTTTTTCTTTGAGTCCGGGTTTGTGTGTGTGGTTTCATAGGCAAGGAGTTTTCCTCTCAGCTCATCATAGGTTATGGGGCTTAGGTTGTTACTCTCAGTTAGGACAGTGGCAGTAGTTTCCCATTCTTTTGTGAGGCTTCTAAGGAGTTTTCTCACCAAGGTTGTTCTACATAGTTTGTACCATAGCATCAAGGTTGTTGATTATGATTGAGAATCTCTCAAACACTTCATCAATGCTTTCTCCATCCTTCATGTTAAACATCTCGTACTCTTTTCGCAGCATATCAATCCTCGTTTCTTTGACTTATTTAGTGCCTTCGTGTGTAACCTGGAGTTTTTCCCAGATTTCTTTGACTGTCTTACATCTAGACACCTTTTGGTATTCTTCAAAGCTGATAGCACAGTGAAGAAGGTTGATGGCTTTATCATTAAGCTCCATCTTCTTCTTATCGTCTTCATTCGATTCAACTTCTTCTTTTTGAGTTATCACTCCATCAACACTTATTTTTGTTGGGATCTTAGGACCGTTCACAACAATCTTCCATATGTTATAGTCAATGGACTGGATGAAGATCCTTATCCTCTCTTTCTAGTAGGCAAGTTCTTCTCGTTGAAGAAAGGTGGCCGGTTGTTTGACTGACCTTCAGTGAGGGTGTACGCAACTGTGGTTGTGCTTAAGTTATTCGCCATTGGATCTTTGATCCAAGAGGTTAAGCTTGATTCATGAGACCTTAGATCTTGATACCAATTGAAGGTTGTGGTAGGATTAAAGAAGGGGGTTGAATCTATGCCTTCCTTTTTTAAGTTGTTATTATGACCCTTTAAAACAAACTTTCAATTCTGATTCTATTTGTACTCAGCAGCAGAAATTTATGAGATAATTTATTTTTGTCTCATGAATATCAAAAAACAGAACACAGTAGAGAAGAGAAAAGCTAACACCAGCATGTATCCTAGTTTGGTTGCCTTGTGCTATGCAACCTACGTCCAGTCTCCTCCACAACAATAGAGGAATTTCCACTATAGTTAAAAGTATTACATACACCAATTCCATAGGATTGACCCAATCCTTTTATATTCAAGTTCTAACCTAACTTGACATTGGCTATGCTAATACATAACTCTTCATTCTTAGTACTAACCCAACTAAGAAAGGGATACCTAACAGGTACAAGATACAAGACACTTAATCAACCTAAAGAAATCAGAAAATAACTCTAGGCTTTTCTCTCAAGTGTATCACTCAGCCTTTTTCCACTCATGGCTTTTACTTGAACTCTCTCACAATGCCCTTTCACTCAAGAAATTACAGAAAGATAAACATAGAAAAGTACATTATAATCTGTAAAACATGAAGGAGATTGACTTCATCAACAACCTCTTTGCTATGTGATAAACCAGATTTGCAAACCTCAGATTCAGTTCTTCAGTATTGGCTGAATGCTTCTTTAAAAGAAAGCATAATCCAAGTAGATGAACATCCTCAGGGAGAACTTATCAGAACATAAACTTAATACTCTGGTTATCTCTCCTTGCTTTGAATGAACAGAAAATCTTCTTTTATCTCCTTGTATGTTGCTTGGTTGCTCTTCCTAGGTCAACTTCTTGAGCCTTGAGCTTCACCAACCCACTGTCTCACTTTTTCCCATTAATCCTCACAATGGAAACTTTGCTTCTGACTTCCCTATCTTGATCGAAAGCCATAATATCAGTAGAAAGAGATTTTTTCAATGGTAAACCCAGATCTTGACCATTGAAACACAACTTTGTCCCCAAGACATATTCTCAGCCGTTGATGCACAGCAGTGAGGAACCGAAATCCTCCTTTCCATATAACCCAAAATGGAGTGGCAGAGAGTTGAAGATGAAGAGAAGAAAGTGTGATGCAAGTAAAAGGAAATGGGTTACCTTTAACCTAAGCTGGATTTAGTTTGAACTTGTTGATTTGACCTCAGCCTTTCTTGCCTAACCTTCTCTTTCTTTCCTTTTCTTTGAATAGCTTAGGAACTAAGCACTTTCTCTTGCTTCTGTGATTTGACATGATCAGAGAAAAAAGAACGTTGAGTTGCTGAAAGCAAGTGAGAGGAAATTTGCTTGCTGAATATCAACTCGGGCTTGGATCGGATTGTAATTTGCTTGGCCCGTTTTGATTTCTCAGCTTTGTTTCCTTTTGGGCTTCGTTTATGTCATTAACCCATCAGCCTTGTTTTATTTCCATTCCATTTGGGCTATAATTTATATTTTGGCCTGCAACATTTAATAAATAATTAGTAATATGCAATTATCAATAATCAACACTAATTATTTATTTTGCCTAAAAATAATGTTTGTCATCACTAATTAATTTAGTTAATTTCTTAACTCAACATATTATCTTTTCAATACTTACTGTTAGCCCTTGTTTACTTCACTATTTATGTCAAAGTTTTCTAAAACCTTAAATTTTGATTGTCTGACTAGAATAATCAATTGATTATTGCTTGCTTAATCCGTTAATCCTCGTGAAAATGATAACCCACTCCCGTGGTATTACTTAATACGATCTGGTGCACTTGCTGATAATTTATGATTTGTAAAATCCACATCATCACATCTTCTGACCACAAAATCTCATTAAAATCATCGGGCGTTAACCAAAGACCATTGTAAAGAGATGATAAATAGATTAAGTGGTCTGAGAGGCCAATTTTTTTTCAAAATTGGGGTTGCCATAAATAGCACTACAACGCCACTTATTCATACCAAGAGAAATTTTCACTGTAAGACACTTATCAAAGGAATCAATAACAGAACAACAAGCATTAGGTAGAGAAGAGAAAAACCAAATTCCTCCCTATGATCCATAGCTTCCACAACACCAGTCGGATAATAGCCAAAACACTCCCAAAAAGTCTTCAGATTATTAAAGAGAGAGTGAGTTTCTACAATAATAAAAAAGGAAGGGTGGTATTTTTTTTACCGAATTCTTATAGTAAATCTGTGCCATCTTATTCAATGCACCGCTAATATTCCATGCAATAATGTTAAAACTATCCATAAAAACCAAACGATATAAGAAGAGAACAAACTAAAAATTCTAAACCCAAGCCTTTGCTCCGATAGTAGGGGTGGCAAACGGGCCTAAACCCGCCGGGCTGGTCAGCGTAATCTGCCAAAAAAGGCGGGCTGGGGTGGAAAATCGGGACCACCAAATAGCAAAAGCCCGCCTAACCCGCACCGCTTAAACCGCGAGCTTTGGCGGGCCTTGGCGGGGCGGGGCAGGCTTCTCCGCCGGGCTAAGGTTTTTTTTAGTGAGGAGGTATTTTTGTAATTTTTTTACCAAAACCTAACTTCCCCCAACCTAACTTACAAGAGTATGAAGATAAAAATTGAGTACTTTGAATTATTTTTATGTTATTTTGGAGACAATATTTATAATTATGTTTTGGATTATGTTTATTTTACTTTGGAGAGAATATTTATATTTATATTTTGAATGAAAATTTGGTTTATAATTATATTTATTAGACATTTATTATTACAAAGACTTTAATGTTTGTTAATATAAAAAATATAATTTTTTATGCCATTATAAATTATAAATTTATTAATATGGTTGTGAAATTATATATATTACTTAGTAGTTAATAGTAAAAAAAAAGGAGCTTTGGCGGGCTTAGCCCGCCAACCCACAGTTAGACGGGGCGAACTAGGATTCTAGGACCGCCTAATTAAACAGGGCGGGGCGGGCTTCCCCGCTTGCCACCCCTATCGATATAGGTGCTATAAATAAGAATAGTGACAGAAGCGATTCTAGTCTCAAGAAGTTGCGAGGGTTAAATTGAAAATTTGATTCTTGCAAAGAGGATGGATGAAGCGTAGTAAAAAGAAGGTTGAACAAAGAGAAAGGTCAAAGAAGGAGGTTGGAGGAGGTGGTGGTTGCTTAACGACTTTCTTCTTGTGACACTAAATCTAAGGAAGTTGGCTTCCAACGTTGAGAATAATATTGTACCTGTCGAGAATAATGGGTAGAATTACTATAAGTGCCATTGAGTATCAATGTAGATCTCAAATTATAGGAAGAAGAAAGAAGAGCCTTGGTGTTTCCCAATGAGAACATAAGCAAAGAAGATAACATTTTTGCGGTTGTGTTGGTGGAGAGAATGTGCGGTTAATGGAAATGACATTGAGAATGATGAGTTTGTGGTAGTAGTATGTAAGTTGAGTTGTGCAGAACTAAGCTAAAATGATAGCAGATACGATGGCAATGAAAGAAATGGAATAAGAGAAGCATGTTGAAGCGTGGTAACATAAGCATAGCCATTGATGGAGGAGTTAATAAAAAATTATACAAAATATTTATTGACAATGAATATATATAAAATAGTAATAAATTGGGATAATTTTGTAAATATTTGCATATCTCCGTTTCATAAAACTCTCTTATAAAGCTCCATCGAATACTTTGGCAGCAAACAAATCCTATCAAAATAAAAAGAGAATAAAATAGTTAAAAGCTAAGGTAAAAAACGTAGTTAAACTAGCTGAAAAAAATTCGTAGATTCTCCAAAGTTAAAAATGTTAAGTGTATCTCCCATAACCACATTTCTATATAAATCAAATAAGTTATATTCGATTTAAAGAGGTTGATAATAAATCAAATGAGTGTATTTTGATTGATGCATAGTTTGTGGCAGCTAGTAATTCAAGTGAGGTTGTTTCGAATTGTTGGGTTTGGTCGTCCATAATAAATCGACACAGTGAACTTCGATTTATATGTAAACGTGCTTCAAAGTAAATCGATTTACCTTCATTCGATTTACACACAAATTTCTGCATATATAATTCGAATTCACTTAATTTGAATTATATTGTACTAAACAATTTTTTTCAAAAATTTTAAAATAATTCATTATAATATTACTAGTTATGTGTTAAAAAAATAATTGAAATACCTTATACTAAACTATTATTTTAGGAACTACATCATATTTTTTTACAAAAAATTAACTTTAAGATATTAATTAATACAATAGCGTGTATAGTTATATATCGTACATATAAAATTACCTATTAATATTCAATAGACGATTTGGTTGAATATTAGCAAATAAGATATAATAAATATGAATATTGTGGAGATAATTAGTATTAAATTTCTAAATTACCTTTAAATTAAATGAAAATATTATTCATATATAAGGTTATCTGGTTCTAAAGAAAGCAGGACCTTAAAAATAAATCTTACTTAAAAAAATAAAACTTACCTAAAAAACTCACTTTTAGTAGCAAAATTAAAGATATTAAATTTCTAATAAAAAATTAAAGATATTTGTAGTAAAATTTATATTGTCTATTAATATTATGTATTATTTATATACTCTTGCTATAATTAATTATCATCAATATTAAACTAATAAAAAATTAATCTAAGTAACGAATGATTTAAAATTTTGGATTTTTTTAATTTAAATAATATTGTCAATCAAATTTTATTACTTGAGATGATGCAATAAATTGATGATAATATATATGAATTGTTTGAGTCTGATTTGTTACTGTATTGCTATATTAAGTAATCCAGAAATTTTTTATTTTACTTTTTTTGTGACTTAGCTATGCTTAAAATGGTTTGATGACCGGGTCCAATTTTCAGGAAAAACAATGCCCTTTTTCCTACTAGACGAGGAGTTTGTGCAGTGCTTCGGCCACACCGCCACCGTTGTGGCGAAGCTGACACCTACATCCACAGCCTTCTCCAACCACTTAGACGCCTTCATCAGAATGAATGAAGTCCTGAAAGAATAGTTGCAGGAGCTTGAGGGAAAACCGAAAGAGAAAGAAGAATCTAAGAGTTCCGATGCCCCAAGTCAAAGGGATTAGAATCCAAAGTAGAGGAAGAGCCCTGGTGTGACTCGTGGAAGACCTCCTATTCGTCAAGGTTTCCAAGGTAGTGGGAGGCCTAGGAAGTGGCCGCGGACTTATGATGATTAGGTGTTGGATCTTAAAAGGTATAATCTTTTTGGAGTTGCATATCTTGAGTTTGTTGCGGTTGTGGATGTTGTGAAGTTGCTTAATTGTTTTGCACTTACTGAATCTACTAAATGTGTGTTTTTGGTGGACTTTGTTTTGTGATTGGATGTAATTTTTCTTGCCCCTACCATGTAATGCATGTTAATTTTCCTTTTGTCCAGGATCTCTTTAACTTAGGTTGGTAGCTTTATTGTGATGGCCAAATTGTATGTGTGATATTTGTTCCAGTATGTTAGTTGCTTTAGAAGTGATAGAAATGATAGAATGATGATATACAATTTGTTAGGTTAGTTAAATCTGATATGAGCTTACTATTTGCATCGAGTTTGCATCCCTATTATTATCTTTTAACCTTGTGATTGCTTGGATTTCCGGGGAATGCAGAATGAACTGAGAAATGTTAAGTTTCTTTGGTTTGGAAGGGGATCAGAGTACACTAATTTTCGTGGAGTTGAGGCGCCTTCAAGTCCCGGCTTCTGAAATTGCAGCCGACATTCGAGTAGTTGTCTGAATTTCCATGGCTAGTAGTACTACTGTTGTGTTGATATGTTTAGATATTGTTCATAATATATTTTAGGAATCTCTCTTCGGGTATCTCATATATGCTTTTGTAACATTGACGGTTGTGCATAGCTTTTCTTAATTCTGAATATTTTTTTTTGCCTTGGCCCAATGCCAAACAAACCAGGAAACCGGGTCGGGTCAGGAAACAACATAACCTTAAGCTACTGATGTAACACCCGCTCCCTCTCTTCTTCCCTATCGCTCTCCGACACTTGATTTCGGTCAGTTGCACAGCCGTTACCGCCGCCTGTCCGGCGTCGATCCCAGAGGCTGAGCTAGCACCATTTCTCCCCGCCCCGCTGCCTCAGATCGTCAGTTCTGCTATGGCCTATTCCATCTCTCTTGCTGCTACAGCTGATTTTCACCGCCACGTGTAATTTCTTCTTCCCTGGTTGACTGCCTTGCCCAGGTGTGTTAGTGTTATTCACGGAGACGTTTCTCCTTTCCGGTGAAGTCGTATTAGCACCGTTGACAACTGAGAGAGGGTTTATAGTTCCCGAATTTGGCATCAGGTCTCTCCGCCACATTGATTCCCCAAAATTCAGATTTCCTTGCCTTTGAATTCTGGAATGCAATGTGTTTTGAGTCTTGCCCATTGAATGGCTTTGATTGGAGCATCCATTCTGGTTTGAAGCTTCCCTCCTCAATTTTTCTGCTATCTCTGGTGGGGGCTTCCGTCTCCAGTTTTCCTCTAATTGGCCTGTCAGGAAACATTTCACCACTCCATCTGCGACTTTATTTCCCTTTCTAGGGACCCACGTGAAGCCACAATTGGAAAGACTCTCAGCCAGAAGAAAAATATCTCGAAGAATCGATTTCACCTCTCCTATATAAATTTTTTATTTCACTGCTTGCACAAGAGGTAAATTATCCGATTCTATTAAGATTTGCTCCAAATTAAGATTTGTAGCTAAAATTAGTGCCCTTCTTATTGCTTCTGCTTCTGCAGCCAGGCTGGAATGAGCTCTGATTCTCATTGATTCTCTTTTTAACAGTCTCCCGGAATTGTCTCGAATCACAATTGTAGTTGCTCCCTCTGTCATCGATCTACTATACGCAGCATCTACGTTAGCCTTCAGCCAGTCCCTCAGTGGAGGTCTCCAAGTAATGCTCTTTCTGCTTATACTCCTGTTATGGTTTTGCCTGAGCTACTCTTTTTTTTGCATTGCTTCCCTGATTTCTGATTCTAGGATTTTAGCTCTGATGATGGTAGCATTGGGGTTGGGGATAGTGTTTTGGAATATAATCTGGTTTCTCGTTTTCCAAATCTCCCAGCTTAGCACTCCAATTCCTCCAATCAGATCCTCTGCCTCTTCCTTTCCTTGTCTTCTAATTTTCCTGCACATTTCAAGCAGCCATTTTGCGAAAGTCTTGACTATCTCTGGTGTTGGTAAACATTTACTCTGTTCTTCAAACCACGTGCTCTAGTCCACGGGCATAGAAGAATTGCATGTTCCGTGGTCTTTATTCCTTCCCTGCAAATTCGACAGATAGGAGTATTAGTTATTTTCTTTTTAAATAAGTTATTATATACTGGTATTATATCATGCGCAGCTTTCCATAAAAATATTCTTATCTTCGACGAAACATTCATTCCCCATATCTCTTTCTAAAGATCTATCATATTTGTGCTTGTTGACGGTCCCGCTCTCTCGCTGACCTGTTTTTCCTTCTTTACCACATGATATCCTGTCTTAACAGTGTAACCCCCATCCCATCTAAAAGGCCATATTAGTCTGTCCTTGCTCCTCAATAGACTTATGGGTGTTTGTAAAATTTTGTTGCTTATGTTCTCCGTAAATAATTCTTCCTTGTTTCCATCCTTCTCCTTAGATGATGAGCTCGTTTACTTTGTCCACTGAGTAATTTCTGCTCAAAAGGATTTTACTCATGCCCATAACCCAGTTGTCTTCCCATATCTTTACTTTTGAGCCCTTTTCAATACTCCATCTCCCATTCCTTTTCAAGAAATCCCTGCCCTGGATAAGATTTTTCCAAGCCCATGATCCCCCACTCCCAATGCCTGCTTCCCAAAAATCACTATCCTCAAAATATATTTGCTTTTAGAATTGTTACTCATATTGCATTTGGATTTTCATTCACTCTCCATGCTTGCTTGGCTATATAAGCTAAATTTTGACACTGTAAGTCCCTAAAACCTAACCCACGATCCCTCTTGCTTTTGCAAACCTTTCTCAAGCTTTTCCAGTGTATTCCCTTCTCTCTCTTGGTATCTGCCCACCAAAATCTTGCAACTTTTGATCCTATTCTTTGGCAAAAGTTTTTGGGCAGTAAGACAATGCTCATAGCATAACTGGGTAGGTATGGCTTGAATAACTGCTTTAATCAAAGTCTCCTCCCTTGCCTAGTTGAGTAGTCGCTCTTTCCACCCTTCAATTTTATTGTCTATCCTTTCTTCTAGCCATGCCAACACTTTGTTCTTCGATTTTCCCCAATGTGCCAGTAATCCGAGATATTTCCCAGAATTTTCCAAGTTTGCATGCCCATAATCTCTTCTATATTGACCCTTGTCTGAATCGGTACCTGCTGTCCAAATATTATGCCCGATTTCTCTAAATTTATCTTTTGTCCCAATGCATCCGTGTATCTGTTCAGAATTAAGATGCTTTGATAAAGTTCTCTTCTTTGGCTTCCGTAAAAAGAATGCAATCGTCTGCAAACAGAAGGTGGGTGATAACTGGTGCTGTTAGAGCAAGTTTAACGCCTGAAATACGTCCTTCCCTTTGTGCTTCCTCCATAAGTGTTGTGAAAACCTCTGCCACCATAATGAAAAGGTATGGTGATAAAGGATCACCTTGTCTTAGACCTCTTTGAGGTTTTATCCTTTTAGACAGCTTACCATTTATTTTAAATTTATAACTTGCACTTTTGACACACTCCATTACTAATTGTATCCAGCTCTGCTCAAAACCAAAGGAATGTAAAATATTTTCCAAAAAGTCCCACTCTAATCTATCATAAGCCTTGTTCATGTCCAATTTTACAGCTAAGTTTTGGGAGCCAAACTTGCCTTTTTTGTTTAAATTGTGGAAGGCCTCCTGAATAATAACAAGGTTGTCTTCTATGAATCTTCCTCCCACGAAAGCGCTTTGGGTAGGGGAGTTAATTTATCAAGAAACTTTTTTAATATAAGGACAATGATTTTCGTCACGCTCTTGTAAATGTAATTACAGCAGCTGATAGGTCTTAATTGGCTAAGGCATTCTAGTTGTTTAACTTTGGGAATCAGGACCACCGTAGTCTCTTCCATGTCCTCTGGCATTCTCCTGCTAGCAAAAATTTCCTTAATAACATCATAGGCCTCTCTACTGATGATATCCCAGTGCTTTTGAAAGAATAAACCGTTAAGACCATCTGGACCAGGCGCTTCCAGGCTTTCCATACTGAAGGCTGCATCCCTTATCTCCTTATCTGACACTTCCTTTAGAAGCTCCCTGTTCATTTCTATCGTGACCCTTTTCGGGATAATTCAAGTACATTCCTCTACTTTGCTCCTTGTGGTTGTGGCAAATAGATTAGTGAAGTGTCTCTCCACTAATTCCATGATGTCCTTGCTCCCTGTGATCTAGTTTTCCTCTACGTCCTTCAATCTTTCGATCTTATTCAAGTCTCTTCTTTGAATTGTCGTTGCATGGAAGTAGGAGGTATTTTTGTCCCCAAACTTTAGCCATTTTAATTTTGCTCTTTTGGCCCCAGTACTTTTCTTCTTTCTTCCATAGCGGTGATATTTTTACGTTCAGATCCTTGATCCTTTTCTGCTGCTGTTCTGAAAATTCCTGATTCTAAAGTTTTGAGATTTCTTCCTTAAGTTGGTTAATTTTCTTATCTGCTCTAGTGAAAGTTCTTTTGCTCCATTGCTCCAATTCCTTCTTGCAACTCTTGAATTTTTCTTGTAGTTTTTTTTCCATTTATTCCTTTTATTCTCATGCTTTTTCCATCCTTGCTTGATGATCTTCTCACAATCTTCGTGATCTTCCCAATATGCTTCATACTTGAAATGTCGTTCGAATTTCTCTCTCAGTTCCAGCCTTAAAACCAAAGGACAATGACAAGATCCTATCGTCGGGAGGGCTGTGTAGGGGTGACAAACGAGCCTAAACCCGCCGGGCTGGCCCGCGTAACCTGCCAAAAAAGGCGGGCTGGGCTGGAAAATCAGTTCAGATCCTTGATCATTTCCTGTTGCTGTTCTGAAAACTCCTGATTCTGTAGTTTTGTGATTTCTTCCTTAAGTTGGTTGATTTTCTTGTCAGCTCTGGTGAAAGTTTTTTTGCTCCATTGCTCCAATTCCTTCTTGCAACTCTTGAATTTTTCTTGTAGTTTTTCCCATTTATTCCTTTTATTTTCATTATTTTCCCATCCTTGCTTGATGATCTTCTCACAATCTTCGTGATCTTCCCAATATGCTTCATACTTGAAGTGTCGTTCGAATTTCTCTTTCGGTTCCAGCCTTAAAACCAGAGGGTAATGATTAGATCCTATCACCAGGAGGGCTGTGAGGGTTGCATTCTGATATAATCTCCTCCACTCCCAGTTGACAAGAACCCTGTCTAGCATTTCTCTTGTAACGAAGCCATTCCTAGGATTGATAAACCACGTGAATTTTTCTCCCTTAAGATCAATGTTCATCATTCTATTGCCATTCACAAAATTCCTAAACTCTTCCACCTGCTCTCTTGGCTTTGGGTGTAACCCACCTTTTCTTCCTGATTCAAAATATCATTAAAATCTCCAATGAACAATTGTGGTTCATTTTGATTCTGATTTTGAGCTACTAAATCCTTCCATTGCTTCCTTCTCTGCCAAAAATTAGGGTCTCCATACACAAAATAGCAATCCCATTTATTTTCTTTCCTATCTATAATATAAGTTTTAATGACATTATGACCCCAAGAGTAAATATCAAGATTCATATTTTTATTCCATAAAATACTTAGACCTTCGGACAAGCCCCGGAGTTCTACACAAAAGGATTTATCAAAACGGAGTTCTCTCTTTAACTTCCTGATTTTACATTCCTTAGCTCTTGTTTCCATGAGAAAAATTATGGCCGACTTGATCTTTTTGCAAAGATCTTTTAATTCGGAAACTATTGTGGTTGCCTCCACACCCCGACAGTTCCAACTTACTATACTCATGGCTGGGGTTGGGGCATGTATAGGCCCGCCTCTTCAGCCATTGTACTACTGAGAATAGTTTGCATTTCCTCTACAACTCTGTCTCTCTCTGTTACCTCTTCCTTCCTAGTCCTTTTGGTCTTAGTGTTGTCTTGAAGCAATTATTCTTCTTCTTCTTCCCCTGCAACTTTAATCATCAAAGTGTCCTGTTCAGCCCTCTTCTTCTTGATATTAAATTTGCTTATGATCTCCATTGTGAGCCTCTTTTCCCACTCATCATACATAGCTTGTGTCTCCATTCTCCCACTTTTATCTTCATTCTCTTCCTCAGCTAGCTCCACAAAATATGTGCCTCCTCCTGCTACTCTCTGTATAATTAAATTCTTCTCTTTTGCCATGCCATCTTTCTCTTTCTCCTTCTCCTGAGCGCCCCAATTTCCCTGATGTCCTCATTGGATTTTAAAGAATTGCCTTTTTTTGGTTGTTCCGTTTCTCTTGCTGCATTTGTTGTATTTTTAGCACCAAAACTAGCCTTAAGAATCTCCTTTATTGTTTTTAGGCCCAATTCATCCTCCGTATTGTTGTCCTGCCTTCTACAGCCCTTTTTTGTATCTTTTTGGTCCACTTCCATGAGGCTTGTATGGTCCAAATTGTTTGGACTTACTACTTCTTGGTTAATACTTTTCTATTCTCCCTGTTGTTTTTCCGTCCAATACCTAACTTCTATTCCCTCATTTTTTGGGCTTGGCCCATTAGTATTCACTCCTCTTCTGGTTTTGATCGCATTTAAGTTATCCTCCTGATTACGAGGGATTTCTTCTACCTGCTCTGCAGCTCTGAGATCCATTTGTCCTAACTGCTCCTGATTTTCTGATGCTACTTTTTTTCCCTTTTTTCTTCCTTCCCTCTTCTAAATTTCTACCTACTCCGCTGGTTGCAGATTTCTATTGTTCCTCCACTCTCTCATAGTTGTCCTGGATGTCACACGCCTCTGTCTCTTCATCCCCTTCTTGTGATTTGCTCTGCTTCCATCTTCTTCCCTCTCCCTTATTCAGAGATTCGGCTAGGTCTACCCCTAACCCATGAGTATATTTGGGTACGTCTGGATTCCACGCTGCCATGGCCATCTCTTTGTTGCATTCTTTTTTGCTGTGTCTTATGACCCACAGTTTATACAGTAACAATCTTGAAGGCGCTCATATTTAAAATGAACCCAGATATTGGGAAGGTTTTTCCTTGCCATATAGAAACTGTGGATAAAGGCTTGAGAATATCCACGGCTACCCTTACCCTTAGAAAAGTTCTCATGAGCACATGGTTCCTCATCGGATATTCCACATTCAACGTGTTAGTGTGGTGTGCACCCATAGAACCTTCCAGTAACTGTAAATTAGTTATGCCTTAGGCAGTTGTGCCAGCTCATCCCCAAATTAGTTAAAACCTCTCTAACTAACTTGAGCTGCAACACCATACACACATACACACCTTCACTCTCTGTATATATGCACTTCAGTGCAGCAACCAAAAATATCTTTTCTGTAATTCTGTTTTCTTTTTCCAAATCAACAATGCACTCTTCACTATTCTCTCTGTTCTTCTCTCTCTTACTACTGCTTATTGTCGTTACTGTACTCTGATTCTCTCTTCTTCAACATGCTACTAATACCTCACATGGTATCAGAGCTGCACGGTTCAGATCCATGGAAAACTCAATGTCTTCCGCTTCACAGAATCAAGAAACTAGAGCTTCACAGCTGCAACCAGCAGCTTCAATGGCGTCCATAGCGAATTTTTCAGCAACGATCAAGTTGGATGAGGACAACTTCAAAGCTTGGAAGCAACAAGCACTAGCGTGCGTTAAGGCCAACAAACTTCAAAGTCACATTACTGCTCTATCAATCCCAAGAAGGTTCAATTCAGATAAAGACAAAATTGTCGGAAAAGTGTCACCTGTTGAATGTTTGGTAGCCTGGATGCTCTCTGCCATGAACAAACCCTTTGTCAACAAGGTTGTAGAATTTGGATACGCACACGAGATCTGGGAAGTGTTGGAGGAGTACTTTGCTGCTAGGCAAAAATCAAAGATTCGAATGTTAAAAGTGCAGCTAAAGATGATCAAGAAACAAGGTGCCTCTGCAATTGAATACATTTCCAAGATCAACAAGGTTGCAAACTCTCTATCTGCTCTTGGAGCACCATTGTTAAATGAGGAACACATTGAAGCAGCGCTGCAAGGTTTGGGTGAGGACTTCAGCGCCTTCATAACTATGGTGAACTCCAAAATTGATCACATGACTGTTAGCGAGTTTGAATCCCAGCTTCTCTCCTAAGAAGAGGTAAATGAGAGATTTCGAAAGACAGATCTGACACTGGTGCACGCAAATCTGGCTCATAAGGAATCCAGCACAAGCAGAGCTGGAAACGAGTCTTCACTAGAGGAATCCTATCAGATCTACAACAATTATAGTAGAGGGCAATCTAGCAGAAGGAGCAGGGGAAGAGGCTTTCGAGGAGGAAGGTCAGGGTGGCAAGGAAACAGACCTCAATGCCAGCTATGTGACAGAGTTGGGCACACTGTCTGGGAGTGCTTTCACCGGTTCAACCTGAACTACCAGAATCCACAACTACAGAGCTTCAACACTGGCCTTGCCCCACCAAATCTTGGTTTTCACCAGCAAGCTCAACACTCAAACAACACCAATCAAAATCCTCCTCAAGCCTTACTGGCCACCAACACCTATGCTGACCAAGGGTGGTACCCAGACTCGGGAGCTTCCCACCACATTACATTCGATCAGATGAATCTGATCAACAGCTCTGAGTACACAGGTCCTGAGCAAGTGTTTGGAGGTAATGGCAAAGGTATGAGTATTGCTAACATTGAAAGATCAATCATGCATGCCTCTATGTCAAAAACCTTCTTTAAACTTCAGAATCTGCTTCATGTACCCACTATTTCTAAGAACCTAATCAGTGTTTCAAAATTTGCATTAGACAACAAAGTGTTCTTTGAATTTTGACCTCATTTATGTGTTGTGAAATGTCAGGAAACCAAGAAGACTCTGCTCCAGGGCAGGCTTAGCAATGGTCTGTATAAGTTTGATGATATACAAATACCAAGACCACTGTGGAATTGTAATAAAGCTCAACTACTTGATGTCGAGCAGAAAAAGTAAGCATGTGCAAACATTGCAAGAACAGAAAACAAAACAAAAAATAAAAGAGCCATAGGCAGCAATAATAAAAAACAGAAAAATAGCAATGAGAGCAATAGCTTATGCAGATCCCTTGGTCAATCTGCAACTATTGACTCCAAAGCTGGTAGCATTGATTCTACAGCTAGAAATTCTTGTGTAATTTCGCATACCAAAACTGTCAGCAATAAGCATAATGCAATTGACAATATCTATAAAGTTGATCATTTTGCAACTACTAATTCTTGTTGTGCAATTAGTAATTCCTGCAGTACACTTTATGATCCTTGTTGTGCAACTGACGATTCCTGTAATAATTTCCAAACTACAGCTGTTGATCATGAGCATTCCTTTTTTGATAATCCTTACAAAAATTTGCACTTTTACAATTCCAACCCCCTGCTGCCACTTTCCCTCTCCTTCTCATTTAGCCATTCAAAACAAACCTCCAGCCTTCCTTATAAATGCCATAACCAACTTTGCCACCAAAGAGCACACTAATTCTGACCTAAAACACTCTCATAGTCAACCAACCACACCAAAACCAGATCACACTAATCCTGATTCAAAACACTCTCTTACCAAACAACCAGTCACAATAAGACTTTCCAAAATTAGTAACACCTCCCCAACAAATTCAGCCCCTAAATCTAACCCCACAGTATCCCTTGACCTTTGGCACCAAAGGCTTGGCCACCCCTCTCACTATATCACCAAAGCCATCCTCAAAAGCCTAAACATTCCCTTTACCTAAACCACCAACAACCCCTGTAACCCCTGCCTCACCAGCAAACTACACCAGCTCGCTATAGCAACGGAAGTTAGATTTGTGCAGGTTTAATAAATATACTAGCTTTATTACGTATTCCAATTGTATTCTCAAATAAGAAGGAAGGGGTGGTGTGTAAACTCTCCCACCTTTGTAAATTCGAATTCTCCCTATTATGTTATATATAATCTAAATTAGATTATATATAAATTAGAAAATGCATCTAGAAAAATATTATCTAGACGGGTGAATAGATTGACCTTAAAACAAACGTTGGTGAGAATCCAATGCCTCGAAAACCTAAGGGTTCCTCCGCAAGGTTCGTCCACGGAGGGTGAGTTTCAGGGGCGGTTTGTCCTATTCAGATATTCACGACCAAGAAGTACTGAATTCTCTTTCTTTTCGGATAGCCCTGAAAGGAGAAGGAAGGTTGGAATGCCAACAGGCGTCTATTATGGAATTCACCCGACCCGAGAGTACCCATTTGGGGAACGTCCGGTGCAAAAGTAATTTATTTAAAAAGTATTAGAACTATGATTCATACTTAATATTTCGACCTCGCAACCGGACTTTAATAAATTTTTATTAGAAGATACGTAAGTTAGAATAAATAAAAAAAAGTCCAATTTTAAAAACTTATGTTTCATAATGTTAGAATTCAATTTGTCAATTGAGAATTGATTCTTCTTAGATACAAATTACGATAATTTAGATTATTCCTTGAATCTTTATGCTCAAAACCCAGATTCCAGTAGTCATTTATTTGGTACCCCTCAGGGAGCAGGAACTGCCATTCTAACACTTCTTGGGGGATTCCATCCACAAACGCAAAGCTTATGGCTGACCGATATTGCGCACCATCATTTAGCTATTGCGATTCTTTTCCTGATAGCTGGTCACATGTATAGAACCAACTTCGGGATTCTGATTTATTTGAATTAAAAAAAAATGAGATTTGCCCCCCTTTTTAATTGATTAGGGGGGTTGGTCCCCTTACGACACACGAGAACGCTCTAATTTGTAGAAACGTATGTTTCCTCTAATTGTTTCTGCTAGACCTACATATTTTCCTGGCGAACCGGTAAATACTTCTGCTACGAAAAAAGGCTGTGATAAGAAACGCTCAATTTTCCGTGCTCTTGCTACAGTTAAGCGATCACTTGATACAATAGTCCCAATTATTCCCTTAATTAGATCTTTAGCTAAAGCGAAATTTTGTAATATATTAGGACATCCCATTAGTAAGCCCGTTTGGGCCGATTCATCTGATTTTGATATAATTGACCGGTATTTGCGGATATGCAGAAATCTTTCTCATTATTATAATGGATCCTCAAAAAAAAGTTTCTATTGTAACAAAAGATTCCCTTTTTTTGTGGAAA
This sequence comes from Arachis duranensis, assembly GCF_000817695.3. Taxonomy (NCBI): domain Eukaryota; kingdom Viridiplantae; phylum Streptophyta; class Magnoliopsida; order Fabales; family Fabaceae; genus Arachis; species Arachis duranensis. Next base: position 52,408,343 of record NC_029772.3, on the reverse strand, counting down.
GGGCCTGTATCAATAATTATTATTTTACGTATGGACAATTCCTCAATATCTTGTTCATTCGGAACAAAATATTTTCTTTGTGCGGCGGTAAAAAAAAACATGCTTTCTTGGAGAGAGATACTATTCCACCAATCGAGTCACAGGAATTGGGTTCAAGCTTTCCCCAGCCCCTTCTCATCAATGGACTCCTGACGTATACGAAGGAGTGCGGTTCGTTCGATAAATCCATTTCTAAGTTCGTAGCCTTCGCAGTTGCTTCACGAAGGGTATAACTTGTACAAATCTTTCCATTTTCCAATTCGATTCGATCCATTCGTTCGTAGAGCTATTTACTCGATCGCAGACATTTCGGGAACACCTCCAACAGAGGGACAAATAGTCAATTTTGAAAGAACTTATTGTAAACCTCTTTCAGATATGAATCTACCTGATTCAGAAGGGAAGA
>NC_029772.3:52398242-52407798 GCF_000817695.3 Arachis duranensis | reverse complement strand
GTGGCGGGACAGGGCGAGGCGGGCTTCCCCGATTGCCATCCCTATCCGATAGAAATGTTTGTCCCTTGGTTATGGCTATTTTTTACAACTAGGGAGATTTAAATTGACACCAACCTAATTCTCTTCTATGAGTAGCCAAAGAGTGGGGTACGATGAGAGTAAGAAACTTAGCTTTGCTTTTGGACTAAAGGACTTGACCCTTCATGAGTTTTGGTTGTCTTGGAGTCCTCTTTCTCGATTGTGGAATTTCTCACTTCATTGTTTTCTTAATCAAATTGTTGTTTCAAAGAAGGAGTGGATTTTGAAAAACTAAGTCCAGATGCATGTCCAACAAGAGTCTTCACCTTTGGGCCATTAATAGAAAATCCTTTGACCATATTGAGCTTTCTCTATTTTTCCTCCACATCAATTCACTCCTTTATTAATAGCCATTGATTAATTATTTCCTTTACTTTTATTAACTTGGACCCACCCTTCATTGAAATTCTCTTCATGAATCACATCATTAACTCCATGCAATGCATCCATCATGACATTTATAGTTTCCTTATTCTTTTTCATATAATTCTCGTTGTTGCCAAAAACAAATGTAGTTTGGATTTAAATTTGACTTTCATCTTGCCCCTGCTCCTCTCCCACCTCGATGGCAATCTTTCTGTTAGGTTCAACTGTTTGGTTTTCTTTCGGTGATCCGAGCTTTTTGGGATAGTCTACTTTAACATGCCCAAAGCAATTACATTGTGTACATATCAACTCAAGGCTTTCATATTCAACCTTATACAAAGAATCATCGATAATTATCTCTATAACTACTAGCAATCCCAAGTCCACCTAGATGTAGGCTCTAGCAAATTTTCCTCGTTCAGCTTCTTTAATAGCGAAATTTATTTTAATGGGTTCCCCAGCTATCCTACACATCGCCATCTCATGATAATATCAGATATTGAGCCAGTAATGCGCATCTAAATAAGCATTGTCTCGAAGGTCTCTTCATTAGGCCGAAACTCTGACGTCCATTGCTTCATGGCTATGTAGAACCGGCTGATCTTACAAGGGCCTCTGATGAACCACTATTTTATGGTTTATATTGTGTTTAATTGAGTGGTTTTATCAAGCTTTTCACCCACTTATTCATATGATTAGCATGTTTTACAATTCCTTCCCAAATTGTTCTATGATTGAAAACTTGCTTCCTAAAGATCTTTTAATTGTATATTTTTATTCTTCTTTATACCATTCGATACTGTGATATGTGTGTTAAGTATTTTAGGCTTCATAGGGCAGAAATGGCGGAGAGAATGGAGAGGAAGTTTGCAAAAATGGAAGGAACACAAGAAATTGAGGAGATATCCATCGAGAAGAGACGCGGGCGCATAGCTCACGCGACCGCGCGAAATGGAAGAAATCACAGTGACGCGCTCGCGTACCTGACGCGACCACGCGGATTGGAAGCTGCACAAACGATGCGAATGCGTGGACGATGCGCACGCGTGGTACGAAAAACGCTGAGTGACGCGAATGCGTGGACGACGCGGCCACGTGACGTGCGCGATCTGCAGAATTACAGAAGTCACTGGCACAGACTCTGGGCCACATTTCAACCCAGTTTTCGGCCCAAAAACACAGATTAAAATCAGGGAACATGCAGAGACTCAAAACATCACTTCAGATTATATCATAACTCACTTTTTTATAATTTAGATGTAGTTTTTAGAGAGAGAGGTTCTCTCCTCTCTCTTAGGATTTAGGATCAGGATTCCTGTTAAAGGACTTAGGAATATTTTTATCTTCTTCATCACAGGTTCAATGTTCTTTTCATTTATTTTCTCTTTTATTTATTTATGAACTTTTCATGTTAGGATTTTCTTAATTAATATAATTTGAGGTATTTTAGACTCATGCTTGCTTTTCCTTAATTTTAATTTAGATTATTTACTATTGGCTTTGGTTGATTAATTGGTAACTCTTGAGTTATCTAACTTATCGTGATTGATAATTATTATTCTTGCTGATTAATTTAGATTCCCATAACTCTAGTCTTTCCTTAAGGAGTTGATTAGGACTTTAGGTATTAAATTAATTTGTCCACTTAACTGATCTTCATAGTTAGAGGTTGACTTAGTGGGAGCAACAATATAATTCTCATCACCATTGATAAGGATAACTAGGATAGGAATTCCAATTTTTATACCTTGCCAAGAGTGTTCTAGTTATCAATTTATTAATTCCCTGCAATCTATTTCTCTTGTTCAAAACCTTTTTAAACCCCAAAAATACTGTTTTCCATAACCAATAATAAGAACACCTCCCTGCAATTCTTTGAGAAGACGACCCGAGGTTTGAATACTTCGGTTATCAATTTATTTAGGGGTTTGTTACTTGTGACAACCAAAACGTTTGTAAGAAAGGTTGATTGCTTGGTTTAGAAACTATACTTGCAACGAGAATTTATTATAACTTCTAAACCATCAATATTCAGTTCTTCAAAATGGCACCGTTGCCGGAAAATTGCAAACGTGTGCCTTATTATTGGTTATTGTAAATAATTTTCCTTTACTTGTTTATTTGTTTTTGTTTTCCCTTCTTATTTCTAATAACTACTATGAATTCTCACCCCTCTCACTTTGAGTTTGGTTCTACTTTTGTTGAAAGCAATGGAAGCTATAACAGGAATATGCATCACGTCTAAGTAATCAAAGATGGATGGAGCCAAGAGGATATGATCAATCCTTAAGGCAATAACACCTTCCAAGATATCATGAACAGAGACCATTCTACAATGCATACCGAACTGATAGATATGGTGGACCCCCTTGTAGCTACCAACAAGCCCCACCCTATGCTCAAGGACCATCCTCTCAACATAGCTTCAAACCACCACACTCACAAGCTTCTTTTTACCATTCGCCACCGTACGATCCTTATCCACCCCAAAGCCAAACCAATTACTCTAAGAACCACCACTCCCCTATGCACCATGTCCATATCCATCAAGCCAAGAATCATAGGTTCGCTTCGAAGAATCAGTAGACCAATTTCATACAACCCTTCATCAACTGGAGCAGGCAATAAATCAATTATCTTTCAGACGTTCGGACACTCAACAAACCTCCATGGATTCATGTGGAGAATCCAATGAAGAACGTAGCATGAAGGAGACACTAGAAACTCCAGTGGATAGTATAGAGCATAACTTCTTGCTAGAACAAGTAGAGGAAGCTATCATTGTAGAAAAAGAAGAGTTGGTTCAAGACTTAGGAGATGCTGAACCTCCATGGGAAGGTCGAGTTATAGAGCCTCCTTCAAAGACGTTTGAAACTGATGTTAAGGAATGTGTACAACCTCCAAGGCATCTCATGATTGAAGACTTTGAAACGGATGATTAAGAGATGGATTCAATCATTAATGAATTATTATCTACATTTGAATCCTCTCCCATTGGACTTGACATGGAGATTAAAGAATAAGAGGCACAACCTCCCATACCTTTGGTGAACAATAAAAAAGAGATTGAATTGGAAGAAAGCTACCAAGAAGAAGAGGTTGATATTGAAGAAGCTTGCAAAGAGGTGGTAGTTGTCAAAGAAGAACACAAAGGAGTGGAGCTTGCAAGTTCATTAGAAACCCCTTCCCCTAAGTTGCCATCATCCTTCACAACATTCAAGTGGGTAAAATTCATATCCCTTAGCTTTCTAATTCTACTTGAATATGGGCTACTAGAGACGGATGGTCAACTTAGAGCTCTTTGTGGCATTAAGAGTAAGAGGACGATGGCCAGTGGTAAGAATTGTCCTGCAAGGTTCATTATGGTTGGAAGCTTTGAGTTTAAACGCAAAGGTTGGTGTAGAGCTCAACTGAATGGGTCTAGGAAGTTGTTTGGCCGCTTTAGTGAGAATTCAGATTGCTTGCTACCCGGATGGAATCATAATGATCAACAAAAAGACGGGTGCAAAAGCAAGGTTTCGGACCCCGGAATTCAGTCTAGAAATCAACACTCTTGGGGCCTTGTCACTTGCTTTAGCTTGCTTGAAGGCTTTCTGCGCCTAGTTTGGGACCCCAGAGGCTGTTGGAATTCCAAACACTGGTGGAGGTTTTTGGATGAATACAAGCACAAGCCACCATAATAGGAAGCTCACCAGATGTCCAACTTAAGCACAACCCACCATGGTATGATCGTCCCTCTTCAGTTTTAATTCTAGTCTGTTTTGTTTGTTTTTGAGTTTTGATTGAACCTAAAATTTTGCATAACATTCATATTAGCATTGCATTCTGCATATTGCATCAAAAAAAATCGCACGTGACGCGACAGCGTCGCCGACGCGTCCGCGTCATAGGTGCATTAGGAAGAAAACAAATTGAACAGAGAGTCATGCGAAAGCACGGCTGGAGGCGTGCCTTTGGCACAAATTGGTCCACGTGACCGCATTGATGACGCGTCCGTGTCATATGGGAAAAATGCCTCCCACGCGTCCGTGTCACCCTTGCGAACGCGTGCCTCAAAATCGACGAGACCAGGGTGTATGGCCGAAAGTTGAGCTAGAATTGGGCTGGACTCGTGCTAGAAGTACAAGCCCTGCCACGCGTACGCGTGCCCCACGTGTCTGCACCGTTTTCAAATTTAGGCCATCCACGTGATCGTGTCAATCACACAACCGCATCACCCAAAGAATTGGCAATATGAATTTCAAACAGGGAGTTGCGCGACCGCGAGGCTACCCTCACGCTAATGGCACAAATCAATCCACTCAACCGCGTGGATGACGCGTCCGCGTCACTTACAAATCGCGCCATCCACGCGAACGTGTGCTCCACGCGTCCGCGTCACCTGCGCCGCACAGCTTATCCAAATCACCGCCAACTATCTTATCTTTTATTCCCCAAATCTAAATCTTTTCTTTCCCTTCTTATTCTTTTTCTTTCTTTTTCTTTTTATTGGTGTTGGAAATTTATTTAGGTCTTTCACTATTACTTGTGGATTATTATGGATTTGTTTGATAATTGATATTATTTGTTTTCGGAATGCTTGCATGTTCCAAATTCATTCTTCCCTTATCATATTAAACATGCATACTAAGTGTTTGTGAAAAAGCCCGTATGGCATTATGCATTCTTCTTTATTCTATTCTTCTACTCTAATGCCTGTTTTTCACAAAATCCCTTCCACTATTTTATTAATTGAATATAATTGTCAATACAAACATTATTGTTAGTTTCTTACGACTAATAATACATTATGGCTTTTAATGCTTGATTTATACTACTCATGCCTTTGCCAGCATGCCACTAAACATCTTGCATCTAATTGCCTTAATTTATCATGCCCTTTTTCCATTGTTGTCCTAATTTCATGGAGTTGCGACCATGTGTTAACGTCATTCTTCTTCACTTTGGCATGGTTATCACTCATACTGCCCTCCTCTCTACTCTATCCCTTTGACTTCATGTCCCTTTCTCTTCTCCCTTTTCAGGATGGCCACCAGGAAGGGTAAAGAGAAAGACTCTACTAAGAGCACCAGCTGAGGAACCACAACCCCCGCCCACCTGTACAGCTTTGCATGCACTAAGGACGATGCACTCTTTAAGTGTGGGGAGGTCGATACCGATCTCCGTGGGTTAGTACCTTCCTGTCTCAACACCAACGTTTAAATTAGTTGTTGCATTGGCATATTTTCTTGATTTTGTGCATATTTTACCACTTGGTTGAAGTAATATTTTCTTTTTTCAAGAGACTGTTTATAGTATTTCACTAATTTAAATTAAAAACTTTTGAAAAACTTGTTTGAAGAAATATTATTTTAGAACATGATTTAGAGCTCGAACACACAAAACCAGTGAGATTTTGAGCCTACTTGATTGGTTGCATTTTACCAACCAATATTTTATTTTTGGTGTGTGTTTTTCTCTCTAAAATTGTGATCTTTGTCTTGCTTAATTCTATATTTCCATTATTTAATGTATGCATGCACTTATATGATTGAGGCCTTGTTTCACTGAGCTTATATACCCATATGGCCTTACCTTTCATTATCCTTTGCAAACCAATGTTGAGCCATTTTACCCCTTTGTTCTTTACTTTAGCACATCATTAACTCTAAGCAAAAAATAATAATGTCCTTAATTTGAATCCTTGATTAGCTTAGACTAATGAAAGCGCTTATAAATTAAGTGTGGAGAAAGTGGGTTTGGAAACATTTGGTTTGAGAATTGAGTATGTTAGACTTTGTGTGAAAATGTGAAAAATGTTAAGAACATGTTTATGCATTCAAAACCTTAATCATATGCATTAAAAAAAAAAGAGCAGAAAAATAAAAAGGAGACAAAACGTCCCAAAGTAAATGGCAATAGCAATGCATATGTACTGTACTCAAAACTTGGAATGCATAAATATGTACTAAACACAGTTAATGGGTAGTTATTGATTTTATATTACATGGATTGTCCTAAGTTAGGTGGAAAGTTTATGTTAATTAAGGATTCAGATTTTAGTCCACTTGGCCAAAGACAATCCTACCTTGACCCTAACCCCATTACAACCCTTAAAAGACCTCTTGATTTGTGTATTGGTGCATTAAATTTTTTTGTTGATTGTTAGATGAAGAGAAAGCTATAGAAAGCAAGATTAGTAGAGAATTGAGAGAATTGACCCTAGACACTTGAGAGTTAAAATGATATACACTACCATTAAGGGTTCAGTGCTTAATTCTATGTTTCCTACTTTCATGAGCTATCTTCTTCTTGCAAGTTATTTGTATTATATTTTGTGATTTGAATTAGTGAAATCCAGTTCATATTTGTTCTTGAAAGATTTATTTTCTTTTTTACCAAGTAGGTAGAATCATTTTAGCATGTGGTTACATTCACATTCATAGGTTGCATTGCATGAGTCATGTTTTTCCCTACTCATTTATTTTGTCTCCTTGAGCTTAGCATGAGGACATGCTAATGTTTAAGTGTGGGAAGGTTGATGAACCACTATTTTATGGTTTATATTGTGTTTAATTGAGTGGTTTTATCAAGCTTTTCACCCACTTATTCATATGATTAGCATGTATTTACATTTCCTTCCCAAATTGTTCTATGATTGAAAACTTGCTTCCTAAAGATCTTTTAATTGTATATTTCTATTTTCCTTTATACCATTCGATGCTGTGATATGTGTGTTAAGTGTTTCAGGCTTCATAGGGCAGAAATGGCTGAGAGAATGGAGAGGAAGTTTGCAAAAATGGAAGGAACACAAGAAATTGAGGAGATGTCCAACGAGAAGCGACGCGGGCGCATAGCTCACGCGACCGCGCAAAATGGAATAAATCACAGTGACGCGCTCGCGTACCTGACGCGACCGCGAGGATTGGAAGCTGCACAAATGACGCGAATGCATGGACGACATGCACACGTGGTACAAAAAATGCTGAGTGACGCGAACGCGTGGACGACACGGCCGTGTGATGTGCGCGAACTGCAGAGTTACAGAAGTCGTTGGCAAAGATTCTGGGCCGCATTTCAACCCAGTTTTCGGCCCAGAAACACAGATTAAAGTCAGGGAACATGCAGAGACTCAAAACATCACTTCAGATCAGATCATAACTCACTTTTCATAATTTAGATGTAGTTTTTAGAGAGAGAGATTCTCTCCTCTCTCTTAGGATTTATGATCAGGATTCCTCTTAAAGGACTTAGGAATATTTTTATCTTCTTCATCACAGGTTCAATGTTCTTTTTATTTATTTTATCTTTTATTTATTTATGAACTTTTCATGTTAGGATTTTCTTAATTAATATGATTTGAGGTATTTCAGACTCATGCTTGCTTTTCCTTAATTTTAATTTAGATTATTTACTATTGGCTTTGGTTGATTAATTGGTAACTCTTGAGTTATCAAACTCATCGTGATTGATAATTATTATTCTTGCTGATTAATTTAGATTCCCATAACTCTAGTCTTTCCATAAGGAGTTGATTAGGACTTTAGGTATTAAATTAATTTGTCCACTTAACTGATCTTCATAGTTAGAGGTTGACTTAGTGGGAGCAACATTATAATTCTCATCACCATTGATAAGGATAACTAGGATAGGAATTCCAATTTTTCATACCTTGCCAAGAGAGTTCTAGTTATCAATTTATTAATTCCCTGCAATCTATTTCTCTTGTTCAAAACCTTTTTAAACCCCAAAAACACTGTTTTCCATAACCAATAATAAGAACACCTCCCTGTAATTCCTTGAGAAGACGACCTGAGGTTTGAATACTTCGGTTATCAATTTATTTAGGAGTTTGTTACTTGTGACAACCAAAACATTTGTAAGAAAGGTTGATTGCTTGGTTTAGAAACTATACTTGCAACCATCAATCTTCAGTTCTTCAGCCTCCTAGCAGTGCTTTCTCATGATCTTCAGCAAGATCACATTTAACAAAAAAATACCCAAATCCCACTTCAAGAATGTCATAACTACCCCGAAGTTTCTAAATACTTCGGAGACAATGAACGATGGCTGTATAACTGAATTGCTTCCCAAGAACCGTAAGGACAATGGAGCCTAGATAAGGTTCATTTAGAGCCCGTTGACCATCGTCCAAGAAAGTTACCCTTGGAGGGACACTATCACCCTGCTTTCTAGCAATGACAGCTAACTTGTTCCCTGGTGGACGAAATTGTGATAAAAGAGTTCTAGGCACTGTTAGAGAAGCTCACAACTCCGTTATGTGTGGTCACAACTCCGTTCAACTAACCAGCAAGTGTACTGGGTCGTCCAAGTAATAAACCTTATGTGAGTAAGGGTCGATTCCACAGAGATTGTTAGTATGAAGCAAGCTATGGTCACCTTGTAAATCTCAGTTAAGTGGATTCATAGGGTCAAATGTAATTGGATTAGATAATTAAAAGATAAATAAAATAAAAAGGGATAGAAATACTTATGTAAATCAATAGTGGAAATTTCAGATAGGCGTGTGGAGATGCTAGAATCCTTTCGAATCTCTACTTTCTTACTACTTTCATCCAATCCTTCTTACTCCTTTCCATGGTAAGCTGTATGTAGGGCATCACCATCATCAATGGCTACTTTTAATCCTCTCGGGAAAATGGTCCTATGCGCTGTCACTACACGGCTAATCGTCTGGAGGCATCACCTTCAGGAGTTTGAAGCTCGTCACAGTCATTCAATACCGGAATCTTACTTGGAATACCACAGACAAGGTTAGACTTTCTGGATCCCCATGAATGCCGCCATCTATCTAGCTTATACCACGAAGATTCTGTTGGAGAATCTAAGAGATATGCGCCCGGCCTAAAGTAGAATGGAAGTGGTTGTCAGTCACGCGCGTTCATAGGTGAGAATGATGATGAGTGTCACAGATCATCACATTCATCAAAGTGTTGTGCAACGTATATCTTGGAAAAAGAATAAAAGAGAATTGAATAGAAAATAATAGTGATTGTATTGAAACTTGAGGTACAGCAGAGCTCCACACCCTTAATCTATGGTTTGTAGAAACTCCACCGTTGAAAATACATAAGTGAAAGGTTCAGGCATGGCCGAATGGCCAGCTCCCATG
>NC_029772.3:52397405-52397932 GCF_000817695.3 Arachis duranensis | reverse complement strand
ACTCCAGACAGCAGCATGTACTTGGCGTTCAACGCCAAGTTACGTCGTCAATTTCCGAATGAAGTATGGACTATTATATATCGCTGGAAAGCTCTGGATGTCTACTTTCCAATGCCGTTGAGAGCGCACCATTTGGTGTTCTGTAGCTCCAGAAAAGCCATTTCGAGTGCAGGGAGGTCAGATTCCAACAGCATCAGCAGTCCTTTCGTCAGCCTTTTTCAGAGTTTTGCTCAAGTCCCTCAATTTCAGCCAGAAATTACCTGAAATTACAGAAAAACACATAAACTCATAGTAAAATCCAGAAAGGTGAATTTAACATAAAAACTAATGAAAACATCCCTAAAAGTAGCTCAAACTTACTAAAAACTACCTAAAAACAATGCCAAAAAGCGTATAAATTATCCGCTCATCACAACACCAAACTTAAATTGTTGCTTGTCCCCAAACAACTGAAAATCAATTAGGATAAAAAGAAGAGAATATACTATAAATTCCAGAATATCAATGAATATTAATTATAATTAGAT
>NC_029772.3:52394812-52397153 GCF_000817695.3 Arachis duranensis | reverse complement strand
GCTTTTTCTGCTTGCTTTTTCTTTTTCTTTCTATTTTTTTTCGCCATATTATTTTTTTTCGCAAGCTTCTTCTTTTTCACTGCTTTTTCTTGCTTCAAGAATCAATTTCATGATTTTTCAGATCATCAATAACATTTCTCTTTGTTCATCATTCTTTCAAGAGCCAAAAATTTTAACATTCATAAACAACAAGATCAAAAATATGCACTGTTCAATCATTCATTCAGAAAACAAAAAGTATTGTCACCACATCAATATAGTTAAACTAATTTCAAGGATAAATTCGAAATTCATGTACTTCTTGTTCTTTTGAATTAAAACATTTTTCATTTAAGAGAGGTGAAGGATTAATGGAATTATTCATAGCTTTAAGACATAGTTACTACATACTAATGATCATGAAGTAGAGGCACAAAACATATATAAACACAACATTAAAAACCGAAAAACAGAAAGAAATAAGAACAAGGAATGAATCCACCTTAGTGGCGTCTTCTTCTTGAAGGACCAACAATATCCTTAAGCTCTTCTATGTCCCTTCCTTGCCTTTGTTGCTCCTCCCTCATTGCTCTTTGATCTTCTCTTATTTCATGGAGAATGATGGAGTGCTCATGATGTTCCACCCTTAATTGTTCCACATTGTGGCTTAAATCTTCTAAGGAAGTGTTGAGTTGTTCCCAATAGTTGTTGGGAGGAAAGTGCATCCCTTGAGGCATCACAGGGATTTCTTGATGATGAGCTTCCTCATGCATCTCTTGAAAACCGTGAAGGGTCTCTCTTGCTTGCTCCATCCTCTTCTTGGTGATGGGCTTATCCTCTTCAATGGAGATGTCTCCTTCTATGATAACTCCAGCTGAGTAACATAAATGGAAAATAAGGTGAGGAAAAGCTAGCCTTGCCATGGTGGAGGGTTTGTCGGCTATTTTGTAGATTTCATTGGAGATGACCTCATGAACTTCTACTTCCTCTCCAATCATGATGCTATGAATCATGATGGCCCGATCCACAGTAACTTCAGATCGGTTGCTAGTGGGAATGATGGAGCGTTGAATGAACTCCAACCATCCTCTAGCCACAGGCTTGAGGTCCAGTCTCCTTAGTTGAACTGGCTTGCCTTTGGAGTCTCTTTTCCATTGAGCTCCTTCCACACATATGTCCATAAGGACTTGGTCCAACCTTTGATTAAAGTTGACCCTTCTAGTGTAGGGGCGTTCATCTCCTTGCATCATGGGCAAGTGGAACGCCAACCTCACATTTTCCGGACTAAAATCTAAGTATTTCCCCCGAACCATTGTGAGATAATTCTTTGAACTCGGGTTCATACTTTGATCATGGTTCCTAGTGATCCATGGATTGGCATAGAACTCTTGAACCATTAAGATTCCGACTTGTTGCATAGGGTTGGTTAGGACTTCCCAACCTCTCATTCGGATCTCATGTCGGATCTCCGGATACTCATTTTTCTTGAGCTTGAAAGGGACCTCAGGGATCACCTTCTTCTTTGCCACAACATCATAGAAGTGGTCTTGATGGCTCTTGGAGATGAATCTTTCCATCTCCCATGACTCAGAGGTGGAAGCTTTTGTCTTCCCTTTTTCTTTTCTAGAGGATTCTCCGGCCTTAGGTGCTATTGATTGTAATGGAAAAACAAAAAGCTTATGCTTTTACCACACCAAACTTAAAATATTGCTCATCCTTGAGCAAGAGAAGAAAGAAGAGAAGAAGAAGAAGAAGAAGAGAATATGGAGGGGAAGGGAAAGTATAGGCTCGGCCAAAGTATGGAAGAGGGGGTTGTGTTGAGTGAAAATGAAGTAGAATGGAAGGGTATATATAGGGAAAGGGGAGAGGGTAGGTTGGCCATATAGGGTGGGATTGGGTGGGAAAATGTTTTTGAATTTTGAAGGTAGGTGGGGTTTATGGGGAAGAGTGGATGGATGTGAGTGGTGAATAGGTGATTGGAAAGAGAGATTGAGGTGATTGGTGAAGGGTTTTTGGGAAGTGTGACATGGGAAAGAATGAAAATGAGATTTGGATTAGGAGAGTGTGATTAGGATTAAAGAAAAGGTGGGAAAAGGTGGGAATATAGTAGGTGGGGATCCTGTGGGGTCCACAGATCCTGAGATGATCCTGTGGGGTCCACAGATCCTGAGGTGTCAAGGAATTCCATCCCTGCACCAAATGGGCATGTAAAATGCCTTTGCACACCATTCTGGCGTTTAAACGCCAATTGGTGCACGTTCTGGGCGTTCAACGCCCACATGTAACATGTTTCTGGCGTTGAACGCCAGTTTCATGCTTGTTACTGGCGTTCAGCGCCAGCTTTTCCTTTAGGCACATTCCT
>NC_029772.3:52394072-52394709 GCF_000817695.3 Arachis duranensis | reverse complement strand
TTGAACGCCAGCCAGATGCTTCTTACTGGCGTTGAACGCCAGTCTGTGCTTCCTCCAGGGTGTGATTTTTCTTCTGCTGTTTTTTTGATTCTGTTTTTAATTTTTATATTTTTTTCATGACTCCACATGATCATGTACCTAACAAAACACAAAATAACAATAAAATAGAATAAAATAAAAATTAGATAAATAAAATTGGGTTGCCTCCCAATAAGCGCTTCTTTAATGTCGATAGCTTGACATTGGGCTCTCATGGAGCTACAAAGGTGATCAGGTCAATGTTGTATAGTCCCAACACCAAACTTAGAGTTTGGATATGGGGTCTTAACACCAAACTTAGAGTTTGGTTGTGGCCTCCCAACACCAAACTTAGAGTTTGACTGTGGGGGCTCTCTTTGACTCTGAACTGAGAGAAGCTCTTCATGCTTACTCTCTTTTGTCACAGAGGGAAGGCCATGTGCCTTAAACATAAGGTAGTTCCCATTCAATTGAAGGACTAATTCACCTCTGTTGACATCTATCACAGCTTCTACTGTGGCTAGGAAAGGTCTTCCAAGGATGATGCATTCATCCTCTTCCTTCCTAGTGTCTAAGATTATGAAATCAGCAGGGATGTAAAGGCCTTCAACCTTTACTA
>NC_029772.3:52387454-52393733 GCF_000817695.3 Arachis duranensis | reverse complement strand
GGACGTCCCAGGAGGTCTTCCTCACTAGGATTTTCGTCCTCCTCCTCCCTTGTGCATTCGGCCACATTGATCACATCAATGGCCTTGAACTCTCCTTTTGGATTCTCTTTTGTATTGTTTGGGAGAATACTGGGAGGAGTTTCAATGACTTTCTTACTCAGCTGGCCCACTTGTGCCTCCAGATTTCTGATGGAGGATCTTATTTCACTCATGAAATTGAAAGTGACCTTTGACAGATCAGAGACTAGATTGGCTAAATTAGAAGTGTTTTGTTCAGAATTCTCTGTCTGTTGCTGAGAAGATGATGGAAAAGGTTTACTATTGCTCAGCCTATTGCGTCCACCATTGTTAAAGCCTTGTGGAGGCTTTTGTTGATCCTTCCATGAGAAATTTGGATGATTTCTCCATGATGAATTATAGGTGTTTCCATAAGGTTCACCCATGTAATTAACCTCTGCCATTGCAGGGTTCTCAGGATCATAAGCTTCTTCAGAAGCTACCTCTTTAGTACTGTTGGATGCATTTTGGCATCCATTCAGACTTTGAGAGATCATGTTGACTTGCTGAGTCAACACTTTGTTCTGAGCCAATATGGCATTCAGAGCATCAATTTCAAGAACTTTCTTCCTCTGAGGTGTCCCATTATTCACGGAATTCCTCTCAGAAGTGTACATGAATTGGTTATTTGCAACCATGTCAATGAGTTCTTGAGCCTCTTTAGGAGGAAAGAATTTATCCAAGAAGGCTGTGACCAGCTTATCCCAAGAGTCCAGGCTATCCTTAGGTTGTGAATCCAACCATGTTCTAGCTCTGTCTCTTACAGCAAAAGGAAAAAGCATGAGTCTGTAGACTTCAGGATCAACTCCATTCGTCTTTACAGTCTCACAGATCTGCAAGAACTCAGTTAAAAACTGATAAGGATCTTCAGATGGAAGTCCATAAAACTTGCAGTTTTGTTGTATTAAGGCAACTAGCTGAGGTTTCAACTCAAAGTTATTGGCTCCAATGGCAGGAATGGAGATGCTTCTTCCATCAAACTTGGACGTTGGCTTTGTGAAGTCACCAAGCATCCTTCTTGCATTATCATTATTAGGTTCGGCTGCCATCTCCTTCTCTTGTTCGAAAATTTCTGAAAGGTTACTTCTGGATTGTTGTAATTTAGCTTCTCTTAGTTTCCTCTTCAGAGTCCTTTCAGGTTCAGGATCAGCTTCAACAATAGTGCCTTTTTCCTTGTTCCTACTCATATGAAAGAGAAGAAAACAAGAAAAGAAAGAGGAATCCTCTATGTCACAATATAGAGATTCCTTTATGTTAGTAGAAAAAAGAAGTGGAACGAAGAAAGAAAAGTGAAGAATCCAAACACAAGGGATAGATTGGGTTCGGATTTTTAGATGAAGAGAGGTGAAGAGCAGTGTTAGTAAATAAATAATTAAATAGAATAAGAAAAGAGAGGGAGAATTTCGAAAATAATTTTGAAAAAGTGGTTGGTGATTTTCGAAAATTAAAGATAAGATATGATTAAAATTAAAATTTGAAACAATTAAAAAGAATTTTTGAAAAAGAGAGAGGTATTTTCGAAAATTAGAGAGGAAAATGTAGTTAGTTGGTTTTGAAAAAGATAAGAAACAAACAAAAGTCAAATAGTTAGTAAAAAAAAGATATTAAAATTAAATTTGAAAAGATGAGAAGATAAGAAGTTAGATAAGATATTTTGAAATCAAATTTTGAAAAAGATAAAATTTTAAAAAAGATAAGATAAAAAGATAAGAATTTTTTTTTAGAAAAAGGCATTTTGAAAAAGATTTAATTTTTAAAATGACTTAACTAACAAGAAACTACAAGATAAGATTCTAGAATTTAAAGATTGAACCTTTCTTAACAAGAAAGTAACAAACTTCAAATTTTTGAATCAATCATATTAATTGTTTGTGAATTTCGAAAATTTGATATAAAGATAAGGAAAAGATTTTGAAAAATAATTTTAGAAAAGATTTTTTTTAAATTTTTGAAAAATAGAAAAAATAAAAAAGATATGATTTTTGAAAAAGATTTTGAAAAGATAAGATTTTTTTAAAATTGAAAATTTGACTTGACTTGTAAGAAACAACTAATTTTAAAAAATTTTGACCAAGTCAACCCAAAATTTCGAAAATTATGAGAAAAATAAGGAAAAGATATTTTTTGATTTTTTTTGAATTTTTAATGAGGAGAGAGAAGAACACAAACATGACCCAAAACATGAAAATTTTGGATCAAAACACAAGATGCATGCAAGAACACTATGAATGTCAAGATGAACATCAAGAACACTTTGAAGATCATGATGAACATCAAGAACATATTTTTGAAAAATTTTGATGCAAAGAAAACATGCAAGACACCAAACTTAGAAATCTTTAATGCGTGGACTCTGACAAATGAAAAATGCATATGAAAAACAACAAACAACACAAAACAAGAAATCATCAAGATCAAACAAGAGGATTTACCAAGAACATCTTGAAGATCATGAAGAACACTATGAATGCATGAATTTTCGAAAAATGCAAGAAAATTTTTTTTTAAGCATGCAATTGACACCAAACTTAAAAATTGACTCAAGACTCAAACAAGAAACACAAAATATTTTTGGTTTTTTTATGATTTTATGATTTTTTTGTATTTTTATTATTTTTTTCGAAAATATACTTTAGAAAAATGAAAATAATAATAAAAAAATATTTTTGAAAGATTTTTGAAAACTTTTTGAAAAGAAAATTACCTAATCTGAGCAACAAGATGAACCGTCAGTTGTCCATACTCGAACAATCCCCGGCAACGGCGCCAAAAACTTGGTGGATGAAATTATGATAAAAGAGTTCTAGGCACTGTTAGAGAAGCTCACAACTCCGTTCAACTTAACCAGAAAGTGTACTGGGTCATCCAAGTAATACCTTACGTGAGTAAGGGTCGATCCCACAGAGATTGTTGGTATGAAGCAAGCTATGGTCACCTTGTAAATCTCAGTTAAGTGGATTCATAGGGTCAAATGTAATTGGATTAGATAATTAAAAGATAAATAAAATAAAAAGGGATAGAAATACTTATGTAAATCAATAGTGGAAATTTCAGATAGGCATGTGGAGATGCTAGAATCCTTTCGAATCTCTACTTTCTTACTACTTTCATCCAATCCTTCTTACTCCTTTCCATGGAAAGCTGTATGTAGGGCATCACCATCATCAATGGCTACTTTTAATCCTCTCGGGAAAATGGTCCTATGCGCTGTCACTGCACGGCTAATCGTCTGGAGGCATCACCCTTGACACTGGCTACATCCCATCATCTCAGTGAAAATGGTCCAAATGCTCTGTCACAGCATGGCTAATCATCTGTCGGTTCTCAATCAGGTTGGAGTAGAATCCATTGATTCTTTTGCGTTTGTCATCACGCCCAGCCTTCAGGAGTTTGAAGCTTGTCACAGTCATTCAATACCGGAATCCTACTCGGAATACCACATACAAGGTTAGACTTTCCGGATTCCCGGGATCCTACTCGGAATACCACAGACAAGGTTAGACTTTCCGGATCCCCATGAATGCCGCCATCTATCTAGCTTATACCACGAAGATTCTGTTGGGGAATCTAAGAGATATGCGCCCGGCCTAAAGTTGAACGGAAGTGGTTGTCAGTCACGCGCGTTCATAGGTGAGAATGATGATGAGTGTCACGGATCATCACATTCATCAAAGTGTTGTGCAACGTATATCTTGGAATAAGAATAAAAGAGAATTGAATAGAAAATAATAGTGATTGTATTGAAACTTGAGGTACAGCAGAGCTCCACACCCTTAATCTATGGTGTGTAGAAACTCCACGGTTGAAAATACATAAGTGAAAGGTTCAGGCATGGCCGAATGGCCAGCCCCCATGAGGGCGTTCAACTCCGGATCATGACGTGTTTCTGGCGTTTAACTCCAGACAGCAGCATGTACTTGGCGTTCAATGCCAAGTTACGTCGTCAATTTCCGAATGAAGTATGGACTATTATATATTGCTGGAAAGCTCTAGATGTCTACTTTCCAACGCCGTTGAGAGCGCGCTATTTGAAGTTCTGTAGCTCCAGAAAATCCATTTTGAGTGCAGAGAGGTCAGATTCCAACAGCATCAGCAGTCCTTTTGTTAGCCTTTTTCAGAGTTTTGCTCAAGTCCCTCAATTTCAGCCAGAAATTACCTGAAATTATAGAAAAACACACAAACTCATAGTAAAGTCCAGAAATGTGAATTTAACATAAAAACTAATGAAAACATCCCTAAAAGTAGCTTGAACTTACTAAAAACTACCTAAAAACAATGCCAAAAAGCGTATAAATTATCCGCTCAACATCCCCGTCGAGAGGATCATCAACAACCAATGGTTTTTATGTAGAGCCACTAAAAACTTTGTCTCTAATAGATGCCTTAAAACCCTTGGGTTCCCCCACCTTATCATTAGATGCTCCCAACCCTGCATTCTCCCCTTTATTACTTTGTCCGGCATGACCGAATGCGTCACCGTGTTTTCCATCCTCATTAACCCTTAAACATCCACTCTCTCCACCCTCAGCCCCGCACTACAAGAAATATGCCGAGTACTGTCAAATTTAGCGTCGAGTTACCATCAGCTTTATCGACAAATTTATGGAGAATTTTGTGATAAAATTCATTAGTCAAATAGTTACCAGTGGATTAACTTTTTTGATAGTAAATTCGTGAATAATACTTGGTGGAAAATGGGAGAAAATAGATGCGAACTTTAACATCAGATTTACCGTCAGTAAAATTCGACGGTAAGCCATGTTAGTTAAATATTACATTTTTGTGACACACAAGGAGTTACCATCGGATTTATCTGATGATAAATCCGTCGGTAATCAGCTCTAAAAATGAGAGCACAAATGCTCTCCCCCTTCATTTCAAAAAGCCCTTCTCTCTCTAAACCCATGTTATCTGTTACTCTCTTTAACCGATTCCACCACCGCCACTCCAGCCCCAGCCTCTCGCCGCCTCTCCCTCTCACGGAAACTGATGAGCGGATAATTTGTACGCTTTTTGGCATTGTTTTTAGTGTGTTTTTAGTATGTTTTAGTTAGTTTTTATTATATTTTTATTAGTTTTTAGTTAAAATTCACTTTTCTGGACTTTACTATGAGTTTGTGTGTTTTTCTGTTATTTCAGGTATTTTCTAGCTGAAATTGAGGGACATGAGCAAAAATCTTATTCAGAGGCTAAAAAGGACTGCAGATGCTGTTGGATTCTGACCTCCCTGCACTCGAAGTGAATTTTCTGGAGCTACAGAAGCTCAATTGGCGCGCTGTCAACTGCGTTGGAAAGTCGACATCCTGGGCTTTCCAGCAATATATAAAGTTCATACTTTTCCCGAGATTTGATGGCCCAAACAGGCGTTCCAAATCAGCTCAAGAATTCTGGCGTAAAACTCCGGAACTGGCACAAGAATGGGAGTTAAATGCCCAAACTGGCACAAAAGCTGGCGTTTAACTCCAAGAAGAGTCTCTACACGAAAATGCTTCAATGTTCAGCCCAAGCACACACCAAGTGGGTCCGGAAGTGGATTTTTATGTCATTTACTCATTTCTGTAAACCCTAGCTACTAGTTCTCTATAAGTAGGACCTTTTGCTATTGTATTGGAGGTCTTTTGATCACTTGAATCTTTTGATCATGTTTTTATGATTGAACCCTCTTTGGGAGGCTGGCCATTCGGCCATGCCTAGACCTTGTTCTTATGTATTTTCAACGGTGGAGTTTCTACACACCATAGATTAAGGTGTGGAGCTCTGCTGTACCTCGAGTATTAATGCAATTACTATTGTTCTTCTATTCAATTCAGCTTATTCTTGTTCTAAGATATTCATTCGCACCCAAGAACATTATGAATGTGATGATTATGTGACGCTCATCATCATTCTCACTTATGAACGCGTGCCTGACAACCACTTCCGTTCTACAAGCAAACAAGGCTTGAATGTTTATCTCTTGGATTTCTTAATCGGAATCTTTGTGGTATAAGCTAGAATTGATGGCGGTATTCAAGAGAATCCGGAAGGTCTAAACCTTGTCTGTGGTATTCTGAGTAGGATTCAAGGATTGAATGACTGTGACGAGCTTCAAACGCGCGATTGTGGGGCGTTAGTGACAGATGCAAAAGAATCACTGGATTCTATTCCGACATGATCGAGAACCGATAGCTGAATAGTCGTGCTGTGACAGAGCGCGTTGAATATTTTCACTGAGAGGATGGA
>NC_029772.3:52386872-52387392 GCF_000817695.3 Arachis duranensis | reverse complement strand
AGCTTGCCATGGAAAGGAGTAAGAAGGATTGGATGAAGACAGTAGGAAAGTAGAGAGACGGAAGGGACAAAGCATCTCTATACGCTTATCTGAAATTCTCACCAATGAATTACATAAGTATCTCTATCCTTATTTTACATTTTGTGTTATCCTCCATAACCATTTGAGTCCGCCTGACTAAGATTTACAAGATGACCATAGCTTGCTTCATACCAACAATCTCCGTGGGATCGACCCTTACTCGTGTAAGGTTTATTACTTGGATGACCCAGTGCACTTGCTGGTTAGTTGTGCAAAGTTGTGATAAAGAGTTGAGATTGCAATTGAGCGTACCATGTTGATGGCGCCATTGATGATCACAATTTCGTGCACCAAGTTTTTGGCGCCATTGCCGGGGAATTAAATGTCCTAACTACAGTTTCGCATTTGTTCCCTGCAATATCAGTGCCAAGTTTTGATCCGACAACAACACCAAGTTTTTGGCGCCGTTGCCGGGGATTGTTTGAGTTTGGACAACTGA
>NC_029772.3:52385593-52386703 GCF_000817695.3 Arachis duranensis | reverse complement strand
CCTGCTGAAGCTTGGCTAGCCATGTCTAATTCCTTTAGACTAAAGTTTTAGACTAGCATTGCATGATTCCTGGAATTCTTATTAAAAATTTTGAATCTCTTTATTTTCTTCTCCATATAATTTTCGAAAAAAAAAACAAAAAAATTACAAAATCATAAAAACCAAAAATATTTCTTGTTTGAGTCTAGTGTCTCATTTTAAGTTTGGTGTCAATTGCATGTTTCTGTTCTTCTTGCATTTTTCATGTGTCTTCAGTAATCATCAAGTTATTCTTGATGATTTCTTTACTCTGATCTTTAAATTCTCTTGTCTTGAATGTTTTGTTGTTTCTCATATGCATTCTCAACTTGTTAGTGTCAGTATTATACAAACTTCTAAGTTTGGTGTCTTGCATGCATTGTTTATTTGATTTTAGTTGTATTTTGATTATTCCTCATTATTAAAAATCCAAAAAATTTTTAATTTGTGTCTTTTCAAGTCAATAATATAGAGAATTGAAGATTCAGAACATTCAGCAGAGGAATTACACAAAAAAAGCTGGACGTTCAAAACGCCCAGTGAGGAAGGAAAACTGGCGTTTAAACGCCAGCCAAGGTGCCTGGCTGGGTGTTTAACGCCCAAAAGGGTAGAGCTTTGGGTGTTTAACGCCAGGATGGCACAAGAGGGAAGATTCTGTTTTTAATTCAGATTTTTTTTCAAGTTTTCAAAATTTTTCAAAATCAAATCTTTTTCAAATCATATCTTTTCAATCATATATTTTCAAAATCAATTTCTTTCCATTTTTCAAAAATACTTGCTAACAATTAATGATTTGATTCAACATTTCAAGTATGTTGCCTTTTCTGTTGAGAAAGGTTTAATGTTTGAATCATACCTTTTCTTGTTAGCCAAGTCATTAATTTTAAAAATCATATCTTTTTAAATTGTTTTTCAATCATATCTTTTCAATCAAATCTTTTTTAAAACCATAACTTTTCAATCATATCTTTTTAATCACATCTTTTTCAAAATAGTTTTCAAATCATATCTTTTTGATTTCCAATTTCAAAATCTTTTTCAAAAATTACTTAATTTCTTTCCCACTCTTAGTTTTCGAAAATCATCAATCAA
>NC_029772.3:52384369-52385517 GCF_000817695.3 Arachis duranensis | reverse complement strand
TTCTATTTATGGACTAACACTATTCCTCAATGAACAATTCGAACTCCATCTCTTTTGATAAGTCGAATTCTTCTACCTCTTCCTTCTATTTTTCTTTTCCTCTGACACCTCAAGGAATCTCTATACTGTGACATAGAGGATTCAATATTTTCTTGTTCTCTTCTCTTTTATATGAGCAGGAGCAAAGACAAAAGCATTCTTGTTGATGCTGACCCTGAACTTGAAAGGACCTTGAAGTGAAAGCTAAGAGAAGCTAAAGCACAACTCTCTGTAGAGGACCTAACAGAAATCTTCAAACAAGAGGAAGACATGGCAGCCGAAAACAACAACAATGCCAACAATGCAAGGAAGGTGCTGGGTGACTTTACTGCACCTACTCCCGACTTCTATGGGAGAAGCATCTCTATCCCTGCCATTGGAGCAAACAACTTTGAGCTTAAGCCTCAATTAGTTTCTCTAATGCAACAGAATTGCAAGTTCCATGGACTTCCATTGGAAGATCCTCATCAGTTTTTAGCTGAATTCTTGCAAATCTGTGACACTGTCAAGACCAATGGGGTTGATCCTGAGGTCTATAGACTTATGCTATTCCCTTTTGCTGTAAGAGACAGAGCTAGGATATGGTTGGACTCACAACCTAAAGAAAGCCTGACCTCTTGGGAAAAGCTAGTCAATGCCTTCTTGGCAAAGTTCTTTTCACCTCAAAAATTGAGTAAGCTTAGAGTGGAAGTCCAAATCTTCAGACAGAAGGAAGGTGAATCCCTCTATGAAGCTTGGGAAAGATACAAATAATTGATTAGAAAATGTCCTTCTGACATGCTTTCTGAATGGAGCATCATAGGTATCTTCTATGATGGTCTGTCTGAACTGTCCAAGATGTCATTAGACAGCTCTGCTGGAGGATCTCTGATGAGCGGATAATTTGTACGCTTTTTGGCATTGTTTTTAGTATGTTTTTAGTATGATCTAGTTAGTTTTTAGTATATTTTTATTAGTTTTTAGTTAAAATTCACTCTTCTGGACTTTACTATGAGTTTGTGTGTTTTTCTTTGATTTCAGGTATTTTCTGGCTGAAATTGAGGGACCTGAGCAAAAATCTGATTCAGAGACTAAAAAGGACTGCAGATGCTGTTGGATTCTGACCTCCT
>NC_029772.3:52379766-52380203 GCF_000817695.3 Arachis duranensis | reverse complement strand
ATGAACCCCCTTTGCTCACCAAAGAACTGGATGACTTGTCTAGGCAGAAATTACCTCAAAAGAGGCAGGATCCTAGGAAGTTCTCAATACCTTGTACCATAGGCACCATAACCTTTGAGAAGGCCCTGTGTGACCTAGGGTCAAGTATAAACCCTATGCCTCTCTCTGTAATGGAGAGGCTAGGGATTTTTAAGGTACAAGCTGCAAGAATCTCACTAGAGATGGCAGACAATTCAAGAAAATAGGCTTTTGGACTTGTAGAGGATGTTCTGGTAAAAGTTGAAGACCATTACATCCCTGCTGATTTCATAGTCCTTGAGACTGGGAAATGCATGGATGAATCCATCATCCTTGGCAGACCCTTCCTAGCCACAGCAAAGGCTGTGATTGATGTTGATAGAGGAGAGTTGATCATTCAAGTGAATGAAGAATCCTTG
>NC_029772.3:52377268-52378373 GCF_000817695.3 Arachis duranensis | reverse complement strand
TCAACTTGCCCATGATGCAAGGAGATGAACATCCTTACACTAGAAGGGTCAACTTTGATCAAAGGTTGGACCAAGTCCTCCAGTCATTTGTGAAGAGGGCGCCCAATGGAAGAGAGATTCAAGAGGAAAGCCGGTTTAATTGAGAAGGCATGACCTCAAACCCGTGGCTAGAGGATGGTTAGAGTTTATCCAACGCTCAATCATTCCCACTAGCAACCGGTCCGAAGTTACTATAGACCGGGCTATCATGATTCATAGCATCATGATTGGAGAAGAAATAGAAATTCATGAGGTTATAGCTCAAGAACTTTATAAGGTGGCGGACAAATCCTCTACCTTGGCAAGGTTAGCCTTTCCTCATCTCATTTGTCACCTCTGTTATTCAGTTGGAGTTGACATAGAGGGAGACATCCCCATTGATGAGGAGAAGCCCATCACTAAGAAAAGGGTGGAGCACCAAGAACACTCCGTCCTCCTCCATGAAATTAGAGAAGATCAAAGAATCATGAGAGAGGAGCATCAAAGGCAAGGAAGAGACATTGAGGAGCTCAAACACTCCATAGGATCTTCAAGAAGAAGAACAAGCCGCCATCACTAAGGTGGACCCGTTCTTTATTTTCTGTTTTTCAAATTTTAGTGCTTATGTTTATCTATGTTTGTGTCTTGTGATCATTAGTGTCTTAGTGTCTATGCCTTAAAGTTATGAATGTCCTATGAATCCATCACCTTTCTTAAATGAAAAATGTTCTTAATTGAAAAAGAGAAGAATTACATGAATTTCAAATTTTATAACAGATTAAATATTTTGATGTGGTGGCAATTCTTTTGACTTCTGAATGTATGCTTGAACAGTGCATATGTCTTTTGGATTTGTTGTTCATGAATGTTAAAATTGTTGGCTCTTGAAAGAATGATGAAAAAGGAGAAATGTTACTGAGGATCTGAAAAATCATAAAAATGATTCTTGAAGCAAGGAAAAGTAGTGAATACAAAAAAAAAGAAGAAAAAGAAAGAAAAAGAAAGAAATAAAGTTGTGATCCAAGGCAAAAAGAGTGTGCTTAAGAACCCTGGACAACTCTAATTGGGGACTCTAGCAAAGCTGAGT
>NC_029772.3:52373885-52376028 GCF_000817695.3 Arachis duranensis | reverse complement strand
GAGTAGGATTCAGGGATTGAATGACTGTGATGAGCTTCAAACTCGCGATTGTTGGGCGTAGTGACAGACGCAAAAGAATCAATGGATTCTATTCCGAGATGATCGAGAACCGACATACGATTAGTCGTGCTGTGACATAGCATTTGGAACATTTTCACTGAGAGGATGGGAAGTAGCCATTGACAATGATGATGCCCTACATATAGCTTGCCATAGAAGGGAGTGATAAAATTGGATAAAAGCAGTAGGAAAGCAGAGATTCAAGAGGAGCACAACATCTCCATATGCCTATTTGAAATCCCCATCATTGGATTACATGAGTAACTTTATCTTTATTTTATGTTTATTATTTATTAATTTTCGAAAATCCATAATCAATTACTATCCGCCTAACTGAGATTTACAAGATGACCATAGCTTGCTTCATACCAACAATCTCTGTGGGATCGACCCTTACTCGCGTAAGGTTTATTACTTGGACGACCCAGTACACTTGCTGGTTAGTTGTGCGAAGTTGTGTTTATGCCATGGTATTGAACATCAAGTTTTTGGGTTCATCACCAGGGATTATTTGAGTTGTGAAAAGTATTGATCACAATTTCGCGCACCAATCTCTTTATCTGAAGAAGACGCCTGCAGAAGCTCAAGAACTCATTGAAATGGTTGCAAATAACCAATTCATGTACACTTCTGAAAGGAATCCTGTGAATAATGGGACGAATCAAAAGAAAGGAATTCTTGAGATTGATACTCTGAATGCCATATTGGCTCAGAACAAAATATTGACTCAGCAAGTCAATATGATTTCTCAAAGTCTGTCTGGAATGCAAGCTGCACCAGGCAGTACTAAGGATTCTTCATCTGAAGAAGAATCTTATGATCCATGATTCCTGGAATTCTCATTAAGAATTTTGATACCTTTATTTTCTTTTCCACTTTATTTTCGAAAAAGCACAAAAAAATTACAAAATCATAAAATCCAAAAATTTCTTGTTTGAGTCTAGTGTCTCATTTTAAGTTTAGTGTCAATTGCATGCTTTCATTCATGTGTCTTAAGGATCTTCAAGTAATTCTTGATGATTTCTTACTCTGATCTTTGAATTCTCTTGACTTGAGTGTTTATANTAAGCAGAGCCACTCTGACTTAGCAACCATGGTCTCTGATCTAATCAAAACCACTCAAAGTTTCATGACTGAAACAATGTCCTCCATTAGAAACTTGGAGGCACAAGTGGGTCAGCTGAGTAAGAAAGTTACTGAACTCCCTCATAGTACTCTTCCAAGCAATATAGAAGAGAATCCAAAAGGAGAGTGTAAGGCCATAGATATAATCAACATGGCCGAACCTAGAGAGGAAGGGGAGGACGTAAATCCCAATGAGGAAGACCTCATGGGACGTCTCCCAGACAAGAAGGAATTCCCTATTGAGGACCTGAAGGAATCTGAGGCTCATATGGAGACCATAGAGATCCCATTAAACCTCCTTCTGCCATTCATGAGCTCTGAAAACTATTCCTCCTCTGAAGAGGATGGATGACTTGACTAGGCAGAGATTACCTCAAAAGAGACAGGACCCTGGGAAGTTCTCAATACCTTGTACAATAGGCACCATGACCTTCAAGAAGGCTCTGTGTGACCTAGGGTCAAGCATAAACCTCATGCCTCTCTCTGTAATGGAGAATCTAGGGATCTTTGAGGTACAAGCTGCAAGAATCTCACTAGAGATGGCAGACAATTCAAGAAAGCAAGCTTATGGGCTGATTTCATAGTCCTAGAGACTGGGAAGTGCATGGATGAGTCCATCATCCTTGGCAGACCCTTCCTAGCCACAGCAAAGGCTGTGATTGATGTTGACAGACGAGAATTGATCATTCAAGTGAATGAATAATCCCTTGTGTTTAAGGCTCAAGGATATCCCTCTGTAACCATGAAGAGGAAGCATGAAGAGCTTCTCTCAAAACAGAGTCAAACAGAGCCCCCACAGTCAAACTCTAAGTTTGGTGTTGGGAGGCCACAACCAACTTCTAAGTTTGGTGTTGAACCCCCACAGTCAAACTCTAAGTTTGGTGTTGGGAGGTTCCAACCAACTTCTAAGTTTGGTGTTGAACCCCCACAGTCAAACTCTAAGTTTGGTGTTGGGAGG
>NC_029772.3:52373080-52373746 GCF_000817695.3 Arachis duranensis | reverse complement strand
CTTTATAAGGTGGCGGACAAGTCCTCTACCTTGGCAAGGTTAGCTTTCCCTCATCTCATTTGTCACCTCTATTATTCAGTTTGAATTGACATAGAGGGAGACATCCTCATTGATGAAGACAAGCCCATCACTAAGAAGAGGATGGAGCAAACAAGAGATCCCACTCACCATGAAATCCCTGAGATACCTCAAGGGATGCACTTTCCTCCATAAAACTATTGGGAGCAAATCAACACCTCCCTAGGAGAATTGAGTTCCAACATGGGACAACTAAGCGTGGAGCACCAAGAATATTCCATTCTCCTCTATGAAATTAGAGAAGATCAAAGAGTCATGAGAGAGGAGCAACAAAGGCAAGGAAGAGACATTGAGGAGCTCAAGCACTCCATAAGATCTTCAAGAGGAAGAACAAGCCGCCATCACTAAGGTAGACCCATTCTTTAATCTCCTTGTTCTTTATTTTCCTGTTTTTCGAATTTTTATGCCTATGTTTATCTATGTTTGTGTCTTATGATCATTAGTGTCTTAGTGTCTATGCCTTAAAGTTATGAATGTCCTATGAATCCATCACCTTTCTTAAATAAAAAAATGTTCTTAATTGGAAAAGAGAAGAATTACATGAATTTTGAATTTTATAACAGATTAATTATTTTGATGTGGTGGCAC
>NC_029772.3:52368781-52371338 GCF_000817695.3 Arachis duranensis | reverse complement strand
CTGACATGTTTTCAGAATGGACCATATTAGATATATTCTATTATGGTCTATCTGAGTTTTCGAAAATGTCATTGGACCATTCTGCAGGTGGATCCATCCACCTAAAGAAAACACCTGTAGAAGCTCAAGAACTAATTGACATGGTTGCAAATAACCAATTCATGTACACTTCTGAGAGGAATTCCGTGAATAATGGGACACCTCAGAGGAAGGGAGTTCTTGAAATTGATGCTCTGAATGCCATATTAGCTCAGAACAAGGTGTTAACTCAGCAAGTCAACATGATCTCTCAAAGTCTGAATGGATGGCAAAATGCATCCAACAGTACTAAAGAGGCAGCTTCTGAAGAAGCTTATGATTCTGAGATCCCTGCAATGGCAGAGGTTAATTACATGGGTGAACCTTATGGAAACACCTATAATTCATCATGGAGAAATCATCCAAATTTCTCATAGAAGGATCAACAAAAGCCTCAACAAGGCTTTAACAATGGTGGACGCAATAGTTTGAGCAATAGCAAGCCTTTTCCATCATCTTCTCAGCAACAGACAGAGAATTCTGAACAAAACACTTCTAATTTAGCCAATCTAGTCTCTGATCTGTCAAAGGCCACTTCCAGTTTCATGAGTGAAACAAGATCCTCCATCAGAAATATGGAGGCACAAGTGGGCCAGCTGAGTAAGAAAGTCACTGAAACTCCTCCCAGTATTCTCCCAAGCAATACAGAAGAAAATCCAAAAGGAGAGTGCAAGGCCATTGATATAATCAATATGGCCGAATGTACAAGGGAGGAGGAGGACGAAAATCCTAATGAGGAAGACCTCCTGGGATGCCCTCAAGCGAGAAGGAGTTTCCTATTAAGGATCCAAAGGAATCTGAGGCTCATATAGAGACCATAGAGATTCCATTAAATCTCCTTCTACCATTCATGAGCTCTGAAGACTATTCTTCCTCTGATGAGGATGAAGATGTGACTGGAGAGCAAGTTGCTCAATATTTAGGAGCTATCATGAAGTTGAATGCCAAGTTGTTTGGTAATGAGACTTGGGAAAGTGAACCTCCCTTGCTCATTAA
The DNA here is from genome assembly GCF_000817695.3 of Arachis duranensis. Taxonomy (NCBI): domain Eukaryota; kingdom Viridiplantae; phylum Streptophyta; class Magnoliopsida; order Fabales; family Fabaceae; genus Arachis; species Arachis duranensis. Next base: position 52,370,264 of record NC_029772.3, on the reverse strand, counting down.
TGAACTAGATACCTGGATTTAGCAAACTCTACCTCAAAAGAAACCAGATCCTGGCAAGTTTTTGATACCTTGTACCATAGGCACCATGACCTTTGCAAAAGCTCTGTGTGATCTGGGGTCAGGGATAAATCTTATGCCACTCTCTGTAATGAAGAAGCTGGGGATCATTGAGGTATAACCTGCCTTGTTCTCATTACAATTGGCAGACAAGTCATTGAGACAAGCTTATGGAATAGTGGAGGACGTGTTAGTAAAGGTTGAAGGCCTTTATATCCCTGCTGATTTCATAATCTTAGACACTAGGAAGAAAGAGGATGAATGCATCATCCTCGGAAGACCTTTCCTAGCCACAGCAGGAGCTGTGATAGATGTCAACAGAGGTGAATTAGTCCTTCAATTGAATGGGGACTACCTTGTGTTTAAGGCACATGGCCATCCCTCTGTGACAAAAGAGAGTGAGCACAAAGAGCTTCTCTCAGTTCAGAGTCAAGAAGAGCCCCCACAGTCAAACTCTAAGTTTGGTGTTGGGAGGCCACAACCAAACTCTAAGTTTGGTGATTAAGACCCCATATCCAAACTCTAAGTTTGGTGTTGGGAGGCCACAACCAAACTCTAAGTTTGGTGATTAAGACCCCATATCCAAACTCTAAGTTTGGTGTTGGGACTATACAACATTGACCTGATCACCTTTGTGGCTCCATGAGAGCCCAATGTCAAGCTATTGACATTAAAGAAGCGCTTGTTGGGAGGCAACCCAATTTTATTTATCTAATTTTCATTTTATTCTATTTTATTGTTATTCTGTGTTTTGTTAGGTACATGATCATGTGGAGTCACAAAAAAATATAAAAATTAAAAACAAAATCAAAAAACAGCAGAAGAAAAAAATTACACCCTGGAGGAAGCACAGACTGGCGTTCAACGCCAGTAAGAAGCATCTGGCTGGCGTTCAACGCCAGAACAGAGCATGAATCTGGCGCTAAACGCCAGAAACAAGCAACATTCTGGCGTTTGAACGCCAGGAATGTGCCTAGAGGAAAAACTGGCGTTCAACGCCAGAAACATGTTACATGTGGGCGTTGAACGCCCAGAACGTGCACCAATTGGCGTTTAAACGCCAGAATGGCGTGCAAAGGCATTTTACATGCCTATTTGGTGCAGGGATGGAATTCCTTGACACCTCAGGATCTGTGGACCCCACAGGATCCCCACCTACTATATTCCCACCTTACCTCCTAATCCTATTTTACTCTTTCCCATGTCACACTTCCCAAAAACCCTTCACCAATCACCTCAATCTCTCTTACCAATCACCTATTCACCACTCACATCCATCCACTCTTCCCCATAAACCCCACCTACCTTCAAAATTCAAAAACATTTTCCCACCCAATCCCACTCTATATGGCCGAACCTACCCTCTCCCCTCTCCCTATATATACCCTTCCATTCTACTTCATTTTCACACAACACAACCCCCTCG
>NC_029772.3:52368032-52368444 GCF_000817695.3 Arachis duranensis | reverse complement strand
AAGCCAGTTCAACTAAGAAGACTGGACCTCAAGCCTGTGGCTAGAGGATGGTTGGAGTTCATTCAACGCTCCATCATTCCCTCTAGCAACCGATCTGAAGTTACTGTGGATCGGGCCATCATGATTCATAGCATCATGATTGGAGAGGAAGTAGAAGTTCATGAGGTCATCTCCAATGAAATCTACAAAATAGCCGACAAACCCTCCACCATGGCAAGGCTAGTTTTTCCTCACCTTATTTTCCATCTATGTTACTCAGCTGGAGTTATTATAGAAGGAGACATCTCCATTGATGAGGATAAGCCCATCACCAAGAAGAGGATGGAGCAAGCAAGAGAGACCCTTCACGGTTCTCAAGAGATGCATGAGGAAGCTCATCATCAAGAAATCCCTGAGATGCCTCAAGGGATGC
>NC_029772.3:52366674-52367884 GCF_000817695.3 Arachis duranensis | reverse complement strand
AGAGAAGATCAAAGAGCAATGAGGGAGGAGCAACAAAGGCAAGGAAGGGACATAGAAGAGCTTAAGAACATTGTTGGTCCTTCAAGAAGAAGACGCCACTAAAGGTGGATTCATTCCTTGTTCTTATTTCTTTCTGTTTTTTTTCGGTTTCTATGTTATGTTTATCTATATTTTGTGTCTCTACTTCATGATCATTAGTATGTAGTAATTATGTCTTAAAGCTATGAATAAATTCCATGAAATCCTTCACCTCTCTTAAATGAAAAATGTTTTTAATTCAAAAGAACAAAGAAGTACATGAATTCCGAATTTATCCTTGAATTTAGTTTAATTATATTGATGTGGTGACAATACTTTTTGTCTTCTGAATGAATGCTTAAACAGTGCATATTTTTTGATCTTGTTGTTTATGAATGTTAAAATTGTTGGCTCTTGAAAGAATGATGAACAAAGAGAAATGTTATTGATGATCTGAAAAATCATGAAATTGATTCTTGAAGCAAGAAAAAGCAGTGAATAACAAAAGCTTGCGAAAAAAATTCGAAAAAAAAAAGAAAAAGAAAGCAAGCAGAAAAAGCCAATAGCCCTTAAAACCAAAAGGCAATGGTAAAAAGAATCCAAGGCTTTGAGCATCAATGGATAGGAGGGCCCAAGGAAATAAAATCCAGGCCTAAGCGGCTAAACCAAGCTGTCCCTAACCATGTGCTTGTATCATGAAGGTCCAAGTGAAAAGCTTGAGATTGAATGGTTAAAGTCGTGATCCAAAGCAAAAAGAGTGTGCTTAAGAGCTCTGGACACCACTAACTGGGGACTCTAGCAAAGCTGAGTCCAATCTGAAAAGGTTCACCCAGTTATGTGTCTGTGGCATTTATGTATCCAGTGGTAATACTGGAAAACAAAGTGCTTAGGGCCACGGCCAAGACTCATAAGTAGCTGTGTTCAAGAATCAACATGCTTAACTAGGAAAGTCAATAACACTATCTGAACTCTGAGTTCCTAGAGACGCCAATCACTCTGAACTTCAAGGGAAAAAAGTGAGATGCCAAAACTGTTCAGAAGCAAAAAGCTACAAGTCCCGCTCATCTAATTAGAATTAATATTCATTGATATTTTGGAATTTATAGTATATTCTCTTCTTTTTATCCTATTTGATTTTCAGTTTCTTGGGGACAAGCAACAATTTAAGTTTGGTGTTGTGATGAGCGGATAA
>NC_029772.3:52365823-52366475 GCF_000817695.3 Arachis duranensis | reverse complement strand
TTCTGGCTGAAATTGAGGGACTTGAGCAAAACTCTGAAAAAGGCTAACAAAAGGACTGCTGATGCTGTTGGAATCTGACCTCCCTGCACTCGAAATGGATTTTCCGGAGCTACAGAACTCCAAATGGCGAGCTCTCAACGGCGTTGGAAAGTAGACATCCAGAGCTTTCCAGCAATATATAATAGTCCATACTTCATTCGGAAATTGACGATGAAACTTGGCGTTGAACGCCAAGTACATGCTGCTGTCTGGAGTTAAACGCCAGAAACACGTCATGATCCGGAGTTGAACGCCCAAAACACGTTATAACTTGGCGTTCAACTCCAAGTAAAGCCTCAGCTCGTGGATAGATCATGCTCAGCCCAAACATACACCAAGTGGGCCCCGGAAGTGGATTTATGCATCAATTACTTACTCATGTAAACCCTAGTAGCTAGTCTAGTATAAATAGGATAATTTACTATTGTATTAGACATCTTTGGTCTCAGTTTTGTTTTATTCATCATCTTAGGAGACTATTGATCACGTTTCAAGGGGCTGGCCATTCGGCCATGCCTGAACCTTTCACTTATGTATTTTCAACGGTGGAGTTTCTACACACCATAGATTAAGGGTGTGGAGCCCTGCTGTACCTCAAGTTTCAATACAATTA
>NC_029772.3:52364303-52365663 GCF_000817695.3 Arachis duranensis | reverse complement strand
CTGGGCGTGATGACAAACGCAAAAGAATCAATGGATTTTACTCCAACCTGATTGAGAACCGACAGATGATTAGCCGTGCTGTGACAGAGCATTTGGACCATTTTCACTGAGAGGATGGGATGTAGCCATTGTCAAGGGTGATGCCTCCAGACGATTAGCCGTGCAGTGACAGCGCATAGGACCATTTTCCCGAGAGGATTAAAAGTAGCTATTGATGATGGTGATGCCCTACATACAGCTTGCCATGGAAAGGAGTAAGAAGGATTGGAGGAAAGTAGTAAGAAAGTAGAGATTCGAAAGGATTCTAGCATCTCCACACGCCTATCTGAAATTTCTACTATTGATTTATATAAGTATTTCTATCCCTTTTTATTTTATTTATCTTTTAATTATCTAATCCAATTACATTTGACCCTATGAATCCACTTAACTGAGATGTACAAGGTGACCATAGCTTGCTTCATACCAACAATCTCTGTGGGATCGACCCTTACTCACGTAAGGTATTACTTGGATGACCCAGTACACTTGCTGGTTAAGTTGAACGGAGTTGTGAGCTTCTCTAACAGTGCCTAGAACTCTTTTATCACAATTTCGTCCACCATGGCAACACTTTGACTTCTGAATGTATGCTTGAACAGTGCATATGTCTTTTGAATTTGTTGTTCATGAATGTAGGCTCTTGAAAGAATGATGAAAAAGGAGACATGTTACTGAGGATCTGAAAAATCATAAAAATGATTCTTGAAGCAAGAAAAAGCATTGGATTCAAAAAAAGAGAGAAATAATAAAGTTGTGATCCAAGGCAAAAAGAGTGTGCTTAAGAACCTTGGATACCTCTAATTGGGGACTCTAGCAAAGCTGAGTCACAATCTGAAAAGGTTCACCCAGTTATGTGTCTGTGGCATGTATGTATCCGGTGGTAATACTGGAAGACATAGTGCTTTGGGCCACATCCAAGACTCATAAAGTAGCTATGTTCAAGAATCATCATACTTAACTAGGAGAATCAATAACACTATCTGGATTCTGAGTTCCTATAGAAGCCCATCATTCTGAATTTCAAAGGATAAAGTGAGATGCCAAAACTGTTCAGAGGCAAGAAGCTAAAAGCTCCGCTCATCTAATTAATACTGATCTTCATAGATGTTTTTGGAATTCATTGCATATTCTCTTCCTTTATTCTTATTTGATCTTCAGTTGCTTGGGGACAAGCAACAATTTAAGTTTGGTGTTGTGATGAGCGGATAATTTGTATGCTTTTTGGCATTGTTTTTAGTGTTTTTAGTATGTTTTAGTTAGTTTTTATTATATTTTTATTAGTTTTTAGTTAAAATTCACTTTTCTGGAATTTACTATG
>NC_029772.3:52363466-52364222 GCF_000817695.3 Arachis duranensis | reverse complement strand
AAGTATAGTTTCTAAACCAATCACTAATCCTTTCATACAAAAAGTTGTTTGTCACTAGTAAGAAACCCCTAAATTTATAAACCGAAGTATTGAACCTCGGGTCGTTCTCCCTAGGAATTGCAATGAAGTGTCTTGTTATTGGTTGTGAGTTATATTTGGGGTTTTTAAGATTTTAAAGAAATATAAATGGCAAAGAAAATAAACTAACAACTAGCAAAGCTCTTGGCAAGATATGAGAACTAGAAGTCCTATCCTAGTTATCCTTCTCAATTGTGATGAGAATTGTTCACTGCTACCACTTAGTTAACCTCTAACCATGGAGGAAAGTCAAGTGGATGAATCAATTTGATTCCTCAAGTCCTCATCAACTCCTAAAGGAAAGACTAGCTTTAGAGGCATTCAAATCAATTGGCAACTTCTAATTATCAATCAACAAAGGAATTAGATAACTCAAGAGTCACTAATTACTCTACCTAGTCCAAGAGGAACAAAACCTACACTAAAATCCAACCAAGCATTTCATCAAACACTTGGAAGGAACAAAAGAAAGCATAGTAAATCAATAACAAGAATGAAATCTGACAACAATTATTGCAAATAATTAACAACAACAATCAAGGAAATCACAATTATCATGAATTACCTCAAATTGCATTATTGAAAGAAAACAAAGGAACAACAATCTAGCCAAAACAAAATGAAGAATTACAATTAGTAAAGCACATAACTAGAAAGAGGAAGAGGAGAAGATTAAGA
>NC_029772.3:52355533-52363361 GCF_000817695.3 Arachis duranensis | reverse complement strand
AACCTAATCCTAATTCTAGAGAGAAGTGAGAGCTTCTCTCTCTAAAAACTAACTCTAAACTAATCCTAATTATGCTATATGCTAGATTCCTTTCTTCCCCTTAATCCTTCATCCTTTTATTCCTTTCTATCAGCATTTGGCGCCAAAAATGGGTTCAGAAACCCTCTCAAATCGCCAGGCACGTGTTGCTTTAATGAAGTCATGTGCGGTCATCGACGCGTGCGCGCACGGTACGAGTGCGCGTCCCTGGTCGATTCTGCAATGTGCGTGCGGGCGCCTTGTGCGTGTGCGTGTGCATGGCTGACTTTGCTTCTTTGACTTTTTATGCTTCTCTCCACTTGTATGCTTCCTTCCTTGCTTCCTTTGATCCATGCCTAGCCTATTTCAATCCCGGAATTACTAGCAAACACATCAAGGCATCTTATGGAATCAAGGAGAAATTAGAATTCATCAAAATAAGGCTTAAAAAGCATGTTTTTACACTTAAGCATAAATATGGGAGAGATAACAAAACCATGCTAATTCATAGGCTAAATGTGACAAAAGGTTATCAAAATACTCTAAATTCAATACAAGATAAACCCTAAAAATGGGGTTTATCAACCTCCCCACACTTAGACCTTAGCATGTCCTCATGCTAAAATAAGAAGGAACTAAGGGGTGTGACATTTATTGAATGCAACTAAACTATATGAGTCCTATCTAAATGCAACTACCTAAAGTAAATGCAAATGCTTAGTTCAAACAAATCAATTCCCAAGAGAACATGTGTAAGCATAATAGTTAGGGCAATAGGAGTTAAGTCCAAACCACAATTGTATTGAATTATCAAAAAGAAATTCAAGCTTGCAAGAATATAGATAATATGGGTGAATACATGTAATTGAACTTTTGAACCCTCATCGGATGTGTATCCGCTCTGTTTACTCAAGTGTTTAAGGGTTAATTCACTCAATTCTCTTCTATTCAAGCTTTCCAAAATTTGATTTTTCTTCTAACAATCAACATTTATTCAATGCATGCCTACATTTATCATGAGGTCTTCCATTTAGGTTGTAATGGGGTTAGGGTCAAGGTAGGTTCATTTATGGTTAAGTGGACTAGAGTTTGGATCTTGGATTAGTATAGACTTTCCCACCTAACCTATATAATGACCTATACAAATTCAAACTACTCTAACTACCCATTCTTCACTTTTTTTCTTACATATTCATGCATCTTATTTCTTGATTCATAACACTTATGCATTGATTCCCTTTTGTTGAACTTCACCTTGGGGCATTTTGTCCCCTTTTATTATTTTTTTCTTTATTTTTCTATATACATTTTTTTTCTTTTCGTTTCTCTTTTTTTTTCTTTTTCACTTTTATTTCTTTTTCTTTTCATTTTTCTCTTTTTTTTTCTTTCAAACTATATAAAGAACATCAATGCATAAGGTCTATACATTTAATCAATACATGAGTATGTACCCAATTCCTAAACATGAAAGTGAACTACCCTTTTTGTCCCATCCAATGTTCCCAAGCCTCACCACATTGAATAATAAACACTCTCACTAGTCTAGGCTAATCAAAGATCCAAACAAGGGACTTTCATTGGTTTTCCGCCTTGGGCTTGTAATGTGCTAGAATGAGAATAAGTTGGTTAAGCATAGGCTCAAAATTGGCTAACAATGGGGAGTAAAAGGTTGGCTATTTGGGTAAGTGGGCTAATGAAATAATGGCCTCAATCATACAAATGCATGAATACAAGAAATAAATGGACATATAGAATCAAACAAATCAAGGATCACAGTCATAGATAGAGAACAATTTCACTCAAGAATGGAAAATAAGTGGTTATAAAATGTAACCACATCAATAGGCTCAAGTCTCACAAGCTTGTGTTCTAGGCTCAATACATGCTTCACAAAGTATGAATTCAAGCAAGTTTCACCAAGAATTTTCTTCAATCAATTGGGTTGGTACCCTATATTTACATTTCTTGAAAAATCTCAATATTTGACTAAGCATTGTTGTGATTGAAAAATTCAAAAATTTCCTTAGTTCACCCTTTCCTTTTTCACTTAAAACCAATTTCTTATGCAAAAAGGGTGACTAAGTTTTTGCAATTCAAAGTATGATTTCTAATCACAACCCAAACTAAAAAGAAAGATATGCAAAAAATGTATGCAAAAAATGTATAAAGACAAATCCAAGTAAAAGTATGGAATCTATCATCCAAGATATCTAAAAATATCCAAAAGCATCAAAATGTCTAAAATCCAAAATAAGCAGTAAAGGTATCCAAAATAAACTCAAAATGCATCAAATATATACAAAAGGTATGCAACGCAAGATAACTAGGAGAGTAGCCGAAAAGTTCACCGGTCCCCTCCCCACACTTAAGATCAAGCATCGTCCTCGATGCTAAACCGGAGGATCAGTGGAAGGTACAACGGTAGGCTCTGGCTCTGGCTGTGGCTGTGGCTGTGGGACCCGCTCCGCATGGGTCTGATGTGTCTCTGTGGTGTCTGGGGCATCTGGAGGGGCATCCTGCTGAGTCGGTGCCTCCGCATCCTCCTCCTGATGATCCTGCTCATCAGAGGCCGGAGAGTCGGGAAGCGGAAGTAACTCAGCGCCAAGAGAGATGAGCGCCTGATCCATCCGATCCAGTCGGCGTCTGACATGGAGTCTCTCGCGCTCTAAAAACCAAAACAGACGCTGGACCAGTAAGTAAGTAGGCTCAGGTACTGAAGGTGGAGCTGTCGATGAAGATAGAGCTGTTGCTGTAGAAGAGGATGGAGCTGCTGTAGAGGCTGACGGTCCAGCTGTCCCAACTACTGCTCTAGCTCTAGAACGGCGTCTAGCTGGGGGCTTCTCGTGCACCCAACCACCCCAAGGAATAGTAACCTCCCTGTCATCTGCATCAGGGGGTGGTGGTATCACATCGTCATCTAACCAGGGGACCTCGGCTAGGGCAGCCATACTCGTGACCAAAGTAAGAAATGGAAGTAGGCCACGAATATGCACCCGCCACATGCACTGTCGGATAAGTCGAGAAAAATAGACATCCTTCCCCTCCATGACACACCCAATCAGCAAAAGCATCTCCATAGGGATCTCAGAGAAGTGAGTGGTAGGCAAGACATAGTGGGCAAAGATCATCTGCCAAGTCCTAGCCTCTCTAGTCAAGTGAGCAAATAGCATCCCCTTAGGCTTGGTATTGTTTGCATCCATAACCCATGTAGCATCCGGTAAACCAATCACGCGCCTAAGCGCCTCATAATCAAAAGTCATGCTATGTATGGCCAACTCGGCCTGCTGATGGGCGCAAGTGCCATCAGGAATATGTCGGCACTGCAAAGCCTCCTCAATGGCAGTCTCAGTAATCATGATCTCTCTACCCCTCAACTGAACCGAATCCAAAGTGGGACGGAAGAAGTTGCAATAAAATTCCTTCACCCAAGAGATGTTAATATCCCCCAAATCTCTGTCAATAAAATCTATACCCAACTCAAGGATCCGACTAGTAATGGACCGTCGGACATCATTGGGGAGAACAAGCTTCTTCTCGGTATTCAGTTTTGTTGTCCGATACTTGGAAAGTCGAAGCTCACAGTAGAGATTGGGGAACTTAGTCGGGTCAGTAGAAGATAACAACTGATTTTCTTTTTCTTCGTCATTTAGAGGATTCTTAGCATAATTCTTATAAATAGAGGGGATAGAAGGTGTAGAATGTTTCCTTTTTTTGGAGGCAGTAGCTATAGCTTTTCCTTTATCCGACATCCTGAAAAATATGATAGCATATAAGCAATGAAACACTTAGCATGTAACAAAGAAGGCATGTTCAGGATACAATTGGCTAATAACAATCATGATGTTGAACTGAACTTGAAAAGAATTGGTAAACAAGTAAGCATAAGTGAACAAGTAAGCCAAGAATGCAATGTTCACTAAAGGCAGCAACTCTTACTCATTAAGCAAGAAAATCATCATACTTTAGAAAGAATGGTTAAAGAGGGTTAAATGTGAGTAGAAGTTAAATGGTTAAAGAAATTAGTGAGTTAGAAAAGTGTATTAGTGGTATGACGATATTTAGGCTCAAATAAAAGAGAAGTTGTGGTTCATGTTCACAATGATTGGTGCAAATCCGGGAAGTTGAAAGGAAACGAAAATTAGCCCAAATTACAATAGAGATTAAAATGAAAATAGATTTCTTGAAAATTGGGCAGCATTCTGGCTTAAAATTGGACATTCCCGAGTAGCAAAATAGCATAATTAGCAAGGAAGCAACATCAATTAAGCACAGCAGTAGTTGTATGGCATTCAGACAACACAATTTGCACAAAATAGCAACCCAAAATCAACATACAGTACCCAAAGAAACAAACAGCAAATATGCACATACAGAGCACTTATCAGGCCTAAAATCCTCTATCCAGTCCTAGCTACCTAACCGCAAATATTTCTAACTAACCTAACATGCAACATTTGAATTCAAACTAACTAACAGAAAGTTACAGAAGCTAACAAAATTGAACAATTAAAAACAAATAGAGTATAAACAGGAACCTGGGAGCGGGGGAACAACGGAGAATGGGAAGGGAATTATGAGAGGGGCAGCAGAATCAGAAGTTGCGCCGCCGTGGACGGTGGCGGTGAGGATGACGGTGACTGCAGCGGCGTGCGGTGAAGACAGTTGCCGCGGTGGTTGAGGTTCGACCGAGGAGGAGAGAGTGAGTGGATGAGAGAGAGAGAGAGAGAGAGAGAGAGAGAGAGAGAGAGAGCGAGAGGGGTTGATGGTGAGAGAAGGAGGTTGGCCGTGCGGTGGCGGCGATGGCGCCGCTGTGACGGCGGTTGAGGTGAGAAGAAGAAGATGGAAATGGTGAGGGAGAAAGAGAGAGTGCGCGACTGCGCAGTGTCCTTCGCGCACTAGGGTTATCCTATTTTTTTGAATCGACGCGAGCGCGCACCATGCGCGTCCGCGTACATTGATAAAACTAGGGACCCACGCGTGAGCGTGCAGTGCGCTCAAGCGTAGATTGGCAGACTATGCAACGGCGCGTGCGCGCGCGTACATGGGGTTGGGCTTGAAGCTTAGAGTGGGCTTGACGCGCGCCCAACTCTCGGGGCAAAAGCCTAGAGTGGCGGCAGCATGTAAGGGACGCGCGCGCGGCAAGTGCACCTGCGCGTACGTTGGTAATTTGTGATAAGGCGCGCTAGCGCGATGCGTGCGCTCACGCCTGTTCCTCCCTGGGCATATGGGCGCGCACGCGGCAAGTGTGTGTCCGTGCAAATCGAGTTGGGCTGGGGGCTTAAAGCTGGCCCAGATCCGGCTCAACTCTCTGGGGCTTGGCTAAAAAAAAATTGCAGCAGCAGATCGACGCGGGCGCGGCAGGTGCGCGTCTGCGTGAACTTTCATGTTCTCATAATCTGCGCGCACGCACGTAGTGCGCGTCAGCGTGGGTCAGGTTGGGCTCATGGCATAGTGGTTGCCCAAGAGAGGCCCAACTCTCTGGAATGTGGGTGATGATGCATCCGCTCAGGGACGCGTGCGCGTACATGGTGCGCGCGCGTCCACCCCCTATTTGCTTTTTTTTTTGCCTAAAAAATTATGCTGGGTGCTCCCCATACTGCTCACAACTCTTTATTCAATCAACCATCATACAATTCACAAAAATGCAATTTGATATTATTCATCTACTACTAAACATAACATACACGTGACTAAGCTAACAATTAAGTTGTACAAACAAATTTATATGAAACATCTACCTACAATGGTAACTCAAATCACTTATTAAGCAAATTTAAAAGAGAGTGGAAAGAGTTTACCATGGTGGGGTGTCTCCCACCTATCACTTTTAGTTTAAGTCCTTAAGTTGGACATGTTGAGGTGCTTATTGTCATGGTGGCTTATGTTTGTACTCATCCTTGAATCTCCAAGGATCCATGTTTCTCAATTGGTTGACAGAATTTCCAACCATCTTCATCAAGCTTGGGCAAAGTTCTACCCAAGATATGAATCCCCATAGTTGGTCTTCACATAGCGAACCGGGATCCCATATCTTATCTTCGCACCCGTCTTCAAATTGATCATCATTATTCTATCCGGGTGGTGTGGCCTTGGAATTCTCAAAGAAGCTTCCAAACAACTTCCTAGACCCATGCAATTTGGTTCTATACCAACCATTGCTCTTGAATTTTGGACTTGCAACCATCATGAGCTTAAAATGACGTTTCCAACCACTACACAACTCTCTTATACTTTTAACTCCACAAAGAGCTCTAAGTTGACCATCATTTTCAATTAAACCATATTCAAGTGAGAAAGTAAAGCTTAGGGATAAGAATTTTACCCACTTGAATGTTGTGTTGGATGGTGACTTGGGAAGGGAGACCTCCCCACACTTAGACAATGCAAGGTCTACCTCCTTGTGCTCTTCTTTGTGTATTTCCACCTCTTTGTGAGCTTCCTCAATTTCAACCTTTTCCCTTTTATCACATGGCTTGGTGTTGCCTTCAAGAACTTTGATTTCTTGCCTAATGGGAGGTGATTCGATTTTGGATAGGAATTCATTGATGAATAAATCCATTTCTTGATCAACCTCTTCATATTCTTCAATTTCGATATACACCATGCTAACTTTTTCCTCTTGGTAGCTCTCTTTCTCATTGCTCACCAAGGGTATGGAAGGTTGTGCACACTCTTCTATAATTTCAACTTCATGTCCAATGGGAGAGAATTCGATTGTAGATAGAAATTTATCCATGATTGAATCCATCTCTTGATAAGCCTCTTCCAAGTCTCCAACGATGATATGCCGTGGAGGTTGCGCACCCTCCTCAACATCTATATCAAGCTTCTTGGAAGAGTGCTCCATGATGCTACATTCCCATGGACTTTCAATATCTCCTAAATCTTCAACCACTTCTTCCTTTTCTTCAATGATCATAGGCTCTTCCAACTGTTCTAGCACAAAATTTGACTCCTCCTTCTTCTCCGGATTTTCCAATTTCTCCTTCATGCTTTGCTCTCTTTTTGACTTTTCACATGTGGTCATGGAAGTACCTTGAGTATTCAAACATTGGTGGGCTAAAGTGTGCACCACCTTGGTCAAATTGGTCACAAACTCAAGTGTATCCCGCTTCATGGCTTCTTGTCCTTGGAGTAACAAAGTGAGAGAATCGTCTATTGGGGCTTGGGGTGAGTAAGAAGGTTCATTATTTTGGAGAGAGGGTTCATAATGGGAAGGTGGTTCTTCTTGGTAAGGTTGTGGAGATTGTGTGTATTGAGGTGGTTCTTGGGAGTAATCTTGATAGGGTTGTGGTGGTTCTAAAGGTTCTTGCTCATAATGGTCATAAGAGTATGGTATGGGGGGTTTGGTCATATGGTGGATATGGATCATAGGGCGGTGTTTGGTAATGAAAGGCTTGTGAGAATGGTTGAGGTTCATGTTGAGGATGAGATTCATAGGCATATGATGGTGGTTGTTGAGTGTCACAAAAAGAGTCATCATAGCCGTTAAATTGGCATGCATTAGGATGGGAATTATACCTATAAGTATCCGGAGGTTGATGCCAATAGGAGTGATCAATTCCTTGAGGCTCCTCCCATCTTTGTTGGTTCCATCCATGGTACATGTTGCCATTAAAGTCCACATTTCCTACAACACAATTAGAACCAAACTCAAAGCCAAGATGAGAATTCATAGTGAGAGAACAAAATAAAACTAACAAAAATTAAGAAACAAACAAAAGATAAACCTATTCACAATATTCACATATGTACAATAACCAATAACACAACACCATTGCAAATCCCCGGCAACGGCGCCATTTTGATT
>NC_029772.3:52321089-52354841 GCF_000817695.3 Arachis duranensis | reverse complement strand
CTAATCCTAATTCTAGAGAGAAGTGAGAGCTTCTCTCTCTAGAAACTACTTCTAAAACTAATTCTCTATCTAATGATCCCCTAATTAGTCTATGGGTGTAAATGTATGTCAATCCCCTTCAATCCTTGGCTCTTATATGCATTTTGGCGTCAAAGTTGGTTGCTGAAAACCTTCCAAAATCGCCAGGCACGTGTTACATTAATGAGGTCATGTGCCATCATCGGCGCGTGCGCGCACGGTACGCGTGCGCGCACGGTACGCGTGCACGTCCCTGGTCAATTCTGCAATGTGCGCGCAGGCGCCTTGTGCGCGTGCGCGTGCATGGCTGACTTTGCTTCTTTGACTTTTTATGCTTCTCTCCACTTGTATGCTTCCTTCCTTGCTTCCTTTGATCCATGCCTAGCCTATTTCAATCCTGGAATTACTAGCAAACACATCAAGGCATCTTATGGAATCAAGGAGAAATTAGAATTCGTCAAAATAAGGATTGAAAAGCATGTTTTTACACTTAAGCACAAATATGGGAGAGATACAAAACCATGCTAATTCATAGGCTAAATGTGACAAAAGGTTATCAAAATACTCTAAATTCAATACAAGATAAACCCTAAAAATGGGGTTTATCAGAACCCTCTTTGGGAAGTTGGCCATTCGACCATGCCTAGACGTTGTTCTTATGTATTTTCAACGGTGGAGATTCTACACACCATAGATTAAGGTGTGGAGCTCTGCTGTACCTCGAGTATTAATGCAATTACTATTGTTCTTCTATTCAATTCAGCTTATTCTTGTTCTAAGATATTCATTCGCACCCAAGAACATGATGAATGTGATGATTATGTGACGTTTATCATCATTCTCACTTATGAACGCGTGCCTGACAACCACTTCCGTTCTACAAGCAAACAAGGCTTGAATGTTTATCTCTTGGATTTCTTAATCGGAATCTTTGTGGTATAAGCTAGAATTGATGGCGGCATTCAAGAGAATCCAGAAGGTCTAAACCTTGTCTGTGGTATTCTGAGTAGGATTCAAGGATTGAATGACTGTGACGAGCTTCAAACTCACGATTGTGGGGCGTTAGTGACAGACACAAAAGAATCACTGGATTCTATTCTGACATGATCGAAAACCGACAGCTGAATAGCCGTGCTGTGATAGAGCGCGTTGAACATGTTCACTGAGAGGATGGGAGGTAGCCATTGACAACGGTGAAACCCTACATACAACTTGCCATGGAAAGGAATAAGAAGGATTGGATGAAGACAGTAGGAAAGCAGAGAGATGGAAGGGACAAACCATCTCCATACGCTTATCTAAAATTCTCACCAATGAACTACATAAGTATCTCTATCCTTATTTTACATTTTGTGTTATCCTCCATAACCATTTGAGTCTGCCTGACTAAGATTTACAAAATGACCATAGCTTGCTTCATACCAACAATCTCTGTGGGATCGACCCTTACTCGCGTAAGGTTTATTACTTGGACGACCCAGTGCACTTGCTGGTTAGTTGTGCGAAGTTGTGATAAAGAGTTGAGATTGCAATTGAGCGTACCATGTTGATGGCGCCATTGATGATCACAATTTTGTGCACCAAAAACCAGCCAGTTTTTTATTGTCGCACCACATTACACCATCGTCATTGCCGTTTATTTATATGTTAATTTAGGGATTAGTTATATGTTAATTTAGGAATTTAGGATTTGATTAATATATGTTAATTTAGGAATTAGGGTTAATTTTGTGTAGGATTTGCATTTTGGTTATCATATAGTAATTTAGATTTTGTTCGTATTTGTTATTAGTTAGTATGAAATAGGATTTGTGTTGATTATGTTAGATTTGTGTGATTATTCTGGTTATTAAAATTGGTTTGATGATGGAGAAATTAAAATAAATTATATGATTTCGTGTTTGTTTATTTTACAAAGCTAAATTGCTTTGAATATCTATTAAATGTATTGTGCATTTGAGTTGGTTAGTAAAAATGATTGAAACCTCTTGGTGGATGGATTAGACTTTCAACCCTTGTATGTTGGCTTGGATGGATATTTGGTTTGGATGGAACCCTTAAGGGGTGGAGAAATCCAAATTTTAGGGGAGATTCTGTCAAAGTTTTTATAAGATTTTGAGTGAAATTGAAAAATTAAAATTATGCTTTCGAAAGTCTTAAAATTATGTTTAGGGTTGATAGATATTTGTGTTAATTGTGACATGAATTAGTTCCTCCTTAAAATTCTGATTTTAATTATTTTGGGTTATTTGTTATTCATACGTTTTATTATATTTGTTATAATTATTTGTTATATCTTGAGTTTCTTATTATGTTATTATTTATTGGCGTTTGTTATATTATTAATATGTTTACTGTAATGAGTGTATTAATATGTTTAGAGTTGGTGAATTTAATTGTGTTTTGATTAGTGTTTGTAATATATTCACTGTACAAATATGACGACAGGTAGCAGAGGTAGGTCGAGTGGTTTAGTGGTCGTGATAGAGGGCGGGCTTCCACCAAATCCCTAAGGACTCCCCAGTCATCACCCTCTACCCCAACTACATCGTCGACCTGTGACGTCACAGGTGGGTTCAGCGGACCAGCAATTCATCATAGTCCCAAACACGAACTACATGCCTCCTTCTACTATCCCCCTGTAGATCTAGCGATGACACAGCCTGTGGTGGGTGATTCCTTGAGTGCCCCCAGCAGGATGCCCCTCCACCACTACCTATTATCCGGTTGAGGATTTTACCAGATGGCATACAGGCATGAGCATATACAATTTTTTAATCTTACGTTTGTTAATATTGGGTTTATGCATTTCTATGTGTTTGTTAATGTTAAGTTTTTTCTCTGCTAAATTTTCACCAAACCCCAATGCTTATACACAAGAGATCTCATACGTCATTAAGTTAATGTACGACCACCCATGACCGACCTACACGTAGATCTCGGCTGAGACCAAAGATCGATGGGTTTAGAGTAGGCAATAAGAACTCAATAATATTGAATTAATTAACTGTATTTGAACTGTGTTTTATTTTAACTAACTAATATTGATGAATCACTTTGTACAGTTGAAATTCATATGCGATGTAGAACATAATCTCATGATAAAAAAATCTACGATTACCAGAAAGCTAAACATTTTTAGTAGATGATGAGTGATGTTTGTAAAAGGGCACGATCACCTAATGTTGTGGATCCGTCCAGCCATCAAGAAGGAACTGGAGACCTATTTCACTCATGATGAAGGGTTCAAGCATCGCCATTTGACGAACGTTGCTAACAGGGCTTTGCCCAGGTCATCAAAGTATACAGGTGGATCAGTGACCTTCATGAAGGCGAAGAGTAGACCGATAAGAATTTTGTCATTGTTTAATATTTTAGTAGTTACTTGAATTAGTTGTTTAATTTGTTCATTTATTTTGTAACACCCTACTACACAAAGCTTTATGCTTAAGTTGTAAAATAGAGGTGGTGAGGTATCACGACCTCTAAAATAAAATATATACATAGTAATAGTTGAAAGGATTTAGTGATCGAGGAGCCTTAAGGAAAGCTTAAACAAAATCAGAAAAATAAAAGTGGAATGCTCATGTAGCTGAAACTCGCGTACACACACACACACACACACACACACACACACACACACACAAGAGTGGAGTATCAAAAGATACAAAATTTCAAGCTTTGAGTTCGTCCTACGAAGCCAAGGTCGGTTAGAGAATACTTACATACATATATACATATATATAACCCAAAGTCTCCCCAAAATACTCAAAATAAACACTTAGTTCTCCATAAAGCCTCTAGGAAGATCAAACATAACATATAAACATAACATACAAGTGGAGAAAAGTCTAGATACATATATATACATAAGTGGAGAAAAGTCTAGATACATTTATATACATAGTAAAAGATCAGAACCAACATCCCAACTTCGCTTGCAGAGTAAATCCAAACGCCTAGCGAGGTGTCTCTCGACCTGCATCTGAAAAGGATAACATATGTATGGAATGAGAACCGGGGGCTCTCAACATGGTGATGGTACCCACATACATAATATATAAGGTTTTGAGAAAGTCAGAGGCGATCGTAGAACTCCGACACTCAGATTTAAAACTTTGAGTTATAAATTAAACTAGAAATCAAATAAACTATCTAAGGCACTTGAGTTCCAAATCTAATTCTAACTCAACACTTTACTTTTACCTCCTCTAACCCTCCAAAACACCGGTAGAACTACCCTCATTACACTTCCGCCACACGAGAGGTCTCTCAGTTGCATAAACATACAATGCAAACAAAGAAAACACAAGTATAGGTAGCAGTTACAGCAGATAAGACAAGTAACAATTATTTACAGATTAATCAATTAGGCAAGCTAGAATAAAGCATTCTAAAATAAGTTACACAAATGCACATGATGCCTGTCTGCCCTATGACCGATGATATCATCTACAACCAAACCCGATATGTCTGATAACGAACCCTAGACAGAATACCACAACATGAAATAGGAATTACTCATCTCTTCATGCTGGTGTTTCACCCAATCCAGAATAAGTATTACTCGTCTACTCAGGTAGGTGCCTCAAACCATAACCCGGGTAGGGATTACTTGCCGGGTAGGAATTACTCGTCTATCCACAGGCCATGACTCGAATAGGAATTACTCGTCTACCGTCAAAATCATATCATACATAGGGATTACTCATCTATTCTCAAAGTTGTATCTTGGATAGGGATTACTTATCTATCCCTAAAGCCATTACTCAATATCTTATTCAGCATTATCAACGCCTCATTTATTCAGTTATCACTTCATTGCCTTAACAACTCAGCCATTCACTTCTCAATCTCTTCTGAACTTTCTGTTTAACTTCTACAACATGCCCACCCTTTTTCTAGAGCTTGAAGACTCGTTAACGGATTTTAAACAGGGGTTAAAAAGATTTGGAAAGATAGAGGATTGACTTAACACTAAAAAATCTCATTTTAGGCTAAAATAGGGGGCTCGCGTCACGCGTGCAAGTCGCATACATGACATTTCCTTTTCTTCAAAAGCTGTTAAGTCATTAAAAATCAATTTTATACACGAGCTTTCAAAAGTTGGGTTCCACGTACGCAGGCCTTGCCTCACTTACGCGAGATTACAAAACAGTAAGCATAGCTCGCGTCGCATGTGCAGGTCGTGTACGCGACACTCTCTTTTCTTCAAAAGCTGTTAAGTCATTAAAAATCAGTTTTATACACCTAACTTCCGACGCTCATAACTTCCTTTACAATCCAATTTTCAAAATATTTAAACCGTTTTGAAACTCTTGAAATTATCTTTAATTTGAAATAAATTTCATTCAAATTCAAAATCTGAGGCTCAAGTTATGATCTGCCGAACTTTGTTAAAAATCACTTTTTTGTAACAAAACACCAAAAACCCCATTCTTTCCAAATTCTTAATTTCAAATCAAAGTTTCACAATCCAAAACACACCAAATTTCAGCCAAACAACTCCATACCCTTATCATCCCTTCCATAACATATCAATTACTTAATCTCAACAATTTTACCCCAACAATTCTCAATCAAAACAATGCAATGCATCAACACATCAATAATTATACTCAGGTCATCAAGTCTCATCAACCATCAACCACAATCATATCAACAACCAACAAACTGACCATACCGCATCATTTCAACACATATTACATTAACAAAAACCACTAGATATGCACCGAATACATAATTCAACTTATCCTAAGTCGTCTAGTCTAAGTTTTCACAATACATTATATATTATCTATGAGAAACCAAAACCATACATTGGCCAATTTCTCCCTAATACCAAAGCACCACAAATATCTCCATTTTTCAAGTGTCCAAAGCCCCGAAGTCTCACCGAAAGAAAACTCAACCTCCACTGTTCACTTTCTAGTCACCGATATCACTAAATTTGCTTCCAAAACATATATCTCACTCTAATTCTACATAAATACTACAAAATCAAACTAGGGCTCATAACTATCATTAATTAACAAGAGTTAGTAGTTTCTCACCTTACCAATGATCGTTTGAGACAAGACCCAGCGAGTTTCCAAAGTTACTTCAACCCTAAAGTACCAAAATCACATAATCTCTCAAAATTAAAACTTCAAATTTTTTAAATTAGGGAGAGAGTGGATGAGTGAAAAATTCATAGATTCTTACCAAATTATTCGGTGAGTCTTATAGAGAATTCTGAGATGAACGTGTAGCCGTTGACGACTCGTCAATCGGAGCTCCGAATTGAAAGTTATATGAGATTGAAAATTTGGGTGAGGGTTTGGGTTTCACATGCGTTCTTCCTCCCTCCCTTCAGTTTTTCAGCGTGATATATGATAAGTGAGGCGAGAAGATACAAGTTAGGCCTTTTATATGACGGGCTTTGGGTCCGGTTTGGGTCCAGTCCAACTGGTTCAGTTCGTTTGACCTAATTTTAGGCCAAAACTTTTAAAATTAGTGTCAAATTTTATATTTTAATTATTTATACTTCATTAAACTATAAAATTCAATTTCCTGATTTCTTTGATTAATAATTGATACTTTTAAAATTAGTGTCAAAAATTATATTTTAATTATTTCTACTTCATTAAACTAAAAAAATTTAATTTCCTAATTTCTTTGATTAATAATTGATTTATTAGCAAATTATTCACTAATTATGCGGGGTTTACATATATTATTGGTTGATATATTAATTTGTAGTCTAAGTCGTTGGACCGCGAGGCGACACTGGTAGAGACATTCAAGTATACCCATACTTCAGTCAATGACCCATTATGTGAGTTTAAATTAATTCTAAGTTTCAAATTTATTTAGTGTAAAGATAATTGTTTAACTATTATCTTAATCACGGCGTGTGTAATACAGGAGGATTACACGCAGAGGTTGGAGGCCACGACCCAGCAATCTCAGCCACCTAATGGGAACGATGAAGCTGGCTTCGGGGCCTCAGTGGTAGGTTTTGATAGGATTTGAGTCCCACAAGAATCAGTGTTTTCGGGTTAGGGTCGTTCTTCGCCAGTGGCCTTTGCTCCTTTGCGTTGGCAACGGCTTCCTCTGCCTCTCCCTCTTTCACTAGCCCTGCCGATCTCTAGGAAGTTGTCGACTTGAGGGAGGAGGTGCAAAAGCTGACATAGGAGCTTCACCAGCAAACGGAACAGTCTAAGCAGAGGTACATCGACCTTCTTGTATGCGTGGGAAGAGTCGTTGCCATCAACTCGGACTTGATGGAGAAGCTGGAGAAGCTCAATCGGTTGCGAGAGCAGAAGGAGGAGTACAATCAGCAGATGCGCACTAGAGGCAGTAGCGCTGGAAGCAGCGGCACTGTTGGTTCCAGCGGCAACACTGCTAGTAGAATACCGATGTCAACACCTACCCCGCCGCCTCAATAGGGGGACCACGACGATGACGACGGCGGCGACGATTACTGAGATCTGTAGGGGTTTCATTTTCTTTTTTTGTCTACTTCATTGTATTATACTTTTGTGATATTTTATTGCATTCAAACCATTTATTTTTAATAAAATAATTTATTGATTTTTGTTAATTTTAGATTTCTGCCAACAATTTTGTTAACAAGAGTATTAATTTGACTAATAATTGTGACTTAACTTTGCCAAAAAAATAAAAAATATTACTATAAGATTTACCGTCGGATAAATCTGACGATAACTTGGCGCCTAAACACGTGAAATGGCGTATCATCGGATTAATTCGACAGTAATCATCAACTCAGTCTCGATAAATCCATTGAAAATACCGACAGAAAATCCGTTGGTAAACAGTTTTCAGCGACGTTTATATCATCAAATCCTAGACGACGGTAAATCTGATGGTAACTTTATTACCGACGAATTTATTTGATGAGTTCGACGGTAAATCCGACGATATTCAATGTTTTTCTTGTAGTGTTGCTTTCTTTCCTCCTATATATCACCACACCGGAGTGTTAAATAATTTTTATATTGAAATTATATATTTTTTTTCTACATTAGAAAACATGTTAAAAATTTTATAAATACAAGAATCTTATTATATAATAGTTTAAAACTTTTTTACGTTATTGATGAAATTTGTTTATTAGAATTAGATATTATAACTTCATCAAACTTGTGTGAATGTAAAAATGTATTTTTATCTGCTTATTTCTGATATCAAGATAATATCAACACATTTTTTTGTGTCTAATATCTTTTACATTAATGTTATATTAAATAACTATTATTTATTTATATAGAGACAATTTGGTCTACTTGTATTATCAAAATTAATTTACTATTATTCTTAATATATGTCTTTTTTTTTTTAAAGAAAACTATCTTGAAATCCAGAAATAAAAAATTTGAAACAATTAATAGGCGAACTGTATAATATTTGAACATGTATATATCAATTTGTTATGCTTTACAATGTTATAATATATGCCATCTAATTAGTAATACATAGTAATGTTTAATATAAATATAACAAAAATAAGGTTTTTATGCAGATATCTTCTGATAAAATTTTTTAAAAATATATATAATACGTCGGTTTTTATTCCTTAAAAAATTTGAATCTCATAGTTTTGGGTTTTGACAACATAATTCTTTTTGTTTCAACCCCCAAAATTACCAACAGTTATTATTTAAGTTTTAACCCTTGTATATGAGTCATTGAAAATTTGAGATTAACATGATGATGGTTTAGTTTCTTAAAAGTCTAATTATTTATTACATTTGATCTCTATTGAGTAACCCTGTTATGATGTCTTAAAGTGTTCCTCCCTCCCTTATTATGTTCCTTTCTTAAGATTCCACACACTATTAATATGAGCACTTTCGGAAAATTGGATCGAATAGACTAATTTAAATTCTTCCAAAGATAAAAACATTGATAAAATAAAAAAAGCAGAGTCGACCTTCCAATAATAATTAGGCAATTCATAAAAGCCCAACTAAATAACCAGGCACTAATCCAAGTGAGCGGAAACAAAGAAATGCATGTGTTAAAGATATTTTGGTGGTTCTTAAAGCATTTGGTAAGCACATCAAATTTCCGGAAATAACTTCTATAATATACCTTTTGATACTTAGAGGCAAGCAAAGAAGGTTGATAGCAGTAGTAGTAGTTCTATGATTCTATCTTTTCATAAGGGGAACATCCCCTTCCCATGGCAAAATCATTCCCTAATCATAATAACATTCTTAGAAGTGCCTTCTTCCCCCTCAAATCTACCAAATATTCTCTCCTACGATCTCACCCTATAAATATCTGTTTGACATTTATAGATTACTTGTGTTGGAATTCAAAAGAGGCCCAGAGGAAGAATGTACGAACAAATTGCACATTGTGAGTTGCATGAATCCTCATAGGTAGGAAGGAAGGTCCTTGAAAAAGAAAGTTTAGAGAGTTTGCTGAATTGTGGGATCACTTGAACCCATCCAAGCCACCTCAACACCAGCTGAGTTTGTGTAGGATTGCTGATAAACTGAATGGATTGTCAATGGCGGTGGAGGGTTTGATGGGTGGGCAAACTTACAACCTGCTCCAAACTTGCATATTCCGAGGCAAGTGTATTCGGGGCATGCACTCTTGTCCTGGAAAGTTCACCATAAAGACAAACATAATAATAAATAAAAAAAATTAAGTCGAACTAGCTTTTACTCTTCTGGAATTAGGCATACCATCATAGCTAGTACACAGCCATGTTATTTCCATTTTAGAGCATTCACATTATTAGCATACAAAACATTAAAATAAATAAACAAATAAAAAAAAAATAGAGAAAGACTTACAGGTTTCAGAGGCAGGCCCTTGTTATTGAGAGTGCATGGAGGTACACTTGCAAGCTTATTCTTCTGATGGTGAGATTTACGTTTGGATTTAGACTTGGAATCCCCAGGTATTTCTGCAAGCTCATCAACTCCAACTTGCATCTGCTTTTGTCGGGGCGTAGAAGCTTTTGTTTTGATTGCTGGGTTATTCATGACATGTGTAGGTGGATGTATACCCATCACAGATGGCTTGATAGGTGCCTTCAAAAACCACAAATAAGGTTAAAATTTTCAAAAAAATTGCTTTAGCCAAAAGGACATTTAAATATTTAAGGAAGAAAAAGGAGGTGAAGGGAGAAGAAAATCCAGTTTACACCATCATCATTTGAATGTGCAAATACCCTGTCTTCCTCTAAGATTCGGTGAAATTCATCGGTGCTCCTCACTATTTGTTCAAGTGTAGGGAGGTTTGTGTGTATGTATATATGTATAAGGGTATTTAATATTAATAACTAGGTACATTTTAGAGAATTTACATTATTAGCATACGATATATATTAAAATAAAAAAAAAGACAACTCGATGCACAAACATGTCACGTTAATTACATTTGTGGCTGAAATAAACAAATAAAAAATAGACTCACAGGTCTCAAAAGTAGGCCCTTGTCATTGAGAGTGCTTGGAGGTAAATTTGCAAGCTTATTCTTCTGACGGCGAGATTTACCTTTGGATTTAGACTTAGAATCTTCAGGTATTTTTGCAAACTCATCAACTCCATCTTGGATCTGCTTTTGTCGGGGCGTATAAGCGTTTGTTTTGATTGTTGAGTTGTTCATGACATATTTAGGTGGATGCATACTCATCGTAGATGGGCAGATCGGTGCCTTCACAAATCACAAACAACAAATAAGTTGAAATTGTAAAGAGCAAATTACCTTTACGGGAGGTTTGTGTAATGTACAAGGTTAATTAGTATTAATGTAACATTTTACAAAATATTAGAAGACCAAATATATTATATTATTCCTTACTTAAATGTGTTAGCGGAGGTCAATGGATGGTTTAAGAAACAGAGAGAAGCTGAGGTTAAATGTTTAATTTTGCCAATGTCAGAGGAGGAGAGTGCAATTAGAGAAAGTCTAGTGTACAAGGTCTTCGTATGAGTAGTTATCTATATATAACTTAGAGCAAATTGTCCAAGTACCACTGATCTCCCTTTACGGGAGGTTTCTCTATACGTACAAGACTCATACATAGCCATGATATTTTCATTTTAGAGCATTTTCATTATTAGCATATGATATATAAATAATAAAGAAAGACTTACCGGTCTCAAAAGTAGGCCCTTGTCATTGAGATTGCATGGAGGTAAACTTGCAAGCTTATTCTTCTTACAGTAAGATTTACGTTTGGATTTAGGCTTAGAATCCCCAGGTATTTCTGCAAACTCATCAACTCCAACTTGGATCTGATTTTGTTGGGGCGTATAAGCGTTAGTTTCGATAGCTGGGTAGTTCTTGACATGTGTAGGTGGATGCATACTCATCACATATGGGCATATAGGTGCCTTCACAAACCACAAATAAGTTGAAAAGGGATATTTAAATATTTAAGGAACAAAAAGGAGGAAAAAGGAGAAGAAAATAGAGAGGGATTGGGTTCAATTTTGCCAATGTCAGAGAAGGAGAATGTAATTTACCCTATAATTTAAGGACCCAAAGTGATATAGTTCAAAAGTGATTCAATGGATGAAACTAAAGTTCCACTGCTTAATACTCATTCCACCAATAGGCAAAAATATTTCACTGTCTAAAAAGTAATTTCCAGCAAATCTTGGAGCCATTGGAAGAACTATGTACAGTCAGAAAAAGGGAAACCCGTACCGCCTCGGCAACAGTAATGTATTATGTCATGCAACAATAATGTTGGGTTGTTGGTTCATAGAGGATTTGCAGACTAAATGCCATCTAGTAATACACTAATACAATAAACACTTACTAGTATTGAATTTGTTGAATTTACCTGATAATGATATGCATTCCAATCGGAATCTTGAGGAGAAACTTGAGTAGGCGAAAGCATCATTGGCAGAAAAGGAGAAGTTTTGTTTACTATTCCTGGAGAAGAGACTGATGATGCAGACTGTTGCAGTACACCACTGAATGAAATAGATCCTACATTATCATACATAGGAGGAGGATCGCATCCTCCAGTTGTCGGGTCAGGATGATTATACTTGCAGTTTTCTCCAAACTTACATGACCCATGTTGCATGTAATAGGCACAATCTTTCTCTCCCTTTCATGAAAAGCAACCTTTTATAAGTACAAAACAGAAACAGGCAAAAGATAGTTCATGTCAATTTATAGGGATCAAAATCAAGGGTTAAACGTACCGGACGGATAGGCAGGTCAAGAAAGTTCAGTTCTGCAGCTGGTAGTGATGGATAATACTGGTATAACATCAGACAAGACACATATCATGTACATTTCATATATTGTGTAACAAAATGATAAATTGATAATAAACTAACACAATATGAAATATAAATTATGCAACATTATTTGTGTAGAAGCATAAGATTATAATAACCTTGCATTCTGTTTGGCCGGATCTTTCTGATGGTTCTTGTCTTTCTTGTGACTGCTCCTTAGCAACCTTATAATGCATTGTTAGAACATCAAAATTGTTAAATTGCGAATCTTTTGACAGAATAACGAGATATGAGATTTTAACTGGCTTCTCATATTCAATCACCATAGGAGATGCTGGCTAATTGTACAGATATATTATGTTAAGATCATAATCCATTTCGAAGTACTACTTTTCTACCATTTTATCCGTAGTGACTCCTTTTACAAGGAATCAACAAGGGAAAATTTTGAAATTTACAGAAGTAATTAAACAATGCCATATAGGAAAACAAACTCAAATCGACAGTTTAAAATATGATAACCAAGATATCAAATTTATTACTATGCATTTCAATGCTGAAATTAGGAAGCGTTGATTTTCTGAGCATTGTAGCAGCTTAATGTGTTTAAATCCCTTTGCTCTATATTTAAAAAATGTCATGATTGCATGATGAACAAAAATACTAGTGTTACCTCTTTGGCTAAGGCAATGCCCTTTTCGGCTTCTCCACTGTTTGAAGATTCAATTGATAAAGTTGATAACAAAATAACAAAATATCACAAAAGACAAGTGGCCCAAAAAACAAAACAAATTATCAAATCGTATGCATCACTAACATTCTAAAAAATCAATAATGCCTAGAAGAAAGAGCCAAGAAAAAAGAAAAAGACCTTCGTTTGCCGACCAGCGCCTCTCTTTTTTCTCTTCTCAGCTCCAACGCAGTTGCCATCATAAACACTTCCATTCACATAATCATCTTCCCAACTATTCCTCTTCGAGCCCTCAATATCCCGATCATCACCATTAACACCCTGTTGACCAAAGTTTAAAACTTGATCCAGAGCTTCAACACCCACTCGCCCTTCACCCTTCAATTCTAGTTTGCCCTTAAGGTCCCCGCAGAGGGCACCTTCCTGGGACGTTTGATGGTGATCAGAAGGAGAAGAAAGAGGAGCCCGTGGAGGCTGTGGTGGTTGTTGTTGACCACTACCATTGGTAAACAAAGAAGAAGAAGAAGAAGCTGAATTGGACTCAGCGGGTTGGACTGTACTCGCTGCCCATTTTGTTTGCAGATTTCCCATAACTGCTTTGGGAAAGAAGAAGAATAAGAAGTAGCTGAATTTGCTTAGGAAAGAAGGAAAAGTGGAAAACAGCAGAAGCAGTGGGAACCAAAAAGGTGAAGAGTACGGAAGTAGAAGAAAATTAGGCTATTAATAGGTAGGTGTTATGGAATAGTGTGCTAATTAATTCATCAATTATACCGATTAGTTACCCCCACTCACAAATGTAAATGCACCATGCAAGAACCTCTTCCTTAAACTAGCTATGAGACTAGTCAACTTTTTCGGATAATATCTCCCACAGTCCCCACTATTCTAACTTCCAACACGGGAGCTGTTTTGATGCTCCAAACTTAAATGGAGTTCTAGAGTTTCATAATTAAAAGAAGTGTTAACTATTAAATTAGTCTCTTATAGAAATAGAGCATCAGTCATTTTTGTGTTCTGTGATTAGTATTTAACCATTAAAAGAAAAATGAGTGATTTAGATAAATTGTATGGAGATAGGTTGCATTTAATTAGTTTGCATTGAATAAATGTTAATATCCTTTTGTCTCTTTCTTGATTCTAGCATGAAGACATGCTTGGTATAAAAGTGTTGGGAGGTTGATAAACCCCATTTTTAGGGTTTATCTTGTGCTTAATTTAGAGGATTTTATCAACTTTTCTCACATTTATTCAATGAAATGGCATAGTTTCATGATTGTCTCCTAATTTGTTCTTAAGTGTGAAAACATACTTTTTAGGCCTTAATTTGCTAATTTTGATTCACCTTTGATTCCACTAGATATCTTGATGTGTTTGTTAGTTAATTCAAGTTGAAAAGGGCTAGGAATGGATCAAAGGAGTGAAGACAAAAGCATACAAAGTGGAGAAAACATGGAAAATCAAGGATTTGGGAGTGCGTCCATCGACGCGCACGCGTGGCACAACGCGCATGCGTGGAGTGAAGTCGCATGGCGACGCATACGCGTGCACTACGTGTACGCGAGGGAAGAGAATGTCAAACGACGCGTACACGTGACCTATGCGTACGCGTCGCTGCTCGCACGTGACCTCATTAAAGTGAAAATGTTGGGGACGATTTCTGAGCTTCCCATGCCTAGATCCAACTCATTTCAGAGGCTATTACATGCAAAATTCAAGGGGGGTCAAGGGGGGAGATCATACATACACTTAGTTTTAGAGAGAGATGTAGAATTCTAGAGAGAGAGGCTCTTCCCTCTCTCTAGATTAGGGTTCTTAGTTTTATTTTCCTTTTTAGATCTAGCTTTTAATTCTTGCTTTGATTTAGTTTTCTTTATCCTTTCTTGTTCCTACATCCTTGCTTTCTTAGTTTTATTTGTTATTTCCTTTATTTTGTTGTTTTTATGAGTGCTATTGTTTCCTTCCATTTCCTTTAATGCAATTTATGTTTCATGTTTCTTATTGTTTAATTGCCTTGTTATTGTTAATTTCTTGCTTTTGATAGTTGTTGGAATTTACATTTCTTGTCATTTTATGATGCTTTCCTTGTATGCATTCTAAGTGTTTGATAAAATACTTGGAAGGATGTTAGAGTATATTTTTCTCCTCTTGACTTGAGTTGAGTAATTGGTGACGTTTGAGTTATCTTTTGTTGATTGATAATTAGAAGTTGCTAGTCAATTTGAATGCCACTAAAGCTAGTATTTCCTTAGGATTTGACTAGGACTTATGGTCTCAAATTGATATCCTCTTGACTTTCCTTCATAGTTTAAGGTTAACTAAGCGGAGCAATGGACAATTCTTGTCACAATTGATGATGATAACAAGGATAGGACTTCTAGTTCTCATACATTGCCAAGAGCTTTCTTAGTTGTTAGTTTATTTTCTTTGCCATTTGCATTTCTTGTCCCTTATTCAAAATCCCAAAACACATAACCCATAACCAATAATTGAGCACACTTCCCTGCAATTCCTTGAGAGACGACCCGATGTTTAAATACTTCGGTTTATTTTTATTGGGGTTTGTACTTGTAACTAACTAAATTTTTGATTGAGGAATTGTTTGTTGGTTTAGAACTATACTTGCAACGAAAATTCATTTGTGGAATTCTTTACTGACCGACAATTTTCGCTTGTCAAAATGGCGTCGTTGCGGGGGAATTGCAATTTTGTGCCTTGTTATTCGTTATTGTACATATGTTAATAAGTATAAGCTTAAATATCCTACTTGAGTATGGTTTGCTTGAGACAGATGAGCAACTTGGAGCTCTTTGTGGCTTTAAGAGTAAAAAGGAGATGATTAATAGTTGGCATTGTAAATCGAAGTTCATGATGGTTGCATGTTCAAGGCTTAAAAGCAAGGATTAGTGTATAACTAGATTGCTTGGGTCTAGGACGATGTTTGGTCGCTTGAGTGAAAATTCCAAGATTATGGCACCCAAATGGAATAATGATGATCAATTTGAAGATGGGTGTAGAAACAAGATTTAAGATCCGGGAATACACGAGAATCAACTTTGGGAGCCCATGGTTTGGGAAGAACTCCATCAAAGCTTGGAGGTATTTATTTTGAACAATGAAGCTTATTGGAAGTCCAAGCATTAGTGGATGTTCAAGGATGGATTCAAGCACAAGCCACCTTGACGAGAGCTCCTCATAAGTCTAACTTTAGGACAATAAATAAAAGTGCTAGGTTGGAGACACCCCACCATGGTAACATATTTTCATTTTTTTTCTTTTGTAAATATTGGTAAAAATGGGTTTAATTTCATGTTTGATTAGTTTGTTGAGTTCATTTGGTATTTAGCCTGTTGAATAAGGTTTTATGGTATTTTTGGTAGCTATTTGGAGGTTTGGAATGCTAGGTTTGGTGCAAAACTTGGAAAAATTTTGAAAAACAGAGCATCAATCCACGCGTACGCGTGATACCAAGTTTTTCGGCCATCCACGCGTACGCATCACCCACGCGTATGCGTGGCCCCCTAATTTCCACCTTCCATACAAAAACCCGAGAGTTGTGCAAGTTGTGGGCTGGAACTGTGCCTCTAGCACAAAATCAACCCACGCGTATGCGTCGCCTCTCTAAATAACCCATCACGCGTACGCGTGACCCACGCGTACGCGTGGATTGCCTTGTTCCACAAACCTTCTTTTCTTCCCCTCTTTCCATTTCTTTCCTTCTTCTCTCTTATTTTCTTTTCTCTCCTTTCTCCCACCGTCATCCAACACTACCAAACATCATCTATAACCAGTTCTTTTAGTTAATTAGTTAATTAGTTGTTTCGTTAGTTAAATTTTCATTTTATTTTCTGTTCTT
The DNA here is from genome assembly GCF_000817695.3 of Arachis duranensis. Lineage (NCBI taxonomy): Eukaryota > Viridiplantae > Streptophyta > Magnoliopsida > Fabales > Fabaceae > Arachis > Arachis duranensis. Next base: position 52,338,049 of record NC_029772.3, on the reverse strand, counting down.
CATTATAAGTGTTGGATTATAAATCTTGTTTACTGTTAATTGTTGTTGATTACCCATGAGATGCTATCCTAGCATCATTGTTGCTAATTCCTTGTTGGATCCTTTATTGAGGTTATATTTTGCTACTTGGTTTTGAGTTTCTTTGTTGAACATTTTTGAATACCAAGTGAATGAGAATTGCCGTCAACTTTCTTAAATCTTTTTGAATTGCATGATTTGGCCACCATGTGATTTGAACCCTTTTCTTTTATTAGACAATTTCTTGATGGATGTTGAATATTTATCTTAATGCATTGTGTTTCTTGATCATATGCATCCATATGCTATCTTTTTGGCTTGAATGCTTTCTTGCTTCTTTATCACTTGTTTGGTTATCTTAACCTACGAGTTTAGAGTATCTCAAGCATACTAGAATGAGTGAAGTGCATTCTTCTTTTGTGAAAATTGTGGCAAATCGTTTTATGCTAGTATGCCTGTGTTCTAAACTGCGCGCAACTTAGAACTCATGCACTCTTTTATTCATGTCACACATTGGGTAACTCACTTCATTCTAGTGATTATTACCTCATGACAACAATATATGCTTCCTTACTTTTACATTTACTTGTCTTCTTATCCTGTTTTCTATTTTCAGGATGTTTTGTCATAAGCTAAAATAGAAGCGGAAAGAAAGAACATGCAGCAACTGGTTGACCTACCAGTTGAAGGTAGCAACTCGGAGAGTCGTCGTACCCCTTTGCACATCTTAGAATGCACCGAGGATGGTGCAAACTTTTAATGTGGGGAGCTCGTCCGACCGATCGGCATTTTTTGGTGACATATATATATATATATAATAAGCTTAGTTAAAATAATAAAATTCTCCAAGAAAAACATTCTTAATAGGGCATTGACATCCTAGTTGATTTGAGTAAAATTTTTTTGTCATTGAACTTGCTTGAACTATACATTATGGAACATGATTTTTGAGCTAAGAACACAAAGCTTGTGAGTTTTGAGCCTAACTGTGTGGTTACATCTTATAACCACTTATTTTCCCTCTTGTGTGCATTATTCTCTTTCTATGATTGTAATCTTTTATTTGTTTAATTCTTTATATCCATTATTCCATGTATACATGCATTTATACGGTTGAGGCCATCATTTCATTTAGCTCACTTACCCAAATAGCCTACCTTTTATCTTCCATTGTTAGCGAATTTTGAGCCTACAATTAACCCACTTTGTTCTTTAATTTAGCACATTACAAGCCTTAAAGCGAAAAAAATAAATGTCCTTAATTTGGATCTTTGATTAGCTTAGGCTAGTGAGTGTGTGTATCATTCAAGTGTGGGGAAACTTGGGACATTGGTTGAGGTAAAAGGGTGTTTTTGTATTTTGTGAAAATATTGGAAATTAGGTACATATTCATGTGTTAAGTAAATGTTTAAACCATATGCATTGATACCTTTGTATATAATTGCATAAAAAAAGAGAAAAACAAAAGAAAAATAAAAAGAAGAAAAAATAGAAAAAGAAAGAAAAAGAAACGCAATAAAAAGGGGACAAAATGTCCCAAAGTAAAGTTCAATAAGAATCAATGCATATGGGTTGTGGTAATCAAAAGAGAATGCATGAGTACGTAAAAAAGTGAAGAATGGGTAGTTAGGTTAGCACTTAAATTGTATAGGTTGTCATAGGTTAGGTGGGAAGCTTAAGTTAATCAAAGATTCAAATTTCAATCTCACTTGATCATATGTATCCTACCTTGACCCTACCCCATTACAACCTTATGGAAAGACCTCATGATAATTGTATGCATGCATGAAATAATTGTTGATAGTTCGATGAAAAACAAATCTTGGAAAGCATGATTAGGGGAGAATTGAGTGAATCAACCCTATACACTTGAGTGACTAGAGCGGATACACATCCGGTGAGGGTTCGAGTGCTCAATTACATGTTTTCACCTAGAATCATCACTTTTCTTGCAAGTTTGTAAAAATATTTAATAACTCAATTCAATTGTGGGTTTGATTTGATTGCTATAACTTTAGCCCTTATGCTTATATATGTCTTCTTGGAAATTGATTTATTTTGACCAAGTAGTTGCATTCATTTAGATAGATTACACGTAGATATGTTGCATTTAATTAGTTTGCATTGAATAAATGTTGATACCCTTTGTTTCTTTCTTGATTCTAGCATGAGGACATGCTTGGTTTAAGTTTGGGGAGGTTGATAAACCCCATTTTTACGCTTTATCTTGTGCTTAATTTAGAAGATTTTATCAACTTTTCTCACATTTATTCAAAAAATGGCATGGTTTCATGATTTTTTCCTAATTTGTGCTTAAGTGTGAAAACATGCTTTTTAGGCCTTCATTTGCTAATTTTGATTCACCTTTGATTCCACTAGATGCCTTGATGTATTTGTTAGTGAATTCAGGTTGAAAAGGGCTAGGAATGGATCAAAGGAGTGAAGAAAAAATCATGCAAAGTGGAGAAAATATGGAAAATCAAGGATTTAGGAGTGCGTCCATCGACGCGCACGCATGGCACAATGTGCATGCGTGGATGTGAAGTCGCATGGCGACGTGTATGCGTGGGAAGAGAACGCCAAACGACACGTACGCGTGACCCATGCGTACGCGTCGCTGCTCGCACATGACTTCATTAAAGTGAAAACGTTAGGGATGATTTCTGAGCTTCCCAGGCCCAAATCCAACTCATTTCTAAGGCTATTACATGCAGAATTCAAGGGGGTCAAGGGGGGAGATCATACATACACTTAGTTTTAGAGATAGATGTAGAATTCTAGAGAGAGAGGCTCTCTCCTCTCTCTAGATTAGGGTTCTTAGTTTTGTTTTCCTTTTTAGATCTAGCTTTTAATTCTTGCTTCAATTTAGTTTTCTTTATCATTTCTTGTCCCTACATCCTTTCTTTCTTAGTTTTATTTGTTATTTCCTTTATTTTGTTGTTTCTATGAGTAATCTTGTGTCCTTTCATTTCCTTTAATGAAATTTATGTTTCATGTTTCATATTGTTTAATTGCCTTGTTATTGTTAATTTCTTGCTTTTGATAGTTGTTGGAATTTACATTTCTTGTCATTTTATGATGCTTTCCTTGTATGCCTTCCAAGTGTTTGATAAAATCCTTGGAATGATGTTAGAGTATATTTTTCTCCTCTTGGCTTGAGTTGAGTAATTGGTGATGCTTGAGTTATCAAACTCTTTTGTTGATTGATAATTGGAAGTTGCTAGTCAATTTGAATGCCACTAAAGCTAGTCTTTCCTTAGGATTTGACTAGGACTTGTGGTCTCAAATTGATATCCACTTGACTTTTCTTCATAGTTAGAGGTTAACTAAGTGGAGCAATGGACAATTCTTGTCACAATTGATGATGATAACAAGGATAGGACTTTTAGTTCTTATACCTTGCCAAGAGCTTTCTTAGTTGTTAGTTTATTTTCTTCTCCATTTACATTTCTTGTCCCTTATTCAAAACCCCAAAACACACAACCCATAACCAATAATTGAGCACACTTCCCTGCAATTCTTTGAGAGATGACCCGAGGTTTAAATACTTTGGTTTATTTTTTTTGGGGTTTGTACTTATGACAAACTAAATTTTTGATTGAGGAATTGTTTGTTGGTTTAGAACTATACCTGCAATGAGAATTCATTTGTGGACTTCTTTATAGACCGACAATTTCTTCTCGTCAGTACCTAATCTAAGCAACAAGATAATTTGTTAGTTGTCAAACTTAAACAATCCCCGGCAACGGTGCTAAAAACTTGGTGCGCAAAATAAGAACTCTCACAACTGAACCAGCAAGCGCACTGGGTCGTCCAAGTAATACCCGAGGTGAGTCAGGGTCGATCCCACGGAGATTATCGGTTTGAATCAAGCTATGGACACCTTGTAGATCTTAGTCAGGTGATTAGAAAAGATAGTTTGTTGAGAGAAATGCATGAAATAGGAGTAGGGATAAAATTACTTAATTTGAGTGAAACTAGTGATAAGAAAATGTTTGAGGCTTCGGAGATGCTTCATTCTTCTGGGTCAACCTTTCCTACTATTTTCTCCAACTGTAAGTGATTCCTTTCATGGCAGGCTGTAAGTGATCAACGTCGGTTCAATGGTGGCCAATCTTCCTCCTTCAAGCCGAACGCCAGGTTTAGTATGTGCCCAATCTAAATGAGGGTGAAGCTCCTGCAGTTCATCCCTTTGATGATCCTACTCAAAACGCCACAGATAAGGTCAAATCTTTTGGATCAGAGAATGTTGTACCTTTGGTTCTAGCCTCTACTACAAAGACCCTAATCTCTCCATACCACGGCTGAACTGGTGTTTCAAGAAATCTCCAACGAAGTCGTGGATTAGCCGTCTAAAAGATGTGTAATCAATCTTTTGGTTCAATGATCTCCGATCAAGGACTCACACTGAACCCATGTAGAATGAGGATGATTGTCACGTATCATCTCATTCATAAGTTTGAAGAATGAAGATACATGTTAGAATAGAGTCACGCACGAATTGAATAGAATAGTAATACTCTTATAAATCTATGAAAATCAGCAGAGCTCCTAACTTTAACCTAGGAGATTTAGTGGCTCATACTGTACAAAAAATAGTACAGTTTGAAAATATGGCATAAAGGTTTTTTGAACAAGGGTGATCCTTGTTCTATATATACTAATCTAATGACTAAGGGTTACATAAGAAGGGTAAAACAATCTTTTAGTTTGAAAATCCACTTTTGGGGCCCACTTGGAGAGTGTTTGGGCTGAGCTTGAGTGTTTTCCACGAGCTAGGGTCTCTTAGGGGCGTGGAACGCTCTTTAGGGATCCCCTTATGGGCGTTGGACGCCAGCCACCCCGTTGTGAGCGTTGAACGCCAGGAATGTGGCAGGTGGCTGGCGTTGAACACCACTTTTGGGCCTTCATTTTTGAAGAAAAGTATAAACTATTATATATTTTTTGGAAAATTCTGGATGTTAGCTTTCAATAGCCATTGAGAGAGCGCCATTTGGACTTCTGTAGCTCCAGAAAAGCTCTTTTGAGTACATGGAGGTCAGATCTTGACAGCATCTGCAATGCTTTTTTTGTCTCTGAATCAGACTTTTGCTCAAGCTCCGCAATTTTAGCCAGAAAATACCTGAAATCACCATAAAACACAAACTCAAAGTAGAATCCAAAAATATGAATTTTGCACTAAAACCTCTGAAAATATAATAAAAATTAAATAAAACATAATAAAAACTATATGAAAGTAATGCCAAAAGCGTATAAAATATCCGCTCATCAGATGGAAACTTTGACAAACTTGATTTACATCTTTGAACAATGTTGGCCACTAAAATTTTCACAATCCAAAACTTTCCGAGCAATGGTTTGAGGGCCAAAATGGCCTCCACTTTCAGATGGGTGGCAAGATTGGAGAATGGATTGGAATTCAGATTCTGGCACACATCTTCTGATTACTTGGTCAGCTCCACACATCCACAAGTAAGGGTCATCCCAAATATAATACGTGGAATCATTCTTCAACTTGTCCCTTTGATGTTTGGAAAAATTTGGAGGGAAGGTGTGAGCAACCAAGTAACTTGTTATTGGTGCAAACTAAGGAGTGTTAGGGGTAATTGCTCCCAAGGCATCCAAAGGAAATGAATCATTAATAGGAGTGAGATCCAATATGGTGTTTTCAGGTGGCTCAAGTGGTCCGCCACTAAATTTTGTGATTCACTCCCATCTCTGATTTCTAAATCAAATTCTTAGAGAAGTAATATCCACTTAACCAATCTAGGTTTGGATTCTTTCTTTGTCAAAAGGTACTTTGGAGCTACGTGATCTGAATACACCACCACCATAGATCCTAGCAAGTAAGATCTAAATTTGTTCAATGCAAAACTAATGGCCAGAATTTATTTTTTAGTGGTGGTGTAATTGGATTGTTGATGAGCGGATAATTTATACGCTTTTGGCATTGTTTTTAGGTAGTTTTTAGTAGGATTTAGCTACTTTTAGGGACGTTTTCATTAATTTTTATGCTAAATTCACATTTCTGGACTTTACTATGAGTTTGCGTATTTTTCTGTGATTTCAGGTATTTTCTGGCTGGAATTGAGGGACCTGAGCAAAACTCTGATAAAAAGATGACAAAGGACTGCTGATGCTGTTGAATTCTGACCTCCCTGCACTCCAAATGGATTTTCTGGAGCTTTAGAACTCTAAATGGTGCACTTTTAATGGCGTTGGAAAGTAGACATCCAGAGCTTTCCAGCAATATATAATAGTCCATACTTTATTCGAGATTAGACGATGTAAACTGGCGCTCAACACCAGTTCCATGTTGCATTTTGCAGTCAAATGCCAGAAACACGTCACGAACCAGAGTTGAACGCCAAAAACACGTTACAACGTGGTGTTCAACTCCAAGAGAAGCCTCTGCACGTGTAAAGCTCAAGCTCAGCCCAAGCACACACCAAGTGGGCCCCAGAAGTGGATTTCTGCATCAATTACTTACTTCTGTAAACCCTAGTAGCTAGTCTAGTATAAATAGGACATTTTACTATTGTATTAGATATCTTTGGATTATTTTTGGATTACCTTATGATCCTTTGATCACGTTCATGGGGGCTGGCCATTTGGCCATGTCTGGACCACCACTTATGTATTTTCAACGGTGGAGTTTCTATACACCATATATCAAGGGTGTGAAGCTCTGTTGTACCTCGAGTTTTAATGTAATTACTACTATTTTCTATTCAATTCAGCTTATTCCTGTTCTAAGATATTTGTTGCACTTCAACATGATGAATGTGATGATCCGTGACACTCATCATCATTTTCACCTATGAACGCGTGACTGATAACCACTTCTGTTCTACTTTAGACCGAACGCATATCTCTTAGATTCCTTAATCAGAATCTTCGTGGTATAAGCTAGAATTGAAGGTGGCATTCATGAGAATTCAGAAAGTCTAAACCTTGTCTGTGGTATTCCGAGTAGGATTCAGGGATTGAATGACTGTGACGAGCTTCAAACTCGTGATTGTTGGGCGTGATGACAAACGCAAAAGAATCAATGGATTCTATTCCAATATGATCGAGAACCGACAGATGATTAGCCGTGCTGTGACAGAGCATTTGGACCATTTTCACTGAGAGGATGTGATGTAGCCATTGACAATGGTGATGCCCTATATACAGCTTGCCATGGAAAGGAGTAAAAAGGATTGAAGGAAGGCAGTAGGAAAGCAGAGATCCAACAGGGACAAAGCATCTCCATACACTTATTTGAAATTCTCACCAATGATTTACATAAGTATTTCTATCTTTATTTTCTGTTTATTTATTGTTATTATTCGAAAACTCCATAACCATTTATTATCCGCCTAACTGAGATTTACAAGATGACCATAGCTTGCTTCATACCAACAATCTCCGTGGGATCGACCCTTACTCACGTAAGGTTTATTACTTGGACGACCCAGTGCACTTGCTGGTTAGTTGTGCGAATTTGTGAAGAAAGTGATGAGTTAGTAGATGCGCATACCAAGTTGAATGCCATTGTTAGAGATCACCATTTCATGCATCAAGTTTTTGGCACCGTTGCCGGGGATTGTTCGAGTTTGGATAACTGACGGTTCATCTTATTGCTCAGATTAGGTAATTTTCTTTTTTTGTTTTATTTTCAAAAATTTTTCAAAAATTTATCACTTGTTTTTGAAATTTTCAGAGTTTTTAAGAATGAATTCTAGAGTTTCATGTAACATGTTGAAGCTTGGTTGGTTGTAAAGCCATGTCTAATTCCTAGACCGGAGCTTTAGACTAACATTATATGATTCCTGAAATTCTGATTGTGGACTTTGGATTCATTACTTCCTTTTTCCAAAATATGTTTTCGAAAAATATAAAATAAAATCCAAAAAAAATTATAAAATAAAAAAAAATCAAAAATATTTTTGTGTTTCTTGTTTGAGTATAGTGTCAATTTTTAAGTTGGGTGTCAATTGCATGTTTTTTTTTAAATTATGCAATTTTCAAAATTTTCATGCATGGTGTTCTTCATGATCTTCAAGTTGTTCTTGGTAAGTCTTCTTGTTTGATCTTGATGTTTTCTTGTTTTGTGTCTTTTGTTGTTTTTCATATGCATTTTTGCATTCATAGTGTCTAAGCATTAAAGATTTCTAAGTTTAGTGTCTTGCATGTTTTCTTTGCATAAATTTTTTTTCAAAAATATGTTCTTGATGTTCATCATGATCTTCAAGTTGTTCTTGGTGTTCATCTTGATATTCTTAGTGTTCTTGCATGCATCATTGGTTTTGATCCAAAAATTTTCATGTTTTGCGTCATTTTTATGTTTTTTCCTTTCATCATTAAAGATTCAAAAAAAAATAAAATAAAATAAAATATCTTTTCCTTATTTTGCTCATAGTTTTTTAAAATTTGAGTTGACTTAGTAAAAAATTTTTAAAACTTAGCTATTTCTTATAAGTCAAGTCAAATTTTCAATTTTAAAAATCTTATCTTTTCAAAATCTTTTTCAAAAATCAAATCTTTTTCATTTTTTTTCGAAAATTTTTAAAATTTAATTTCAAAATCTTTTCCTTATCTTTATTTCAAAATTTCGAAAACTTTACTAACAATTAATGTGATTGATTCAAAAATTTAAAGTTTGTTACTTTCTTGTTAAGAAAGGTTCAATCTTTAAATTCTAGAATCATATCTTTTAGTTTCTTGTTAGTCAAGTAATCAATTTTAACTTTAAAAATCAAATCTTTTTCAAAATATCTTTTTAATCATATATTTTCAATCATATCTTTTTCAAAAATGTGATTTTAAAATGTCTTTTCCAACTTCTTATCTTTTCAAAATTGATTTTCAAATCTTCTTCAACTAACTAGTTGACTTTTTGTTTGTATTAACTATATCTTATCTTTTTCAAAACTACCTAACTACTTTCTTCTCTCTAATTTTCAAAAATTACCTCCCTCTTTTTCAAAATTCTTTTAATTAACTAATTGTTTTAAATTTTAGTTTTAATTTTAATTCTTCTTTTAATTTTCGAAAATCACTAACCCTTTTTCAAAATTAATTTTCGATATCTCTCCCTCTCATCTCCTTCTATTTATTTATTTATTTATTAACACTTCTCTTCATCTCAAGAATTTGAACCTATCTTCACCCTTGTGTTTGGATTCTTAACTTTTCCTTCTTTTATTCCCTTCTTCTTCTACTAATATAAAGGAAGCTCTCTACTATGGTAAAGAGAATCCCTATTATTATTTTCTGTTTCCTTTTTTTTTCATATGAGCAGGAGCAAGGACAAGAATATTCTTGTTGAAGCAGATCCTGAACCTAAAAGGACTCTGAAGAGGAAACTAAGAGAAGCTAAATTACAACAATCTAGAGACAACTTCACAGAAATTTTCGAAAAAGAAAAGGAGATGGCAGCCGAAAATAATAATGCAAGGAGGATGCTTGGTGATTACACTACACCTACTTCCAAGTTTGATGGAAGAAGCATCTCAATCCCTGCCATTGGAGCAAACAATTTTGAGCTGAAACCTCAACTAGTTGCTCTAATGCAACAGAACTACAAGTTTCATGGACTTTCATCAGAAGATCCCTTTTAGTTTTTAACTGAATTCTTGCAGATCTGTGAGACTGTTAAGACTAATGGAGTAGATCCTGAAGTCTACAGGCTCATGCTTTTCCCTTTTGCTGTAAGAGACAGAGCTAGAACATGGTTGGACTCACAACCTAAAGATAGCCTGGACTCCTGGGATAAGCTGGTCGTGGCCTTCTTGGCTAAGTTCTTTCCTCTTCAAAAGTTGAGCAAGCTTAGAGTGGATGTTTAGACCTTCAAACAAAAAGATGGTGAATCCCTCTATGAAGCTTGGGAAAGATACAAGCAGATGACCAAAAGATGTCCTTCTGACATGCTTTTAGAGTGGACTATTCTAGATATATTCTCTTATAGTCTATCTGAGTTCTCTAAGATGTCATTGGACCATTCTGCAAGTGGATCCATTCACCTAAAGAAAATGCCTGCAGAAGCTCAAGAACTCGTTGACATGGTTGAAAATAACTAGTTCATGTACACTTTTGAGAGGAATTCTGTGAATAATGGGACGTCTCAGAGGAAGGGAGTTCTTGAAATTGATGCTCTGAATGCCATATTGGCTCAGAACAAAATGTTGACTAAGCAAGTCAACATGATTTCTCAAAGTCTGAATAGATGGCAAAATGCATCCAACAGTACTAAAGAGGCATCTTCTGAAGAAGAAGCTTATGATCCTGAGAACCCTGCAATAGCAGAGGTAAATTATATGGGTGAACCTTATGGAAACACCTATAATTCATCATGGAGAAATCATCCAAATTTCTCATGGAAGAATCAACAAAAGCCTCAACAAGGCTTTAATAATGGTGGAAGAAACAGGCTCAGCAATAGCAAGCCTTTTCCATCATCTTCTTAGCAACAGACAGAGAATTCTGAGCAGAGTACCTCTAATTTATCAAACTTAGTCTCTGATCTGTCTAAGGCCACTTTAAGTTTCATGAGTGAAACAAGGTCCTCCATCAGAAATTTGGAGGCACAAGTAGGCCAGCTGAGTAAGAAAGTACTGAAACTCCTTCTAGTCTCTCCCAAGCAATACTGAAGAGAATCCAAAAAGAGAGTGCAAGGTCATAGACATAATCAACATGGCCGAACCTAGGGAGGAAGGAGAGGACGTGAATCCCAATGAGGAAGACCTCATGGGACATCTCTCAAGCAAGAAGGAGCTCCCTATTGAGGACCCAAAAGGATCTGAAGGTCATATAGAGACCATAGAGATCCCATTAAATCTCCTTCTACCATTCATGAGCTCTGAAGATTATTCTTCCTTTGAAGAGGAGGAAGATGTAAATAGAGAGCAAGTTGCTCAATATCTAGGAGCCATCATGAAGCTGAATGCCAAATTGCTTGGTAATGAGACTTGGGAAGATGAACCTCCCTTGCTCATTAGTGAACTAGATACATGGGTTCAGGAAACTTTACCTCAAAAGAGACAAGATCCTGGTAAATTCTCAATACCCTGCACCATATACAACATGACCTTTGAGAAGGCTCTGTGTGACCTGGGGTCAGGGATAAATCTTATGCCACTCTCTGTAATGGAGAATCTAGGGATCATTGAGGTACAACCTACCATATTCTCATTACAAATGGCAGACGGATCACAAAGACAAGCTTATGGATTAGTAGAGGATGTGTTAATAAAGGTTAAAGACCTTTACATCCCTGCTGATTTCATAATCTTAGACACTAGGAAGGAGGAGGATGAATGAATCATCCTTGGAAGACCTTTCCTAGCCACATCAGGAGTTGTGATAGATGTTGATAGAGGAGAATTAGTCCTTCAATTGAATGGGGACCACCTTGTGTTTAAGACCCAAGGGTGTTCTTCTGTATACACAGAGAGGAAGCATGAAAATCTTCTCTCAGTACAGAGTCAAACAAAGCCCCCACAATCAAACTCTAAGTTTGGTGTTGAAAGGCCACAGCCAAACTCTAAGTTTGGTCTTGAATCCCCACATCCAAACTCTAAGTTTGGTGTTGGGAGTCTACAACATTGACCTGATCACCTGTGAGGCTCCATGAGAGCCCACTGTTAAGCTATTGACATTAAATAAGCGCTCATTGGGAGGCAACCCAATTTTTATTTATCTAATTTTATTTTTCTTTTATTATTCTTTTATGTTTTATTAGGTTCATGATCATGTGGAGTCACGAAATAAATACTAAAATTAAAAACAGAATCAAAAACAGCAGAAGAAAAAGCACACCCTGGAGGAAGGGCTTACTGGCGTCTAAACGCCAGTAAGGAGCATCTGGATGGCATTCAACACTAGAACAGAGCATGAATCTGGCGTTGAACATCAGAAACAAGCAGCATCCTGGCATTTAAACGCCAGGAATACACCCTGAGGAGAGCTGGCGCTGAATGCAAGAAACAAGCATGGAACTGGCGTTCAACGCCAGAAACATGCTGCAAATGGGCGTTGAACGCCCAAAACAAGCATGAAGCTGGCGTCCAACACCAGAAACAAGCTTCAATCTGGCGTTGAACGCTAGGATTACATGCAGAGGGTGTTTTACACGCCTCATTGGTGCAGGGATGATAATCCTTAACACCTCATGATCTGTGGATGTGGTAAAAGCATAGCTTTTTTGTTTTTCCATAACCATTAATGGCACTTAAGGCTAGAGAAACCTCAATAAAAAGGAAAGGGAAGATAAAAGCTTCCACTTCCGAGTCATGGAAGATGGAGAGATTCATCTCAAGGGTCCATAGCTCAGTAGTATAGCATTTGACTGCACATCAAGAGAGCCCACTCATGGACCTCAACAAGAGCATGAGGAATTCCCTCATCAAGAAATCCCTGAGATACCTCAGTGGATAAATTTTCCTCCACACAATTATTGGGAGCAACTAAGGATAGGAGCACCAAAATCACTAGGGATCAAGCAACAGAGGCAGGGAAGAGACATAGAGGAGCTCAAGAGCACCTTTGGTTCTTCAAGAGGAAGATGCCACCCACACTAAGGTGGACTCATTCCTTAATCTCCTTGTCTATTTATTTGCTGTTTTCGGTTTTATGCTTCATGTTTGTCTATGTTTGTGTCTTTATTACATGATCATTAGTATTTAGTAACTATGTTTTAAGGCTATAAATAATTCCATAAATCCTTCACCTCTCTTAAATGAGAAATATTTTTAATACAAAAGAACAAGAAGTACATGAGTTTCAAATTTATCCTGGAATTTAGTTTAATTATATTGATGTAGTGACAATACTTTTTGTTTTCTGAATGAATGCTTGAACAGTGCATATTTTTTATCTTGTTGTTTATGAATGTTAAAATTGTTGGCTCTTGAAAGAATGATGAACAAAGAGAAATGTTACTGATAATCTGAAAAATCATAAATTTGATTCTTGAAGCAAGAAAAAGCAGTGAATAAGAAAGCTTGCGAAAAAAAAAGAGATATTTGGCGAAAAAATATTTAGAAAGAAAAAGAAAAGCAAGCAGAAAAAGCCAATAGCCCTTAAAACCAAAAGGCAAAGGTAAAAATGATCCAAGGCTTTGAGCATCAATGGATAGGAGGGCCCAAGGAAATAAAATCCAGGCCTAAGCGGCTAAATCAAGCTATCCCTAACCATGTGCTTGTGGCATGCAGGTCTAAGTGAAAAGCTTGAGACTGAGTGGTTAAAGTCATGATCCAAAGAAAAAAAGCATTCTAAACTTCAAAGGATAAAATGAGATGCCAAAACTATTCATAAGCAAAAAGCTACAAGTCCCGCTCATCTAATTAGAACTAATATTCATTGATATTTTGGGATTTATAGTATATTCTCTTCTTTTTATCCTATTTGATTTTCAGTTTCTTGGGGACAAGCAACAATTTAAGTTTGGTGTTGTGATGAGCGGATAATTTATACGCTTTTTGGCATTGTTTTTAGGTAGTTTTTAGTAGGATCTAGCTACTTTTAGGGAATTTTTCATTAGTTTTTATGTTAAATTTACATTTCTGGACTTTACTATGAGTTTATGTATTTTTCTGTGATTTTAGGTATTTTCTGGCTGAAATTGAGGGACTTGAGCAAAACTCTGATAAAAGGCTGACAAAGGACTGCTAATGTTGTTGGATTCTGACCTCCCTGTACTCGAAATGGATTTTCTAGAGCTACAGAACTCCAAATGGCGCGATCTCAATGGCGTTGAAAAGTAGATATCCAGAGCTTTCCAGCAATATATAATAGTTCATACTTTACTCGAGATTAGATGACGTAAACTGGCGCTCAACGCCAGTTCCATGTTGCATTCTAGAGTCAAATGCGAGAAACACGTCACGAACCAGAGTTGAATGCCAAAAACACGTTACAACATGGCGTTCAACTCCAAGAGAAGACTCTGCACGTGTAAAGCTCAAGCTAAGCCCAAGCACACACCAAGTGGGCCCCGGAAGTGGATTTATGCATCAATTACTTACTTCTGTAAACCCTAGTAGCTAGTCTGTTATAAATAGGACATTTTACTATTGTATTAGACATCTTTAGATTATTTTTGGATTACCTTATGATCCTTTGATCACGTTCATGGGGGCTGGCCATTCGGCCATGCCTGGACCACCACTTATATATTTTCAACGGTGGAGTTTCTACACACCATAGATCAAGGGTGTGGAGCTCTGCTGTACCTCGAGTTTTAATGCAATTACTACTATTTTCTATTCAATTCAGCTTATTCCTATTCTAAGATATTCATTACACTTCAACATGATGAATGTGATGATTCGTGACACTTATCATCATTCTCACCTATGAACGCGTGACTGACAACCACTTCCATTCTACTTTAGACCAAACGCATATCTCTTAGATTCCTTAATCAGAATCTTCGTGGTATAAGCTAGAATTGATGGTGGCATTCATGAGAATCCAGAAAGTCTAAACCTTGTATGTGGTATTCTGAGTAGGATTCAGAGATTGAATGACTGTGACGAGCTTCAAACTCGCGATTGTTGGGCATGATGACAAACGCAAAAGAATCAATGGATTCTATTTCGACATGATCGAGAACCGACAGATGATTAGCCGTGCTGTGACAGAGCATTTGGACCATTTTTACTGAGAAAATGGGATGTAGCCATTGACAATGGTGATGCCCTACATACAGCTTGCCATGGAAAGGAGTAAGAAACATTGAAGGAAGGCAGTAGGAAAGCAGAGATCCAACAGGGACAAAGCATCTCCATACACTTATCTGAAATTCTTACCATTGATTTACATAAGTATTTCTATCTTTATTTTCTGTTTATTTATTGTTATTATTCGAAAACTCTGTAACCATTTATTATCCGCCTAACTGAGATTTACAAGATGACCAAAGCTTGCTTCATACCAACAATCTCCGTGGGATCGACCCTTACTCACGTAAGGTTTATTACTTGGACGACCCAGTGCACTTGTTGGTTAGTTGTGCGAATTTGTGAAGAAAGTGATGAGTTAGTAGATGCGCATACCAAGTTGAATGCCATTGTTAGAGATCACAATTTCGTGCATCAATTGTGTAGCATCTAAAGTCTTAAAAGCATAGGCTATAGCATAAGGAATCTTACCCTCGTGTGCTGTTGTGCAAGCGTAGAACCCACAACATAGTTAGAGGCATCACACATGATCTTGAACGGAAGGGTCCAATTGAAGCCTCGCACCATTGGAGCTGTGGTCAAAGCCTCCATTAGCCTATCAAAAACTTCCTTGCAAGCATCATCAAAGTTAAAATCTACATCCTTTTGAAGCAATCTAAAAAGTGGTAAAGTAATTTTGCTAAAGTCCTTTATGAGCCTCTTGTAGAATCCTACATGGCCAAAGAAAGAATGGATCTCCCCCACAAAGGAGGGGTAAGAAAAGCTAGAAATAACCTCAATCTTATCCAGGTCAACAAAAATTTTGTCACTAAGGATAATATGCCTTGTTTTACCATGAAATGACACTTTTTGAAATTCAACACAAGGTTAGTAATGACACATTTCTCTAGCACCCTTGCTAAGTTCTCTAAGCACACATCAAAGGAATTGCCATAAAACTAAAATCATCCATAAAAACCTCCATGCAATTCTCTATAAGATTGGAAAAAATACTCGTCATGCACCTTTAGAAAGTTGCCGGTGTCTTGCACAAGCCAACCGACATTCTCTTATAAGCATAACTTCTAAAGGAACATGTGAATAAGGTTTTCTCCCAATATTTAGGAGCAATATGAATCTGAAAATATCCAGTATAACCAATAAGGAAATAGTAATGAGATTTACCGGACAAACGATCCAAAATCTGATTAATAAAGGGTAAAGAATAATGATATTTTCTTGTGGCTAGATTGAGGCTCTAGTAATCAATACAGACCCTCCATGAATTTCAGACTCTGGTTGTTACTAGTTCTTCACTATTTGCCTTTATCAAGGTCAACCCAGATTTCTTAGGCACTACTTGAACGGAACTTACCCATTCACTATCAGAAATGGGATAGATAATGTCCGCCTTCAAGAGTCTAGTAACCTCCTTTTTGACCACGTCAAGGATTGTTGGGTTCAAATGTCGCTGAAGTTGTTGGACTGGCTTGGCGCTATTGAGCGGATAATTTATACGCTTTTTGGCATTGTTTTTAGTATGTTTTTAGTATGTTTTAGTTAGTTTTTATTATATTTTTATTAGTTTTTAGTTAAAATTCACTTTTCTAGACTTTATTATGAGTTTGTGTGTTTTTCTGTGATTTCATGTATTTTCTGGCTGAAATTGAGGGACCTGAGCAAAAATCTGATTCAGAGGCTGAAAAGGACTACAGATGCTGTTGGATTCTGACCTCCCTGCACTCGAAGTGAATTTTTTGGAGCTACAGAAGACCAATTGGTGTGCTCTCAATTGCGTTGGAAAGTAGACATCCTGGGATTTCCAGCAATATATAATAGTTCATACTTTGCCTGAGATTTGATGGCCCAAACAGGCGTTCCAAGTCAGCTCAAGAATTCTGGCGTAAAACGCCGGAACTGGCACAAGAATGGGAGTTAAACGCCCAAACTGGCACAAGAGCTGGCGTTTAACTCCAAAAAGAGTCTCTACACGAAAATGGTTCAATGCTCAGCCCAAGCACACACCAAGTGGGTCCAGAAGTGGATTTTTATGTAATTTACTCATCTTTGTAAACCCTAGCTACTAGTTCTCTACAAATAGGACCTTTTGCTATTGTATTTTTCATCTTGAGATCACTTGAATCTTTTGATCATGTTTTTATGATTGAACCCTCTTTGGGAGGCGGGCCATTTAGCCATGCCTAGATCTTGTTCTTATGTATTTTCAACGGTGGAGTTTCTACACACCATAGATTAAGGTGTGGAGCTCTGCTGTACCTCGAGTATTAATGCAATTA
>NC_029772.3:52319408-52320189 GCF_000817695.3 Arachis duranensis | reverse complement strand
GCATGATTCCTGGAATTCTTATTAAAAATTTTGAATCTCTTTATTTTCTTCTCCATATAATTTTCGAAAAAAAACCAAAAATATTTCTTGTTTAAGTCTAGTGTCTCATTTTAAGTTTGGTGTCAATTGCATGTTTCTATTCTTCTTGCATTTATCATATGTCTTCATTGATCTTCAAGTTGTCCTTAATGATTTCATTGCTCTGATCTTTAAATTCTCTTATTTTGTGTGTTTTGTTGTTTCTCATATGCATTCTCAATTTATTAGTGTCAGTAGTGTACAAACTTCTAAGTTTGGTGTCTTGCATGGATTGTTTATTTGATTTTAGTTGCATTTTGACTTTTTCTCATTATTAAAAATCCAAGAAAATTTTTAATTTGTGTCTTTTCAAGTCAATAATGCAGAGAATTGAAGATTCAGAACATACAGCAGAGGAATTACACAGAAAAAGTTGGGCGTTCAAAACGCCCAATAAGGAAGGAAAACTGGCGTTTAAACGCCAGCCAGGGTACCTGGCTGGGCGTTTAACGCCCAAAAGGGTAGCATTTTGGGCGTTAAACGACAGAATGGATACCATTCTGGGCGTTTAACGCCAGGATGGCACAAGAGGGAAGATTTTGTTTTTAATTCAAATTTTTTTTTTCAAGTTTTCATAATTTTTCAAAATCAAATCTTTTTCAAAACATATCTTTTCAATCATATATTTTCAAAATCAATTTCTTTCCATTTTCAAAAATACTTGCTAACAATTAATGATTTGATTCAACATTTCAAGTATGTT
>NC_029772.3:52318413-52319326 GCF_000817695.3 Arachis duranensis | reverse complement strand
TTCTTGTTAGCCAAGTCATTAATTTTAAAAATCAAATCTTTTTAAATTGTTTTTCCAAATCATATCTTCTCAATCATATCTTTTTAAAACTATATCTTTTCAATCATATCTTCTTAATCACATCTTTTTCAAAATAGTTTTCAAATCAAATCTTTTTGATTTCTAATTTTAAAATCTTTTTCAAAAATCATTTTATTTCTTTTTTTTCAACTTTAATTTCGAAAATCTTTCTTCAATTTTTCAAAATGTTTTTAAAATCTTTTTTATTTTATTTTCGAAAATTTCTTCCCCTCTTCTCACATCCTTCTATTTACGGACTAACATGTACAATTCGAACTCTATCTTTCTAAGTTCGAATTCTTCCACCTCTTCCTTCTACTTTTCTTTTCCTCTGACACCTCAAGGAATCTCTATACTGTGACATAGAGAATTCCATATTTTCTTATTTTCTTCTCTTTCATATGAGCAGGAGCAAAGACAAAAGCATTCTTATTGAGGCTGACCCTGAACCTGAAAGGACCTTGAAGCGAAAGCTAAGAGAAGCTAAAGCACAATTCTCTGTAGAGGACCTAACAGAAATCTTCAAAGAAGAAGACATGGTAGCCGAAAACAACAACAATGCCAATAATGCAAGGAAGGTGCTGGGTGACTTTACTGCACATACTCCCAACTTCTATGGGAGAAGCATCTCTATCCCTGCCATTGGAGCAAACAACTTTGAGCTTAAGCCTCAATTAGTTTCTCTAATGCAACAGAATTGCAAGTTCCATGGACTTCCATTGGAAGAAACTCATCAGTTTTTAGCTGAATTCTTGCAAATCTGTGACACTGTCAAGACCAATGGGGTTAACCCTGAGGTCTACAGACTTATGCTATTCCCTTTTACTGTAAGAGACAGAGCTAGGATATGGTT
>NC_029772.3:52316898-52317643 GCF_000817695.3 Arachis duranensis | reverse complement strand
GTCCACTGGCCTCTAATGAGTTCCCTAATGAGGAACCATGGGAATCTGAGGCTCACACTGAGACCATAGAGATTCCATTGGATTTACTTCTGCCATTCATGAGCTCTGATGAGTATTCTTCCTCTGAAGAGGATAAAAATATCACTGAAGAGCAAGTTGCTAAGTACCTTGGAGCAATCATGAAACTAAATGACAAGTTATTTGGTAATGAGGCTTGGGAGGATGAACCCCCTTTGCTCACCAAAGAACTGGATGCCTTGACTAGGCAGAGATTACCTCAAAAGAGACAGGACCCTGGGAAGTTCTCAATACCTTGTACAGTAGGCACCATGACCTTCAAGAAGGCTCTGTGTGACCTAGGGTCAAGCATAAACCTCATGCCTCTCTCTGTAATGGAGAAGCAAGGGATCTTTGAGATACAAGCTGCAAGAATCTCACTAGAGATGGCAGACAATTCAAGAAAACAAGCTTATGGACTTGTAGAGGATGTTCTGGTAAAAGTTAAAAACCATTACATCCTTGCTGATTTCATAGTCCAAGAGACTGGGAAGTGCATAGATGAATCCATCATCCTTGGCAGACCCTTCCTAGCCACAGCAAAGGCTGTGATTGATGTTGACAGAGGAGAATTGATCATTCAAGTGAATGAAGAATCCTTTGTGTTTAAGGCTCAAGGATATCCCTCTGTAACTATGGAGAGGAAGCATGAAGAGCTTCTCTCAAAACAGAGTCAAACAGAACCCCT
>NC_029772.3:52300289-52316783 GCF_000817695.3 Arachis duranensis | reverse complement strand
GCCCACTGTCAAGCTACTGACATTAAAGAAGCGCTTGTTGGGAGGCAACCCAATGTTATATTTATCTATTTTCCTTTGTTATTTTATGTTTTCTAAAAGTTGATGATCATGGGAAGTCACAAAATCAATCGAAAAAGCAAAAACAGAATGAAAAACAGAAAGAAAAACAGCACACCCTGGAGGAAAACTTGTTGGCGTTTAAACGCCAGTAAGGGCAGCAAATGGGCGTTTAACGCCCAGTCTGGCACCATTCTGGGCGTTTAACGCCAGAAAGGGGCACCAGACTGGCGTTAAACGCCAGGAAAAGGCAAGAAGTTGGCGTTAAACGCCAGAAATGGGCACCAGCCTGGTGTTTAACGCCAAAATTGGCATAAAGAGCATTTTTGCTCGCCACTTAGTGCAGGGATGAATTTTCCTTGACACCTCAAGATCTGTGGACCCCACAGGATCCCCACCTACCCCACCACTCTCTCTCTTCTTCACCCACTCACCAATCACCTCAATACCTCTTCCCCAAAAACCCCTCACCTATCAAATCCCACTATTTTCTTCACCATTCACATCCATCTACCTCACCATTCAAATTCAAACCACTTTACCTCCCAAACCCACCCTCACATGACCGAACCCTACCCCTCTCTCCACCCCTATATAAACCCATCTTCACTCCTTCATTTTCACACAACCAAAACACTACTTCTCTCCCTTGGCTGAACCACAAAGCCACCTTCATCTCCTCTATTTCTTCTTCTTCTACTCTCTTCTTTCTTCTTTTGCTCGAGGACGAGCAAACCTTCTAAGTTTGGTGTGGTAAAAGCATTGCTTTTTGTTTTTTCATAACCATTTATGGCATCTAAGGCCGGAGAAACCACTAGAAAGAGGAAAGGGAAGGCAAAAGCTTCCAGCTCCGAGTCATAGAAGATGGAGAGATTCATCTCATGGGTGCATCAAGACCACTTCTATGAAGTAGTGGCCATGAAGAAGGTAATCCCCGAGGTCCCTTTCAAACTCAAAAAGAGTGAATATCCGGAGATCCGACATGAGATCCAAAGAAGAGGTTGGGAAGTTCTTACCAACCCCATTCAACAAGTCAGAATCTTAATGGTTCAAGAGTTCTATGCCAATGCATGGATCACCAAGAACCATGATCAAAGTGTGAACCCGAACCCAAAGAATTGGCTTACGATGGTTCGGGGGAAATGCTTAAATTTTAGTCCGGAAAATGTAAGGTTGGCATTCAACTTGCCCATGATGCAAGGAGATGAACACCCTTACACTAGAAGGGTCAACTTTGATCAAAGGTTGGACCAAGTCCTCATAAACATTTGTGAAGAGGGCGCTCAATGGAAGAGAGATTCAAGAGGGAAGCCGGTTCAACTGAGAAGGCATGACCTCAAGCACGTGGCTAAAGGATGGTTGGAGTTTATCCAACGCTCAATCATTCCCACTAGCAATCGGTCCGAAGTTACTATAGACCGGGCTATCATGATTCATAGTATCATGATTGGAGAAGAAGTAGAAGTTCATGAGGTTATAGCCCAAGAACTTTATAAGGTGGTGGACAAGTCCTCTACCTTGGCAAGGTTAGCCTTTACTCATCTCATTTGTCACCTCTGTTATTCAGTTGGAATTGACATAGAGGGAGACATCCTCATTGATGAAGACAAGCCCATCACTAAGAAGAGGATGGAGCAAACAAGAGATCCCACTCACCATGAAATCCTTGAGATGCCTCAAGGGATGCACTTTCCTCCACAAAACTATTGGGAGCAAATCAACACCTCCCTAGGAGAATTGAGTTCCAACATGGGACAACTAAGGGTGGAGCACCAAGAACATTCCATTATCCTCCATGAAATTAGAAAAGATCAAAGAATCATGAGAGAGGAGCAACAAAGGCAATAAAGAGACATTGAGGAGATCAAGCACTCCATAAGATCTTCAAGAGGAAGAACAAGCCGCCATCCCTAAGGTGGACCCGTTCTTTAACTTCCTTGTTCTTTATTTTCCTGTTTTTCGAATTTTTATGCTTATGTGTATCTATGTTTGTGTCTTATGATCATTAGTGTCTTAGTGTCTATGCCTTAAAGTTATGAGTGTCCTATGAATCCATCACCTTTCTTAAATGAAAAATGTTCTTAATTGGAAAAGAGAAGAATTGCATGAATTTTGAATTTTATAACAGATTAATTATTTTGATGTGGTGGCAACACTTTGACTTCTGAATGTATGCTTGAACAGTGCATATGTCTTTTGAATTTGTTGTTCATGAATTTTGGCTTCTTGAAAGAATGATGAAAAAGGAGACATGTTACTGATGATCTGAAAAACCATAAAAATGATTATTGAAGCAAGAAAAAGCATTGAATTAAAAAAAAACGAAAAAAGGGGAAAAGAAAAAGAAAAAAATAAAAAATAAAGTTTTGATCCAAGGCAAAAAGAGTGTGCTTAAGAACCCTGGACACCTCTAATTAGGGACTCTAGCAAAGCTGAGTCACAATCTGAAAAAGGTTCACCCAGTTATGTGTCTGTGGCATGTATGTATCCGGTGGTAATACTGGAAGACAGAGTGCTTTGGGCCACGGCCAAGACTCATAAAGTAGCTATGTTCAAGAATCATCATACTTAACTAGGAGAATCAATAACACTATCTGGATTCTGAGTTCCT
The DNA here is from genome assembly GCF_000817695.3 of Arachis duranensis. NCBI lineage: Eukaryota > Viridiplantae > Streptophyta > Magnoliopsida > Fabales > Fabaceae > Arachis > Arachis duranensis. The sequence goes on along the minus strand of NC_029772.3, from coordinate 52,314,115 downwards.
ATAGAAGCTCATCATTCTGAATTTCAAAGGATAAAGTGAGATGCCAAAACTATTCAGAGGCAAAAAGCTAAAAGCCCCGCTCATCTAATTAATACTGATCTTCATAGATGTTTTTGGAATTCATTGCATATTCTCTTCTCTTTATCTTATTCAATTTTCAGTTGCTTGGGGACAAGCAACAATTTAAGTTTGGTGTTGTGATGAGCGGATAATTTATACGCTTTTTGGCATAATTTTTAGTATGTTTTCAGTATGTTTTAGTTAGTTTTATTATATTTTTTTTAGTTTTTAGTTAAAATTCACTTTTCTAGACTTTACTATGAGTTTGTGTGTTTTTCAGTGATTTCAGGTATTTTCTGGCTGAAATTGAGGGACCTGAGCAAAAATCTGATTCAGAGGCTGAAAAGAACAGCAGATGCTGTTGGATTCTGACCTCCCTGCACTCAAAGTGGATTTTCTGGAGCTACAGAAGCCTAATTGGCGCGCTCTCAACTGCATTGGAAAGTAGACATCCTGGGCTTTCCAGAAATATATAATAGTTCATACTTTGCCTGAGATTTGATGGCCCAAACAGGCGTTCCAAGTCAGCTCAAGAATTCTGGCGTAAAACGCCAGAACTGGCACAAGAGCTAGCGTTTAACTCCAAAAAGAGTCTCTGCATGAAAATGCTTCAATGCTCAGCCCAAGCACACACCAAGTGGGCCCGGAAGTGGATTTTTATGTAATTTACTCATCTTTGTAAACCCTAGCTACTAGTTCTCTACAAATAGGACCTTTTGCTATTGTATTTTTCATCTTGAGATCACTTGAATCTTTTGATCATGTTTTTATGATTGAACCCTCTTTGGGAGGCGGGCCATTCGGCCATGCCTAGACCTTGTTCTTATGTATTTTCAACGGTGGAGTTTCTACACACCATAGATTAAGGTGTGGAGCTCTGCTGTACCTCGAGTATTAATGCAATTACTATTGTTCTTCTATTCAATTCAGCTTATTCTTGTTCTAAGACATTCATTCGCACCCAAGAACATGATGAATGTGATGATTATGTGACGCTCATCATCATTTTCACTTATGAACGCGTGCCTGACAACCACTTTCGTTCTACAAGCAAACAAGGCTTGAATGTTTATCTCTTTGATTTCTTAATCGGAATCTTCGTGGTATAAGCTAGAATTGATGGCGGCATTCAAGAGAATCCGGAAGGTCTAAACCTTGTCTATGGTATTCTGAGTAGGATTCAAGGATTGAATGACTATGACGAGCTTCAAACTCGCGATTGTGGGGCGTTAGTGACAGACGCAAAAGAATCACTGGATTCTATTCCGACATGATCGAGAACCGACAGCTAAATAGCCGTGCTGTGACAGAGCGTGTTGAACATTTTCACTGAGAGGATGGGAGGTAGCCATTGACAACAGTGAAACCCTACATACAGCTTGCCATGGAAAGGAGTAAGAAGGATAGGATGAAGACAGTAGGAAAGCAGAGATGGAAGGGACAAAGCATCTCCATACGCTTATCTGAAATTCTCACCAATGAATTACATAAGTATCTCTATCGTTATTTTATGCTTTATTCATAAATCATTCATAACCATTTAAATCTGCCTGACTGAGATTTACAAGATGACCATAGCTTGCTTCATACCAACAATCTCCGTGGGATCGACCCTTACTCGCGTAAGGTTTATTATTTGGACGACCCAGTGCACTTGTTGGTTAGTTGTGCGAAGTTGTGATAAAGAGTTGAGATTGCAATTGAGTGTACCATGTTGATGGCACCATTGATGATCACAATTTCGTGCACCAGGCGCCATCTTCCAAGAAAATGCAATGTAAGCATGTCTGTGGGCTTATTCCCACAATGTCATTCAAGCTTTACCCTATCGCTTTCTGGTACATCCTTAACACCTCAAATAACTTTTCTTTCTCTTGGGAAAAATCTCCCTTGTAATAATCACCGGGAGTTTATTGTCTTCTTCAAGGAATGCATATTTCAAGTGAGGAGAAAAAGGTTTGAACTCCTCATTTAAATCTTGATATGGTAATATGTCCTCTTGATACAATGGAGGTGGTTGGGCATCTTCATCATATTTTCCCATACTTAAATATTTGCCCAAGGTCATCTCTTTCAAAAGTTTCATGTTGGACCTTGACTACAACCTCATTAATGATATCACACCGAAGAATAGAATACTCTTTCGATGGGTGTCTCATGGCTTCTTCTAGATTGAACCTCACCACCTTTCTATCAATTTCGAAGGAGTAGGTACCAGAAAATGCATCGAACTTGAATCTCGAGGTTTTTAAGAACGGCCTCCCTAACAAGATGGAAGATGGCCTCCCTGAATTATTCGGCGGCATTTCAAGGATATAGAAGTCTACTGAAAAGATCAAACCCTTGATGCTTACCAAAACATCCTCAGTAATACCCACAATAGAAATTATGCTCTTGTCGACTAACACAAACCAAGTAGCTGACCGCTTCAACAGAGAAAGATTCAATCTATCATAGACTGGGAGCGGCATCATGATCACGCAAGCCCCTAAGTCACACATACAGTCCATAAATCGCATACCACCAATCGTACAAAATACTAAGCATGGGCCAGGATCGCCATATTTTTCAGGAATAGTTCCTATCTTTGTGAATGCATAAATCCTTTAGAAATTTTGCATATTTTGGAACTTGTCTAATGGAATCAAAGAGAGGGATTATTACTGTAAGAACCGAGCTTAATTACTCATTTAATTAAGTAATTAATATTGCCTGAATTAGATTCTGAAAATTTAGAGTGAGAATTTGAGAATTTAAATATGATTTTTGGACTCAGTAGGTTTTTCTGAGTCAAAAAATGTGTTTTCTGCGAAAAACCACAAAAAATCACAAACCGGAAGTTGAACCAGTTCAAGTCTGCCCAGTACTATGCGAGAAAAAAGTAAAAACAGTAAAAAACCTTGGAAAAATATTAGAAATGGAAATCCGGGTGTTAATTTTAAAGGTTTGGCCCAAAGTTGGGACAAACGAGCTAAAAAGGCTAACGGATTGGATCGGGTCCAAGTTAGGCCCAAGTCCAACATATATAAAGGTTCATTAATGAATCTAAACAGCCATAACACACTCAAACACACCCATTCATGCTGAAAGGAAACGAGGGAGAGAAGAAGAGAGAAATACTATTCACATAGAACTTCACAAGCTCATATCTTGAGCTATAGAGCTCCGATCGCCGCACCGTTTGCGGCTACGCGTTCCTTGTGAAGAGCTCTACAAGACCCATATAAGAAATTGGTAAGGAAAGCTCGAATCCTTCTCAGTTCATCTCTTCAAAATTTCGAGTTTTAGGATTTTGATTAAGTGAGATTTTGTGATTTTTGGGTGTTTAGGTTCTCTCTAATCCTTGCTTAGCATTAGATTTTGGCTTCCAAAACTATTGGACAAGGTAAGAGGCATTGAACCCTTGTGAGATTTTGTTTATATTGAGCCCTAGGTTGATTTGTTATGGTTTATGCATATATAGCTTGATTATTGTGAGTTTGGGAGCTATTGGAACTTGTTGGTGCTTGTTGAAGTGGGATTGAAAGCTTGGATTATGGTTGAGAGCTTGCTTGTGCTCATTTTAGGTTAAAAACATATTGGGAATCGGCCAAGGTATGATTTCGGTTTCCTCTATGTAGTATATAATATTCATGGACACTTAGGCTAGTGACCCATAGGATATGTTTGAATTAAAATGGTTGTTGAGTTGTTGAATGATGATATGTGATAATTTATGATGAATTGATGATTTTTGAGTTTGTTCATGATGATTGATAATGATATGATGAGGATGAATGATTATGTGAAGTTGAGAAGTGATTTGTGTTGATATATGTGATATTGATGTTGATGATTTGGTAATGTAGTTGGAAAAGTTGAAAGGGGATTGATTGTGGTATTGCACTTTTGATGTTGATGGGTGCGAATAGTGAATTGAGAAGGAAAGATTTTATAAATGATGAATTTTGATGCAAGAGGGTAGAATGTGTTGTAAATGGGAGTTTGGTATTGTTTTGGTTGGATGTGGTTTGAGAATTTGGAAAGTTGGAGTACTTGTGGTTTTTGGTAAAAAGGAAATTTTGGTGAACTTTGTCTGATTATAACTTTTACCTCAGTTTTCAAAATGTGTTGAAACTTATTTAGAATTAAAGTTTATTGAAAACCCTTCAATTTGATATAAAGTTTGTAAGATTTGGATTTTTATAAAGAAAGTTATGATCATTCAAAGTTGGTGTTAAAAATCTGAAATTATGCGAAGTTACAGAATTTTGTGATTTCTGGTATGTGCGCACGCACACCCCTGCGAAAATTTAAACATGTGCACACGCACAGACCTGTGCGTACGCACACGCAGAGAGAGGCTTCCTGCTTGCAGCGCTAGCACAGCCTGTGTGTGCACATACCATTGAGGAATTACAACCTGTGCGCATGCACACGTTGGGAAGGTCAGTCTGTTGAGGGCGCTAGCACATGTTGTATGAGCGAACAGACATTGTGAATTTTGGCACCTGTGCGTACGCACACTTTTTAAAACCTCTCAGAGCGTGTGCGCGCACACCCCTGTGCATACGCACACGCTCTGTTTCTCAAATTTAAATTTTATTTTCAACTATTTCCCCTTCCCAACAAGATTGTAAGCTTCTATAACACCATTTTAAGACTCTTGGGCCTAGTTTTGGATATTTAAAACATGAGAAAGAACTTAAGGGTTTTAGATGATGTTATTTGGGAAATTTAGAAAACGGAAGTCTAGATTTCTGGTGCACTGAGGGTGGTTTGATGGCGTGTAAAGAAGGAGTGGTATATGAGATGAGAACTGACGAACTGTTGAATTCAGAATGAAAATATTGATGTGATAGTGGTTGAGATTGAGTCGAGGACTCGGTTGTGAAATGAGGAGTCATTGATGAATTGAAAATGTTTTCTGAAGAATCACTAAACTACTGTTTTATATTGAGATTATGAGACGCTATGCGCCCAGCAGGGACAACGGTTAGATCCCGCCTCTTGAGGTAGCGGTGGCGGCGTAAGGGCGGTGGTTCATCCTGCTTGCGTTGAGATGTGAGGTCTGTGGCAAGAGTAACTCGCTCGCATCCCTTCGGATCAATAGAGCATGCAGACGCAAAACCCTAGACAATGATCCGAGCACTATATCTCGGGGGTTCCCAATGATGATTCCGAAGGGCACATCTCCATGGAGATGTGTCGGGTTGGCAGTTGAACCGACAATATGATATCACAACTAGTAGGACAGGCATTCATCATGTGCATTTTCTATCTGTTTGCTTGCTTCGCCGACTTGTAATTTTATGCCTATTTGTATAACATGTCTAATTGCTACTTGAGTTACTTGTCTTATATGCTTCTACTTGTGAATTACTTGCATTGTATATAATTGTGATTTCTATTGGGATTGAGGAGGTTTGGAAGGTGGTGGTGATGGGATCGCATGGAGGATAGGTTATATATATTTTGTTTATTGCTTTAGTATGCCTTAAGATTGAGATCTTGTGATGGATATGGAGCTTAGGATTGCCTTTGGCATCCCGGGGTCTTATATCCTACATCACCGGGCACTGTTATACCATACTGAGAACCTCCGGTTCTTATTCTATATTTCTGTTGTGTTTTTCAGATGCAGGTCGCAACCCACCTCAGTGAGTTGTTTTGGATGGTGATAGAAGCAGAGGATCCTGTTATTCTTGGAGTCTCTTTTATTTTGTTTTGTTTATACATCTCTCACTTTTTTATTTTGTTTTTGGCCTAGAGGCTTGTACTTGAGAGAACAAAACTTGTATAAGCTCTTTTACTGTCTGGTTTCTATAAGGTCTGTATATAGCTAGCCGACTTAAACTCCACGAGTCGTGGCTAGATTCTTATGATATTATACTATTATATTTTGTTATGTTGTATCTGTTTCTTGTGCTTTAAGTTAGTAGCTTCGCGAGTATGTTTGCTCTTTTAAATCCTATTTTTGAGCTATATCCTTCATCGGGCTTCTAGATTATATTAATTCTTTCTATATATTATATGTATGAGCTTAGAACTGTCGTAATCTCTTATTAACCTTTGCTTTATGACACGAGGTAAAGCTTAGGCTGATTAGGGTGTTACAATTACCTCGAATTTTTCGAAGATTTTCACTATGTTGAGGTCTAACTCCACATGCTTCTTAGCCGTTTTTGCCATAGTTAAAAAAGGAATAGGAATGTGTTCTTCCATGACATTCTTTCTCTTGGGTTTATTGGTCATTCCTTGCTCTTCCTCCTTCTGAACAACCTCTTCTCCCTCATCTTCATCCATATCTTCTAGCTCAACAATTTCTTCTTCATAAGCATCCTCCATAGCAATTGAATCCTTAGGAACCTCCTCCTCTAATATGGTACCAGACCTTAAGGTGGTGGTATTAAGGCCATTCTTGGGATTTGAAAGTGGTTGAGAATCCCACTTGGTCTCGAAGGTTGAGAAGAGTTTGAATTGTTGTTGGATGATTGCATGAACAACCAACAGGATACGGCATCGGCCAAAGTTGCTAAGATAGCATCTTAACACTTGGTTGCTTCTTGTTGTTCCCTTCTTGCCTCCTTTTGTTCTCGAAGAAGGAGGCAGAGAGTATCATCCATGGGTGGTTGGATTGAAGAAGGATGGGTAATTTGAAGTTATTGTCTTTGGTGAGGAGGTTGATATCTGTGGTTGATTACGGTATGGTTGAGGGTTATATGATTGGTTGTGGGGTTGTTGTTCCACTTTTGGCTAGAGTTATCCCCTCATTCTTGGTTATAATTATTCTCTTATTGATAAGGACTTTGATTCTCAGGATGGTAGTTTGAGCGGTTGTAGAAAGGATTGGCAACCGCCAATACGTTGTCCTCTTGGAGTTGTGGACACTCATCAGTGTTGTGGAAATTACAAACACACATACCTGATGCATTCGCATATTTGCCATTTTAACTAGTTAGTTTAGTTAGTTTTTGCTTAGCTTCATTCATTTTCTTTGAAATAAACAAGAAATTTTGTGAGTTTTCTCTACATGCATTCATGAACCAAGAACTAGGTGAAATTTAGCATATTTCATGCAAATGATTCAAGAAGTTTATAAACAAGTTGATATGAATGATGCTCTTGAAATTCATTACATAAGATGGCAAAACTTTGAGGAAGATTCTTTGGTTTATGTTAGGTGATGAAGAAAGAAGATGATGGAGCAAGAATTAGAGCAAAAAGGGTTGAAGATACATCAATCTTGGCAAGGAAACAGAGGAAGCAAGTTGCCAACTCTAGAGTGTTTGTGGGCAACGCCAGGAAGCTTGAAACAGAGCCACAAAGTGAGGATCGAGGGCGTTGCCAGGTAGGGAATGAACTGGCGTGTTCATCAACAACGCCAGTAACAACGCTCGGTCCCTGCAAGGTGACTATGGAAAATGATCTTGGGCGTTGCTAACTTGAAGTTGCATGTGCGTGTTCCTTAGCAACGCAAGGCCAAGAAACTGAGCCAAGGAGAGCTCGAAGGCATTATTGCCTTGTAGTTGAAGTGGCGTGTTCATCAACAATGCCAGCAACAACGCCAAGGCTAAGAAATTTGGGCCAGGGGAGGATTGGGCGTTGTTATGGGCGTTTTTTGCAATAACTTCAGCAACAACTCCAACCAAGACAGCCTGACCTCACCTTCTTCAAGGATGAATAACTTGAGTTACAAAGATCCAATTTGAGTGCTTCCAGTTGCGTTGGAAAGCTGACATTCAGAGCTTTCCAACGATATATAATAGTCCATAGTGAAGCATGAAATGGAAGCTCGAATCAGAGTCATCTTTAGGCCCCAAAAACAAGGAAATGAGGTTGAAATTCAAGAAAGCATGAATGGGCCAAGGAAGGGGAGTCGAACACGTTGCCAAGGCTAAAATGGCCTGGCGTGTTCCTTGGCAACTTGGGAAACAACGCCCAGGCCAAGAAATCTGGGCTAGAGGCGTTGTCATGGGCGTTATTGGTGGAGTGTTTGGCAAAAACGCCCAACCAGGGCAGCCTGAACTTTCCCTCTTCAATGGAGCATAACTTGAGCTAGGAAGGTTCAAATGAGGTGATTCCAGTGGCATTAGAAAGTAGACATCAAGAGCTTTCCAATGATATATCATAGTTCATATTTAGGTAAAAGATTGAAGGCCAAAGTTCAGGCAACATTAAGCATAAAAAGTGAAGAACAAGCAAGTGTTTGGCAACAACTTGGGCAACAACTTGGGCAACAACGCCCAAGCACCAAGTCCCACTCCCAGGAAAATGCATTGGCATGTTGCCAACGTGCTCTGAACTGGCGTGTTTGCCAGTAACGCCCACTGGGCCAGAATTGAGGTGAATGAGCCCTGCTTTTCTCTGCTCTCTTCAAAGGCCAACAATTCCTCTAATGAGCCAGCCAAATCACCAAGGAAAAGCCCACATTTCTAATCCAATTGAAGACCTCCAAATGAGTTTTAGGAGTAGTATAAATAGAGTAGAGTTTTGTACTTGGGGGAGCTTCGGAACTTTTCACACTTAGATTTTCATTTTTTTTCACTTTTTAGTTTTTTTTTTATTTTTTTAGGAACTTTTAGGTAGTTTTTGTAGGAGTTACTTTTCAGAAGCAATTTTTGAATTTGAGTTTTCAAGAACTTCTTCTTCATTCTTCTTTACTCTTCTCTACTCAATTTGAATGTTTATTTTTGTACTTGTTGTTGAATTTAGAGCTATGATTCACTAAACCCCATTTCATTAGGGGGAGGAGCTCTGCTCATCTGAATGAGTTGATAACTTTTCTTTTCCTTCTCAATTCAAGTGGTTCATCTAAAAGGAAACTCTTGTTCTTCACAGATTCAATCACCATCGAGAGAGGGATTAATCTGTATGAATTATGTGGTGAATTTAAGAAAGGAGCTACATAATTCAGTTTAGAGTTCATCCTTTCATGATTTCCTTGATCAATACACTTTGGTTGGTATGTGAGATGTAACCTCCCTTAGTTGAGATTCTGGAAGTTGTGTGGCTTGGATTAGGAATTGAACTTCATCTCTTCTCATGAACAATTAGATCACGAGAGTGGCAATTGGTTGTGTTGAGAGAAATTGAGTTACCAAGAGATTGGGACTCAATTACCCATTGTGCCATGGATCTATACCCATGATTGAGAAGGCATTGATCAACATCAATTCATGAGAATTTGCATCTCTGATCTCTAATGACCCTCTCCATCATCAATTCTCATTTCTTTTGTTCTTTAGTTATTTTGATTACCAATCACCCAACTCCCTTCTACATCCTTGCAATTTATCATTTTGTTATTTAATTTCTGCACTTTAAATTTCTGCAATCTTTACTTTCTTGCAATTTATCTTTAATTGTTTGCAATTACATTCAACAATCAAATCTCATGAAATCAAAACCATGTTTGCCTGACTAAATCTACCATTTAACTAAAGTTGCTTGATCTACCAATCTCCGTGGGATCGACCTCACTCTTAGTGAGTTTTATTACTTGATACGACCCGGTATACTTGCCGGTAATTACGTGAATCCCAATTTTCACGTATCAATACCACACACTCTTGGTGGCCCTTCAAGTTGGTATTGTTACGGTGCTCGTTGAATTCTTGGGGTGCTTGTTGGTTGTGGTGGATTTGCCTAAGGAGGGTGATACTCAGTTGGAGATACTTCAACAATAGTCTTGGGTTGAGGATTTCTTGCTCTCAAATATTATGTGGACTCAGCCAAATCAAAGATAAGTTGCCAAGTCTCCTCTGTCATCTTATACCTCACAGTGAACCATTGCTTGAAGCATCAAGAAGGATTTTATCTTGGGGCTTGAGGCCTTGATAAAAGTAGATAACTAATACCAAAACTTCCACTCGATAGTAAGGACAAGCATCAGGTAACTTCTTGAATCGCTCCCAATATTCATGGAGTGTTTCCAGATCCCTTTTGTATGATATAAGAAATCTCTTTTCTCGGCCAATCAGTCATCTCAGGAGGAAAAGACTTATCCAAAAACTCTCTCCATAATAGATCACAGTTAGTAACCACCTTATCAGGCTAAGTATAAAACCATTCTTTCGCTTTTTCCTCAATGGAGAATGGGAAAGCGAATACCAAAATTGCAAGTTCATCTGACCCATGCTGTCTAGTGGTTGGGCATACCACTTGAAAATCTTTTAGGTGCTTAATCAGATCTTCTGCAGACTAATATAAATTTTATAAACCACAAACTACCGGTAAGTACACTGGGTCGTAACAAGTAATAAACTCAAGGTGAGTGAGTGTCGATCTCACGAAGATTAATGGATTAAGCAATCTATGCTCAATTGATTAATATAGTCAGACAATCAAAATTAAGAGTTTCAATATTAAATAGCATGAAAATAGAAAAGTTAACAAAAGCAAACTAAAATAGGTTAAGAAAATAAGATGATAAAGATAGTTAAGGTGTCAGAGATGTTCACTCTTTAGAAAAATAATCCTTATGTCTATTTAGGTGAGGTTTGCAAAGATCAATCATGACAAATCATAAATAATCAAAATCCAATTTCTTGACAATTTAATTTCTCTTTAACCTAATTAACCGCTAATTCCTTAGTTAATTACTTAAGAAAAAGAGGTGAAGCACAATTCTAATTCAATTTCAAGTAAGATTCAAAAGTAGTCCTTAGGTTGAATTATGTGTCACGTATTCAACCTAGTCCTAAACAATAAAAACTCACAAAGTGTCACACACTCTTTGAAACTATTCCTAGTGAGATAAAAAAGTAGTGTGAAAGAGTTTTCAAGCTAATTCAAATATTATTTTTTTTACAAAACAATATTTAGAATCCAAGAAAGAGTTAAAATATTTTTCAACAATTCTAAATCTTTAGGAATGAAGAAAGAAAACTCAATCATGATATAAATCAAAGAATAGAACTCATATAAAATAAAACACTTAGATTAATTATCCACCTTAACAATGAAGGGTTAGTTGCCCATAGTGCAAAAAATTCAAATCCTAATCTAATGTGTAAAAGCCTAGCTCCCGAAGCGGAGAAACCCCTTTCTAAATGTCTGCGTCATTCCTTAAATACTTACCCTAAACAAATTTAAAATTTAAAACTTAAAAATAGAATCAAAATTAAAATAGAATCAAATCTAAATCATAATTGTTTTCCTTCAACAAAGCTCTCAATCTATTCTTCTTGCGTCCTCAATAAATGCTGTGATTAGTGGGCTTAAGTTGAGCCTTAAATCAGCCACACAAGTGATGAGGAGTTGATATTTTGGTGGCTAATTGAGATCTCTAGAAAGTGGTTAGGATCTCACGTGGCACGTAAAGCCCATTCTTCATTCAATTTACTCCCTGGATTGCTCACATTGTATGTGGATTATCCCACGTTAAACCTGGCTTTGAGTTCCTTCAATTTTGGCCTTTTATTTTGCTCCAAGCCTTGCACACAGGATATCTCACGTGGGAACGAACTGGGTGTTGTGCGTACCCATGCTACATGCGTACGCATGATGCCTCTTGTTGCGCATACGCATGTGTCATGCATACACATGATAGCCCATTTACCACGTTGATGCTTTCACGTCCCACGTTGAAATAGGGATCATGTGTACCCATGAATGAGCATATTTTACCACTTGTGCGTATGCATGGGTCATGCGTACGCACGGGTCATGTGTACGCACGGCTTCCATTTTGTCGTTGGATGCCAATGTTCCCATGTTGCACACTGAAGGACCTAGAGCCACTGGCAAGGCATAATTGATTGGCGTGGCATGCTTGCTCTCCCACGTTGTACGTGAAACTTGATTTCAACATAAGGAGCTCTCTTTTTAGTCCAAAGAGCTTTCTATTTGCTTTTCTATTCTTGCTCTTTCTTGCTCAAAGTGATTCTTGGCCTCCTTTTTCCTTAATCTTCACCAATTCTATTCTAAATTATTCTGTAATCAATGAACACACACTAACTCAAAGTATTGCCTAATTAATCATGAAATCACTATTTATCTTGTAATAATTCTTAGTTTATTGAATAGAATTCTAAGAGAAAAATAATAAAGATGCAAACGTATCACAACACCAAACTTAATACTTTACTTGTCCTCAAGCAAAAACAGAAGGAAAGAAATAATTGTTTTAGATAAATGGGGATTGAATCCTTCTTGAAACTTTTGTCCCTCTTAGGAGTGGGGTTTAGCAAACCATGTGAGTGTCACTAATTCTCTTCCTTCTTTAATGAATCTTGAATTCTGAAGAATGAAGTATCCCTAAAAGCTAAGGCTCGGATCCTATTATGAGACCCTTCTTGCAAGTTTTTTTATTGATCTTTGAATAATTGTTTTGAAACAGAAAGTTTTTTCGGGTTGTCAACTCTAAGTGCTCCGTATTCAAGAGAACTCTTGATGATGGGCTTTCAATTGATAATTCTGGGCCAGTTAGCCTAAGTTATCGGGTGCTAAGGCACCCCTCAGATCTAATTACCCAAGCCACACCTTGACACGTTCACACCATAAGCATATAGTTAAAGATTTTAAATTTCCAGCCATTGATGTCCAGAGCCTCTTTTGACTTCTAAATGTTTTGTCTCAAGGGAACTCTTGATGATGGGCTTTCGATCGATAATCCCGGGCCAGTTGGCCCAAGTTACCAAGTGATGAATCACCCCTCAGATCTAATCACCAAAGCTCTATCCTTGGACAATCAAACCACAGACACATAATTGTGCTCTTTAACCATTGATGCTCAAAGCTTTGCAACTTTTGATCTTTATCTTAATTTTTCTTTGTTGTTTCTTTTCCTCTTTCTTTTTCTTTTTCTTTTTCAATTCAAGTTCAAGGATTCTTTTCTTTTGGTCAGAAGTCTCATAATATCTTTCTAAGTCTCATGCTCATAAGGAATTATCCATTCTTTTGATACAAGATCATCAACCCTTTTGGCTCAATCGATGATGATCACACTTAATGCACTACCACTTATCATCAGAGGACTTTAATCTATCAAATTCAACTTCCTTCCATCTAAGCAACTCTTTTTCATGTGATTAAAATGCTTAAGAGGACTTCTCAAGTAGTAAGTTCGGCAAAGATGACAAGATATACGAAAACATGAAAATAGAAAAATAGAATAGAAAGCACATAGAAGAATCAAAAGCTGGAAGCTTAAAGGAAATGATACCACCTTAATCATCACTGTTTCTTTCATCTTCTCTAAGTCTATGTAGAACATAGCCTCCAACTCAACACCAAACTTAGAATGGTTGGTTGTTGATGAGCGGATAATTTGTACGCTTTTTGGCATTGTTTTTAGTATATTTTTAGTATATTTTAATTAGTTTTTATTATATTTTCATTAGTTTTTAGTTAAAATTCACTTTTCTGGACTTTACTATGAGTTTGTGTATTTTTCTGTGATTTCAGGTATTTTCTGGATGAAATTGAGGGTCCTGAGCAAAAATCTGATTCAGAGGCTGAAAAGGACTGCAGATGTTGTTGGATTCTGACCTTCCTGCACTCGAAGTGGATTTTCGGGAGCTACAGAAGCCCAATTGGCGCGCTCTTAACGGCGTTGGAAAGTAGACATCCTGGGCTTTCCAGCAATGTATAATAGTCCATACTTTGCCCGAGATTTGATGGCCCAAACCGGCGTTGCAAATCAGCTTCAGAATTCCCAGCGTTTAACGCTGGAACTGGCATAAAAATTGGAGTTAAACGCCCAAACTGGCATGAAAGCTGGCGTTTAACTCCAGAAAAAGTCTCTACACATGAAAGCTTCAATGCTCAGCCCAAGCACACAC
>NC_029772.3:52298861-52299931 GCF_000817695.3 Arachis duranensis | reverse complement strand
TTACAAGATAACCATAGCTTGCTTCAAGCCGACAATCTCCGTGGGATCGACCCTTACTCACGTAAGGTATTACTTGGACGACCCAGTGCACTTGCTGGTTAGTTGTGCGGGGTTGCAAAAAGTGTGATTACAATTACGTGCACCAAGTTTTTGGCGCCGTTGCCGGGGATTGTTCGAGTTTGGACAACTGACGGCTTATCTTGTTGCTTAGATTAGGACTGTTTTATTTTTGTTGGTTTAGAGTCTTTTACTTGATTTTAGTTTCATATTTTAAGTTTGGTGTCTTTTGTGCTTTTATTCACTAAAAATAAATGTCAAAAATTTGTTCTTGGTGTTCATCTTGACCTTCAAAGTATTCTTGGTGTTCATCTTGACATCCAAAGTTTTCTTGTTTGTTCTCTTTGTTTTGATCTAAAATTTTTAAGTTTAGTGTCTTTTTGTTGTTTTTCTCTTTCCTCATTAAAATTTAAAAATCAAAAAAATTATCCTTTCCTTATTTTACTCATAATTTTTGAAATTTTGCATTAATTTAGTCAAAGGTTTTTAAAATCATATCTTTTTTTTAGTCAAGTCAAAATTCTAATCTCAAAAATTGATCTTTTCAAATCTTTTTCAAAAATCAAATCTCTTTAATTACAATCATATTTTCAATCATATCTTTTTAATTGCTAATTCCAAAATCTTTTTAGTTAATTAATTAATTTAGTTTTTAAATTGCTTTGATTTTATTTTCTTTTAGTTTTCGAAATTTTATTTTATTTTTCATTTATTTTATTTTGTTATTTTCGTCACTTTTAATTAAATAAAAAAAAACTTTACTTGTGAATCCATATCATATTCCCTTTCTCCATTATGGACCTAAGTGGAATTGAACAGTCCAGAAGGACTCTGGGATCATATGCTAACCCCATTACAGCTGCATATGGGAGTAGCATCTGTATACCTCCCAGCTGAGTGGTCTAAAGACATCTAAGCTTTTTCTGTGAGCCCATAATAGAAGATGTCTAACTGTACCCACTCTGAAAACATTTCAGAGGGGCATTTTCTTAGCATACCTTTGTACCTCTCCG
>NC_029772.3:52298512-52298841 GCF_000817695.3 Arachis duranensis | reverse complement strand
GTGATAAAGAGGTGGATCAGGATGTCTACAGACTATTACTGTTTCCATTTGCTGTAAAAGATCAAGCTAAGAGGTGGTTGAATAACCAACCTACAGCAAGCATAAAGACATGGAAACAGTTATCAGACAAATTCCTGAATCAATTTTACCCTCCAAAAAGGATGACACAGCTAAGGCTGGACATCTAAGGCTTTAAGCAAGAGGATAATGAATCCCTTTATAATGCCTGGGAGAGGTATAGAGGTATGCTAAGAAAATGCCCCTCTGAAATATTTTCAGAGTGGGTACAGTTGGACATTTTCTACTATGGGCTTACAGAAAAAGCTCAT
>NC_029772.3:52297757-52298351 GCF_000817695.3 Arachis duranensis | reverse complement strand
GAAGTTATGGCAGTAGCCACTGATCCTAATCCTCAAGAACAGATGGTTGAGCTAAATCAGCAATTACACCTGATGACAAAACAGTTTGCAGAATTTAAAGAGATGCTCCAAGAAACTAAAATTGCTAACAAGAATATGGAAGCACAATTGAATCAGACAAGACAGTAACTTTCTAAACAGATAACAGAAGAATGCCAAGCTGTTAAATTAACGAGTGGGAAGACATTGAATGTATTAACTCAAAGCAGCAGAAAGCTAAGAAAGGAACAACTGACAGAGGATGACCAACCAACTACCCAAAATCCCTCTGAGGACAGTAAGAGCCCAGAGAGGAATGATTTTGGCGTTCAAACGCCAGAAAAGGGTAAGAAAGTGGCGTTAAACGCCCAATGGGTAGCCACGTCTGGCGTTCAAACGCCACAAAGGAGTCAGACACTTGCAAGTGCTGATAACAACCCCCTTAAGCAGGCTTCTCCAACCACTTCTGTAGGAAATAAACTTGCAGCAACTAAGGTTAAAGAGTATAAAGCCAAGATGCCTTATCCTCAGAAACTCCACCAAGCGGAACAGGATAAGCAATTTGCCCGCTTTGCA
>NC_029772.3:52297199-52297570 GCF_000817695.3 Arachis duranensis | reverse complement strand
GACATGATTGTCAAGGTTGGGCCATTCGTCTTTCCTACTGACTTTGTGGTGCTGGAAATGGAGGAGCACAAGAGTGCAACTCTCATTATAGGAAGACCTTTCCTAGCAACTGGACGAACCCTCATTGACGTCCAAAAAGGGGAATTACCCCTGAGAGTCAATGAGGATGAGTTTAAGTTGAATGTTGTCAAAGCTATGCAGCATCCAGACACATCAAATGACTGCATGAGCACTGATATTATTGACTCTTTGGTGGAGGAGGTCAATATGACTGAAAGTCTTGAATCAGAGCTAGATGACATCTTTAAAGATGTTTAGCCTGATCTGGAGGAACTAAAGGAAATAAAAGAAATTCTGAAAATTCCTCAGGC
>NC_029772.3:52293188-52293673 GCF_000817695.3 Arachis duranensis | reverse complement strand
ATGCTTTAACAGTGCATATGTCTTTTGAATTTGTTGTTTTAAGAATGTTAAAATTGTTGGCTCTTGAAAGAATGATGGAAAAGGAGAACTGTTATTGAGGATCTGAAAAATCATCAAATTGATTCTTGAAGCAAGAAAAAGCAGTGAATAAAAAAAAAACGAAAAAAAAGAAAGAAAAGAAAGAGAAAAAGAAAAAAGAAAGAAATAAAGTTCTGATCCAAGGCAAAAAGAGTGTGCTTAAGAACCCTGGACACCTCTATTTGGGGACTCTAGCAAAGCTGAGTCACAATCTGAAAAGGTTCACCCAACTATGTGTCTGTGGCATGTATGTATCCGGTGGTAATACTGGAAGACAGAGTGCTTTGGGCCACAGCCAAGACTCAGAAGGTAGCTATGTTCAGGAATCATCATACTTAACTAGGAGAATCAATAACACTATCTGAGTTCTGAGTTCCTATGGATGCCAATCATTCTAAACCTCAAAG
>NC_029772.3:52292394-52293153 GCF_000817695.3 Arachis duranensis | reverse complement strand
TGAAAAGGACTGCAGATGCTGTTGGATTCTGACCTCCCTGCACTCGAAGTGGATTTTCTCGAGCTACAGAAGCCCAATTGGTGCACTCTCAACGGCGTTGGAAAGTAGACATCCTGGACTTTCCAGCAATGTATAATAGTCCATACTTTGCCCGAGATTTGATGGCCCAAACTGGCGTTGCAAATCAGCCTCAGAATTCCCAGCGTTTAACGCTGGAACTGGCATAAAAATTGGAGTTAAACGCCCAAACTGGCATGAAAGCTAGCGTTTAACTCCAGAAAAAGTCTCTACACTTGAAAGCTTCAATGCTCAGCCCAAGCACACACTAAGTGGACCCAGAAGTGGATTTTTACGTCATTTACTCATTTCTGTATACCCTAGGTTACTAGATTACTATTAATAGGATCTTTTGACATTGTATCTGTACCTCATGACACTTTACACGTTTCTTTGTGTACCTTCCACAGCATGAGTCTCTAAACCCCATGGTTGGGGGTGAGGAGCTCTGCTGTGTCTTGATGGATTAATGCAATTACTACTGTTTCTTATTCAATCATGCTTGCTTCCATTCTAAGATATTACTTGTGCTTAAACATGACGAATGTGATGACCTGTGACACTCATCATCATTCTCACCTATGAACGTGTGCCTGAGAACCACCTCTGTTCTACTTTAGATTGAGTGAATATCTCTTGGATTCCTTAATCAGAATCTTCGTGGTATAAGCTAAAACTGATGGCGGCATTCAAGAGAATCCG
>NC_029772.3:52235033-52289563 GCF_000817695.3 Arachis duranensis | reverse complement strand
ATTTCTATTAGTTTTAGGATTATTCTTCTTCATTCCAGGTTCAATGTTACTTTAATTTAAGTTTCTCTTCTACTTTTAGATACTCTAATGCTTTTACTTGTATTTGACTCATGTTGCCAAATTGACTTATGAACCCTTTCATGTCAGATTTGAATTTATGTTTAAATATAATTTAAGGTATCTCAGATTTATGATTTTTACTTAGCTTTTTATATTCTTGGATTTAATTGATGAATTGATTTATTGGAGACACTTGAGTTATCAAACTCATTGTGATTGATAATTGTTATCTTTGCTAACTAATTTGAATTCCAATAACTCTAGTCTTTTCTTAGGAATTGACTAGGATCTGAAGAATCAAATTGATTCATCCACTTAACTTACCTTCATAGTTAGATGTTAATAAGGTGGGAGCAAAATCTAATTCTCATCATAATTGATAAGGATAACTAGGATAGGACGTCCAGTTTTCATATCTTGTCAAGAGTTTTTCTAGTTATTAATTTATTTTTCCTGCAATTTATTTTCTCTGTTCAACCTTTCAAAAACCCAAAAATATTGTTTTCCATAACCAATAATAAATCATACTTCCCTATAATTCCTTGAGAAGATGACCCGAGGTTTGAATACTTCGATTATAAATTTTATTGGGTTTTGTTACTTGTGACAACCAAACTTTTGTACGAAAGGATTCTCTGTTGGTTTAGAAACTATACTTACAACGCGATTATATTCTTGTGAATTTCTTTACTGATAGAAAGTCCATTCGCCAAAATGGCGCCGTTGCCAGGAATTGCAAACGTGTGCCTTATTATTGGTTATTGTAAATATTTGCTTTTTGCTTATTTATTTGTTTTTTTTTTTGTTTTTAATTTTTATTAACTACTATGAATTCTCACCCCTCTGCCTTCATGTTTGATTCCAATGTTGTTGTAAGGAATGGAAGCTATAATGAGAACAGGCATCAAGGTTAGAAGAATCAAAGATGGGAGGAGCCACAAGAATTTGATCAACCCTCTTGGCAACAACCCCCTCGAATGCGCTATCACCAACAACCATTCTATGATGCATACCAAGACAATAGTTATGGTGGACCTTCTCGTGACAACCAACCTCCACCAAATTACTATGGTCAAGAGCCATTCCATGGTGCGTACCAAGATGATAAATATGGTGGATCCCCTTGTAGTTACCAACAAGTCCCACCATATGCCTATGAACCCCCTCTTCAACATAACTTTGGACCACCATACTCACAAGCCCCTTCACCAGTCACATCCACATGACCCTAATCCTTATCCACCATACCAACCACCATATGAGCCGTACTTACAACCACCACCTCAATATACACCATCTCCATATCCTTCTCAAGAGAAACCACCTTCCTACCATGCACCCTTTCTCCAAAATAATGAACCCTCTTATCCATCCCAAACCTCCATGGAGAATACACTTACCTCTCTCATTGGTCTCACTTCTAAACTCCAAAATCTTATATCCCGTATGAACCAACCCTCTACCCCCAACAGTCAACCATCAAGCTCTAGTGCACTTCCTTTTCAACCACAGAATGATCTCTCCATCCCATCACTATCATCCATGGAAGAGCACCCACATCCATCAATCCAAGAGCAACACGATCCAAATTATGCTGTTGACATAGAACAAGAAAGAAGGGATCATCTTAGGGATGCAATGGATCGGTTGCACGCAACCTTATTTCCAGAGGAGCAAGAGGAGACCCAAAAGGTAGAGATAGTGAAGATCCTTAAAGATGAAGGAGTAGATGAAGGGAGTTGTCATGGAAAGGTAATCATCAAGAAGGAGTATGATTTTATGCTAAAACAACTGGACAAAGCCGTAATAGTTAAAGAGGGTGTGGTTGAAGACTTAGGAGATGCGGAACCTCCAATTGAACCTTAAGTCATGGAGCCTCCTTCCAAGATGGTTGCATTTGATGTTGCGGAGGGTGTACAACCTCCAAGGCATATCATGGTGGAAGACTTGGAAGAGGTTGATCAAGAGATGGAGCTTAAAGAAGAAGAAGCACAACCTCCCATACCCTTGGTGAGCAATGAAAAAGAGATTGAAGTGGAAAAAAGCTCCCAAGAGGAAGAAGTTGATATTAAAGAAGCTTGCAAAGAGGTGGAGACTGTCAAAGAAGAGCACAAGGGAGTGGAGCTTGCAAGATCATTGGAAACACCTCTCCCAAGGCCATTACCGTCCAATACAATGTTCAAGTGGGTAAAATCCTTATCCTTGACCTTTACTTTCCCACTTGACTATGGGCTACTGGAGACGGATGGTCAACTTAGAGCTCTTTGTGGCATTAAGAGTAAGAGGAAGATGGTCAGTGGTAAGAATTGTCCTGCCAAGTTCATTACGGTTGGAAGCTCAAAGTTTAAACGCAAAGGTTGGTATAGAGCTCAGCTGAATGGGTCTAGAAAGTTGTTTGGCTGCTTCAGTGAGAATTCAAATTACTTATCACCCAGCTGGAAAAATACAGATCCCGACAACAATGGGTGTAAAAGCAAGATTTGGGATCTTGGAATCTACTCTAACATTTGTCACCCCGGGAGCCTAAGAATCTGTTTGAAGCTTCTTAAGGGATTTACATGCTTAGTTTGGGACCCCGGAGGTTACTGGAGATACAAACATTGGTGGAGATTCCTGGATGAGTTCAAGCACAAGCCACCATAACAGGGAGCTCACCAAATGTCCAACTTAAGGACTTTAACTAAAAGTGCTAGGTGGGAGACAACCCACCATGGTATGATCGTTCCTTTTTCATTTTTATTTAGTTTTATTTATTTTCGAGTTTTATTTTATTTTATTATATTGAACCTGGAGTTTTGCATCACATTCATATTAACACTACATTCTGCATTTTTTCAGATTCAAAAAAAAAAAAAACACATGCGACGCAGCAGCGTCGCTGACGCGTCCGCGTCACCAGTGCAAGGGGAAGAAAAGAAAACGAATAGAAAGTCACGCGAGAGCGTGGCTGGAGGCGCGCCTTTAGCATAATTTGACCCCACGCGACCGCGTCGTTGACGCGTCAGCGTCAGGTGGGAACATTGGCCTCCCACGCCGCGTCACCCACGCGGCCGCGTGACCTGAAAATCGACGTCAAAAGGGTGCATGGCCGAAAGATGAGCTGGAGTGATGCTGGACTGGCGCTAGACGCACAGACCTTACCACGCGAACGCGTGCCCCACGCATCCGCGTCATACCCTATAATATGGCCTATCACGCGATCGCATCACCCACGCGGCCACGTCACACAAAATCTTGGCAAAATGAGTTTCAAACAGAAAGTTGCACGAGCGCGCGGCTGCCGTCGCGCTAGTAGCACGAATTCACTCACGCGACCGCGTGCCCCACGCGGCCGCGTCACTTGACAATAGCGCCAACCGTGCGAATGTGTCCCTCACGCGTTCGCATCGCCTGCGCCGCACAACTTATCCTAATTTGCCAAATCTCTTATCTTTCTCTTCCCCAAATCCTTACTTTTCTATTCTTCTTCTTTATTTTATGTTTTCTTCTTCCTTTCTCTTTCTTTTTACTTTCATTGCATCTGTTTTCTTTTTCTTTCTTTTTCTTTTTAATTGGTGTTGGATATTTATTTGGGTCATTGTGGATTGTTGCAAAATTGTTTGGCAATTATCTTTTAATTTTTAAAGGGTTGCTTGCATGTTCAATTTATTATTTTCATTAGATTATTTACCATGCATGCTAAGTGTTTGTGAAAACGGCCGTATGGCATTATGCACTGTTTTTCAATATCTTTTATCTTACTACTCTGAATGCCTGCTTTTCACGAAACCCTTTTTCATATCATATTCCTTATATATAATTGTCATTACAAACATGTTGTTAGTTTGAAATACTTGGTAATCTAACTTGGACATTGAATGCTTGATCTATGCTACTCATGCCTTTGCCAGCATGCCAATCAACATCTTGCATTTAATTGTTATTACATGCACTTGCTATATTTCCATTGATGAACTTTTCACATGTAGTCATGACCATGTGGTAACATCATTCCTCTTTATTGTGCATTGATTACCACCTTTTCCGCTCTCTTCCTTGCTCTAACCCTTAGCTTTTAAAGTTACTTTCTTTTTCCCTTTTCAGGATGGCCACCAAGAAGGGTAAAGAGAAAGCTACTCCCAAACCACCGGCAAGGAAAGGAACCAAAAGAGCCCCAGCTGAGGAACCACAACCCCCATCCACCTGCACATCTCAGCATGCACCGAGGACAGTGCAATCTTTAAGTGTGGGGAGGTCGATACCGATCTCCACGAGTTAGTTAGTCCCTTTTCAACACCAATGTTAATTTGTTAATTGTTGCATTTGCATGTTTGTTTGATTTTATGTATTTAGTCACTACTTGGTTGAAGTAATATTTTCTTTTTCAAGAAATTTTTATAGTATTTCACTAATTTAAATTGAAAATTTTTTGTTAAATTTTTTTGAAGTTGTATTTGGAACATAGTTTTTGAGCCAAAGAACACACAACTCATGAGATTTTGAGCTTATTTATATGGTTACATTATTTAACCATGATATTTTATTCTTGTGTGTTTTCTTCTTTATAATTGCAATCTTTGCTTTGTTCCATTCTATATGTCCGTTATTTAGTGTATTTATATGCCTACATATGATTGAGGCCATTGTTTAAATTCCTCAGCTATTCCAAATTGACCTACCTTTTACATCACCCTTGTTAGCCCCCTTGAGCTTTTTAAATCCCCTCTTGTTCTATAACCACGTTACTAGCCTTAAGCAGAAAAACAAATAAAAAATCCCAAGTGAATCTTTGGTTAGCTTAAGATAGAAATTATGCATCAACTAAGTATGGAGAAACTGTGGGAACATGGGTTAATAAGGGAATGTATCATGTTTCTAATTTATTTGAATATTGGGAATTTGGAAACCTACTCATGAAAAACCAAAATAGAAAAAATAATGGAAAATTCATGTGCATTGATAAGTTATGTTTGCTTTTATGATTCAAAAAAAAAATTCAATAAATAAGTAAACAAATAAGGGGACAGAATTACCCCAATGTCAAGTTGAAAGATCAATGCACATGTGATAAAAGTAAAGAAATATCAATAATTTGGTACATGAGTATGAGAATCATACAAAAGTGGGAATTATGGGAGGCTAAGTATAATTCTAAAATTTGTATAGAGTATGTATTTGTTAAGTGAGATCTTAGACTACTCAAAGATTCACTTTACTAGCTCACTTAGCCTTATATATACCCTTACCTTCACCTTAGCCCCATTACAACCTTGAAAAAGACCTCATGATGTTTGCATTGGTACATTAAATATTGTTGATTGGTTAGGTAAAGAACAAGGTTTAGAAAGCATGAATAGGGAAGAGTAGAGTGATTAACCCTAGACACTTGAGAGACTAGAGCGATATACACTACCAGTGAGGGTTCAATGCTTGATTCTATGTTCCCTGCTTTCATGAGCTATCTTCTTACAAGTTTACTTGTCTTTTATTGTGTGATTTGAATTAATGGAATTTGGTTCATGTTTGTCTTGAAAAGCTTATTTACTTTTAACCAAGTAGGTAGAAACATTTTGCATGTAGTTGCATTCATATAGATAGGTTGCATTGCATACTCTCTATCATTCCCCTTCACTTCTTTATAGCTTCTCTTGAGCTTAGCATGAGGACATGCTAATGTTTAAGTGTGGGGAGGTTGATAAACCACTATTTTATGGTTTATCTTGTGCTCAATTGAGTGGTTTTTATCAACTCTTTACCCACTTATTCATACTATTTGCATGATTTTATATTTGCCTTCCTAATTATGTGCTTTGATTGAAAACATGCTTCTTTGGCTTTTATTTCCTTTTATTTAGTCCTCTCTTATTACCATTAGATGCCTTGATATGTGTGTTAAGTGATTTCAGGAATTACAGGGTAGGAATGGCTTAGAGGATGGAAAGGAAGCATGCAAAAGTGGAAGGAATACAAGAAGTTGAAGGAACTGCAAAGCTGTTAGCTTGACCCTCTCGCACTAAAACGATCATAACTTGAGCTATAGAGGTCCAAATGATACGGTTCTACTTGCGTTAGAAAGCTAACGTTCGGGGCTTCAATTTGATATATAATTCGTCATAGTGACCATACAGATAGACAACGCGAACGCGCACTCCACGCAGACGCGTCGCATCTGCGAACTTCAATCCGCGCGGACGCGTGGATGACGCCTCCGCGTCACTTTGCCGCGACCTGTACGGACCAGATTTCACAATCAGCGATTTCTGGGCTGTTTCTGACCCAGTTTTTGGCCCGGAGAACACAGATTAGAGGCTATAAAGTGGGGGAATGCATCCATTCATAAACATGCTTTCATAATTCATAATTTTTAGTTTTAGATGTAGTTTTAGAGAGAGAGGTTCTCTCCTCTCTCTTAGGATTAGGATTAGAATTAGGATTTCATCTTCTGCAATCACAGGTTCAATGTTTCTTCTATTTATTTTTCTAATTTAATTTATGAACTCTTCTATGTTACATATAATTTTCTTAATTAATGTTATTTGAGGTATTTCAGTTTATGATTGTTTTATTTATGAATGCTTTTAATTTAATTTAGATATTTTTCCCTTTTGGCTTGGGTTAAGTAATTGGTAATGCTAAAGCTGTCAAATAAAGTAGTGGTTGAAATTAGGAGTTGCTCCAATAACTCTAGTCTTTCCATAGGAATTGACTAGGACCTGAGGATTAAGCTAATTAATCCACTTGAATTACCTTCATAGTTAGAGGTTAACAAAGTGGGATTAAAATCCAATTCTCACCACAATTGATAAGGATAGGACTTCAAGTTCTTATACCTTGCCAAGGGTTTATTTTATTATTACTATTTTATTTTTCTTATCATTTAACATACTGATTTTTTACTTTCAAAAACCCAAAATTTTACCTTTTTCATAGCCAATAATAAGTCGTACCTCCCTGCAATTCCTTGAGAAGACGACCCGAGGTTTAAATTCTTCGGTTATCAATTTATTTAGGAGTTTGTTACTTGTGTCAACCAAAACGTTTGTAAGAAAGGTTGATTGCTTGGTTTAGTAACTATACTTACAACGAGAGTTTACTATAACCTCTAAACCATCAATCTTCAGTTCTTCAGCAACAAAAACTTGATTACAAAACCACAAACTACCAACAAGTGCACTGGGTCGTACGAAGTAATAAACTTACGGTGAGTGAGTGTCGATCTCACGAGGATTAATAGATTAAGAAACCAATGATCAATTGATTATTCTAGTCAGACAATCAAAATTAAGAGTTTCAATAGTAAATAGCATGAAAATAGAAAATTAAACAAAAGCAAACTAAAATTGGTTAAGAACATAAGATGATAAAAATAGTTAAGGTGTCAAAGTTATTCACTCTTTAGAAAAACAATCCTTATGTATATTTATATGAGGTATGCAAAGACAATCACGACGAATTATAAATAATCGAATTCCAATTCCATGACAATTTAATTTCTCTTTAACTTAATTAACTGCTAATTCCATAGTCAATTACTTAAGAAAAAAAGGTGAACCACAATTCTAATTCAATTTCAAGTAAGCTTCAAAAACTAGTCCTTAGGTTGAATTATATGTCACGTATTCAAGCTACTCCTAAACAATTAAAACTCACAAAGTGTCGCACACTCTTTGAAACTATTCCTAGTGAAATAAAAAGGTAGTGTGAAAGAGTTTTCAAGCTAATTCAAATATTAATTTTTTCCAAAACAATATTTAGAATCCAAGACAGAGTTAGAATATTTTCCAACAATTCTAAATCTTTAGGAATAAAGAACGAAAACTCAATCATTATATAAATCAAAGCATAGACTTCATATAAAATAAAACACTTAGATTTATAATCCATAAAAAGATGAACAGAGCTCCTAACCTTAACAATGAAGGGTTAGTTGCCCATAGTGCATAAAATTCAAATCCTAATCTAATGTGTAAAAGTCTAGCTCCCAAGGAGGAGAAACCCCTTCTAAATGTCTGTGTCTTTCCTTAAATACTAACCCTAAACAAATTTAAAATTCAAAACTTAAAAATAGAATCAAAATTAAAATAGGATCAAATCTAAATCATAATTGTTTTTCTTCAGCAAAGCTCTCAATATGTTCTTTTTGAATCCTTAATAAAGGCTGTGATTAGTGGGCTTAAGTTGAGCCTTCAAGTAGCCACACAAGTGATGAGGAGTTGGACCAGAAACACGTCACGAACCAGAGTTAAATGCCAAAAACACGTTACAATTGGCATTTAACTCCAAAAGAAGCCTTTGCACGTGTAAAGCTCAAGCTTAGCCCAAGCACACACCAAAGTGGGCCCCGGAAGTGGATTTCTGCATTAATTACTTATTTCTGTAAACCCTAATAGCTAGTCTAGAATAAATAGGACATTTTACTATTGTATTAGACATCTGGATTTTACATCTTTGATCACATTTGGGGGCTAGCCATTCGGCAATGCCTGGACCACCATCACTTATTTATTTTCAACGGTGGAGTTTCTACACACCATAGATTAAGGGTGTGGAGCTCTGTTGTTCCTCGACTTTTAATGCAATTACTACTATTTTCTATTCAATTCAGTTTATTCCTGTTCTAAGATATTCGTTGCACTTCACCATGACGAATGTGATGATCCGTGACACTCATCATCATTCTCACCTATGAACGCGTGACTGACAAACACTTCCATTCTACCTTAGACTAAACGCATATCTCTTGGATTCCTTAATCAGAATCTTTGTGGTATAAGCTAGAATTGTTGGCGGCATTCATGAGAATCCAGAAAGTTTAAACCTTGTCTATGGTATTCCGAGTAGGATTCAGGGATTGAATGACTGTGACGGGCTTCAAACTCGCGATTGTTGGGCATGATGACAAACGCAAAAGAATCAATGGATTCTATTCCGACATGATCGAGAACCGACGGATGATTAGCCGTGCTGTGCAAGAGCATTTGGACCTTTTTCACTGAGAGGATGGGATGTAGCCATTGACAACGGTGATGCCCTACATACAGCTTGCCATGAAAAGGAGTAAGAAGGATTGAAAGTAAGAAAGTAGTATGTTGCAGAGATTTAACAGGGACAAAGCATCTCCATACACTTGTCTGAAATTCTCACCAATGATTTACATAAGTATTTCTATCTTTATTTTCTGTTTATTTATTATTACTATTCGAAAATTCCATAACCATTTATTATCCACCTAACTGAGATTTACAAGATGACCATAGCTTGCTTCATACCAACAATCTCCGTGGGATCGACCCTTACTCACGTAAGGTTTATTACTTGGACGACCCAATGCACTTGCTGGTTAGTTGTGTGAAGTTGTGAACAAAGTGCTGAGTTAGTAGATGCGCATACCAAGTTGAATGCCATTGTTAGAGATCACAATTTCGTGCACCAAGTTTTTGGCGCCGTTGTCGGGGATTGTTCGAGTTTGGACAACTGACGGTTCATCTTGTTGCTCATATTAGGTAATTTTCTGTTCCAAAAGTTTTCAAAAATCTTTCAAAATTTTTCTCTTTTTCGTTTTTCTAAAGATTATTTTCGAAAAATCCAAAAAAAAATTATAAAATCATAAAAACCAAACATTTTTGTGTTTCTTGTTTGAGTCTAGAGTCAATTTTTAAGTTTGATGTCAATTGCATGTCTTTAAAAATTTGTGAATTTTTCGAAAACTCATGCATGGTATTCTTCATGATCTTCAAGTTGTTCTTAGTAAGTCTTCTTTTTTGATCTTGAATTTTTCTTGTTTTGTGTCTTTTGTTGTTTTTCATATGCATTTTTGCATTCATAGTGTCTAAGCATTGAAGATTTCTAAGTTTGGTGTCTTGCATGTTTTTTTTTCTTGAAAATTTTTCAAAAATAAGTCTTGATGTTTATCTTGATCTTCAAAGTATTCTTGGTGTTCATCTTGACATTCATAGTGTTCTTGCATGCATTGAGTGTTTTGATCCAAAATTTTCATGTTGTGAGTCATTTTTATGTTTTTCTCTCTCATAATTAAAAATTCAAAATTCAAAAAAATATCTTTTCCTTATTTTGCTCATAATTTTCAAAAATTTGAGTTGACTTAGTCAAAAATTTTTAAAACTTAGCTATTGCTTATAAGTCAAGTCAAATTTTCAATTTTAAAAATCCTATCTTTTCAAAATCTTTTTCAAAAATCAAATCTTTTTCATTTTTTTATTATTTTCGAAAATTTTGAAATTTATTTTCAAAATCTTTTTCTTATCTTTATTTTAAAATTTTGAAAACTTTACTAACAATTAATGTGATTGATTCAAAAGTTTGAAGTTTGTTACTTTCTTGTTAAGAAAGGTTCAATCTTTAAATTCTAGAGTCATATCTTTTAGTTTCTTGTCAGTCAAGTAATCAATTTCAATTTTAAAAATCAAATATTTTTCAAAATATCTTTTTCAAATCATATCTTTTTCAAAAATTTGATTTCAAAAATCTTTTCTAACTTCTTATCTTTTCAAAATTGATTTTCAAATCTTTTTCAACCAACTAATTGACTTTTTGTTTATTTCTTATCTTTTTCAAAATCACCTAACTACTTTTCCCTCTCTAATTTTCAAAAACCACTAACTCTTTTTCAAAATTTATTTTTGAATTTCTCCCTCTCTCATCCTATTCTATTTATTTATTCATTTACTAACACTTCTCCTCATCTCAAGAATTCGAACCTATCCTCCCCCTTGTGTTTGGATTCCTAACTCTTCTCCTTCTTCTATTCCTTTCTTCTTCTACTAACATAAAGAAATCTCTATACTGTGACATAGAGGATTCCTCTTCCTTTTTTGTTCTCTTCTTTCTCATATGAGCAGGAACCAGGAAAAAGGCATTCTTGTTGAAGCTGATCTGGAACCTGAAAGGACTCTGAAGAGGAAACTAAGAGAAGCTAAAAAACAACAATCCAGAGATAACCTTACTGAAATTTTTGAACAACAAAAGGAGATGGCAGCCGAAAATAATAATGCAAGGAGGATGCTTGGTGACTATACTACACCTACTTCCAAGTTTGATGGAAGAAGCATCTCAATCCCTACCATTAGAGCAAACAATTTTGAGCTGAAACCTCAACTAGTTGCTCTATTGCAACAGAACTGCAACTTCTATGGACTTCCATCAGAAGATCCCTATCAGTTTTTAACTGAGTTCTTGTAGATCTGTGAGACTGTTAAGACTAATAGAATAGATCCTGAAGTCTACAGGCTCATGATTTTCCCTTTTGCTGTAAAAGACAGAGCTAGAACATGGTTAGACTCATAGCCTAAAGATAGCCTGGACTCATGGGATAAGCTGGTCGCGGCCTTCTTGGCTAAGTTCTTTTCTCCTCAAAAGTTAAGCAAGCTTAGAGTGGATGTTCAGACCTTCAAACAAAAAGATGGTGAATCCCTCTATGAAGCTTGGGAAAGATACAAACAGATAACCAAAAGGTGTCCTTCTGACATGCTTTCAGAGTGGACCATTCTGGATATATTCTATTATGGTCTATCTGAGTTCTCCAAGATGTCACTGGACCATTCTGCAGGTGAATCCATTCACCTAAAGAAAACGTCTATAGAAGCTCAAGAACTCATTGACATGGTTGCAAATAACTAGTTCATGTACACTTCTGAGAGGAATTCTGTGAGTAATGGGATGTCTCAGAGGAAGGAAGTTCTTGAAATTGATGCTCTGAATGCTATATTAGCTCAAAACAAAATATTGACTCAGCAAGTCAACATGATTTCTCAAAGTCTGAATGGATGGCAAAATGCATCCAACAGTACTAAAGAGGCATCTTCTGAAGAAGAAGCCTATGATCCTGAAAACCCTGCAATGGTAGAGGTAAATTTCATGGGTGAACCTTATGGAAATACCTATAATTTATCATGGAGAAATCATCCAAATTTCTCATGGAAGGATCAACAAAAGCCTCAACAAGGCTTTAATAATGGTGGAAGAAATAGGCTCAGCAATAGCAAGCCTTTTCCATCATATTCTCAGCAACAGACAGAGAATTCTGAGCAGATCTCCTCTAGCTTAGCAAACATAGTCTCTGATCTGTCTAAGGCCACTTTAAGTTTCATGAGTGAAACAAGATCCTCCATCAGAAATTTGGAGGCACAAGTGGGCCAACTAAGTAAGAAAGTCACTGAAACCCCTCCTAGTACTCTCCCAAGCAATACTGAAGAGAATCCAAAAAGAGAGTGCAAGGCCATTGACATAATCAACATGGCCGAACCTAGAGAGGAAGGAGAGGACGTGAATCCCAATGAGAAAGACCTCATGGGACGTCTCAAGCAAGAAGGAGTTCCCTATTGAGGACCTAAAGGAATCTGAAGGTCATATAGAGACCATAGAGATCCCATTAAACCTCCTTTTGCCATTCATGAGCTCTGAAGACTATTCTTCCTCTGAAGAGGATGAAGATGTAACGGGAGAGCAAGTTGCTCAATATCTAGGAGCCATCATGAAACTGAATGCAAAGTTATTTGGTAATGAGACTTGGGAAGGTGAACCTCCCTTGCTCATTAGTGAACTAGATACATGGGTTCAGCAAACTTTACCTCAAAAGAGACAAGATCCTGGTAAATTCTCAATACCCTGCACCATAGGCACCATGACCTTTGAGAAGGCTCTGTGTGACCTGGGGTCAAGGATAAATCTTATGCCACTCTCTGTAATGGAGAAGCTGGGGATCATTGAGGTACAACCTGCCATATTCTCATTATAGATGGCAGACAAGTTAGTAAGACAAGCTTATGGATTGGTAGAGGATGTGTTAGTGAAGGTTGAAGGCCTTTACATCCCTGCTGATTTCATAATCTTAGACACTAGGAAGGAGGAGAATGAATGCATCATCCTTGGAAGACCTTTCCTAGCCACATCAGGAGCTGTGATAGATGTTAACAGAGGAGAATTAGTCCTTCAATTGAATGGGGACTACCTTGTGTTTAAAGCTCAAGGATACTCGTCTGCAACCATAGAGAGGAAGCATGAAAAGCTTCTCTCAATATAGAGTCAAACAAAGCCCCCACAATCAAACTCTAAGTTTGGTGTTGGGAGGCCACAACCAAACTCTAAGTTTGGTGTTGAATCCCCACATTTAAACTCTAAGTTTGGTGTTGGGAGTCTACAACATTGACCTGATCACCTGTTAGGCTCCATGAGAGCCCACTGTCAAGCTAGTGACATTAAAGGAGCACTAATTGGGAGGCAACCCAATTTTTATTTATCTAATTCTATTTTTATTTTTATTGTTCTTTTATGTTTTATTAGGTTCATGATCAATGTGGAGTCACAAAACAAATACTAAAATTAAAAACAGAATCAAAAATAGCAGAAGAAATAGCACACCCTGGAGGAAGGGCTTACTGGCGTTTAAATGCCAGTAAGGAGCATCTGGCTGGCGTTCAACGCCAGAACAGAGCATGGATATGGCGTTGAATGCCAGAAACATGCAGCAATCTGGCGTTTAAACGCCATGATTGCACACTGAGGAAAGCTGGTGTTCAACGCCAAAAACATGCTGCAGACTGGCGTTGAACGCCCAAAACAAGCATAGAACTGGCGTTTAACGCCAGAAACAAGTATCAATCTGGTGTTAAACGCCAGGATTGCATGCAAAGGGCGTTTTGCACGCCTCATTGCTGCAGGGATGTAAATCCTTGACACCTCAGGATCTGTGGACCCCACAGGATCATCTCAGGATCTGTGGACCCCACAGGATCCTTACCTACCTCAACTTACCTTTTCTCTTCTTCACACAATCTAATAACATTCTTCCCCAAACACCCTTCACCAATCAACTCAATCTCTCTTCCCAATTACCCTTTCACCACTCACATCCATCCACTCTTCCCCATAAACCCCACCAATCTTCAAAATTCAAAATCTCTTTCCCACCCAAACCCACCCTAAATGGCCGAACCTACTCCCTCTCCCTTCACTATATAAACCCGTCTACCCTTCTTCATTTTCACACACCACAACCCTCTCTTCTTCACCTTGGCCGAATACACATCTCTCTCTTTCCTCTATATTTTCTTTTTCTTCTTCTTTTCTTTCTTCTTTTGCTCGAGGGCAAGCAATATTCTAAGTTTGGTGTGGTAAAAGCATAGCTTTTTTTGTTTTTCCATAACCACTTATGGCACCTAAGGCCGGAGAAACCTCTAGAAAAAGGAAAGGGAAGACAAAAGCTTCCACCTCCGAGTCATGGGAGATGGAGAGATTCATCTCAAGGGTCCATAGCTCAGTAGTAGAGCATTTGACTGCACATCAAGAGAGCCCACTCATGAACCTCAACAAGAGCATGAGGAATTCCCTCATCAAGAAATCCCTGAGATGCCTCAAGGGATATATTTTTCTCCACACAATTATTGGGAGCAACTAAGGATAGGAGCACCAAAATCACTAGGGATCAAGCAACAAAGGCAAGGAAGAGATATAGAAGAGCTCAAAAGCGCCATTGGTTATTTAAGAGGAAGACGCCACCCATACTAAGATGGACTCATTCCTTAACTTCCTTGTTCATATTTCTCTGTTTTTCGACTTTTAAGCTTCATGTTTGTCTATGTTTGTGTCTTTACATCATGATCATTAGTGTTTAGTAACTATGTCTTAAGGCTATGAATAATTCCATGAATCCTTCACCTCTCTTAAATGAAAAAAAATGTTTCTAATAAAAAAGAACAAG
Organism: Arachis duranensis; assembly: GCF_000817695.3. NCBI lineage: Eukaryota > Viridiplantae > Streptophyta > Magnoliopsida > Fabales > Fabaceae > Arachis > Arachis duranensis. The sequence goes on along the minus strand of NC_029772.3, from coordinate 52,274,808 downwards.
AAGTACATGAGTTTCGAATTCATCCTTGAAATTAGTTTAATTATATTGATGTGGTGACAATACCTTTTGTTTTCTGAATGAATATTTGAACAATGCATATTTTTTATCTTGTTGTTTATAAATGTTAAAATTGTTGGCTCTTGAAAGAATGATGAACAAGAGAAATGTTATTGATAATCTAAAAAATCATGAAATTGATTCTTGAAGCAAGAAAAAGCAGTGAAAAAGCAAAAACTTGCGAAAAAAAAGTGGCAAAAAAATAAAATAAAAGAAAAAGAAAAGTAAGCAGAAAAAGCCAATAGCCCTTAAAACCAAAAGGCAAGGGTAAAAAGGATCCAAGGCTTTGAGCATCAATGGATACGAGGGCCCAAAGAAATAAAATCCATGCATAAGCGGCTAAATCAAGCTGTCCCTAACCATGTGCTTATGGCATGCAGGTCCAAGTGAAAAACTTGAGACTGAGTGGTTAAAGTCATGTTCCAAAGCAAAAGAGTGTGCTTAAGAGCTCTGGACACCTCTAACTGGGGACTTTAGCAAAGCTATGTCACAATCTGAAAAGGTTCACCCAGTCATGTGTCTGTGGCATTTATGTATCCGGTGGTAATACTGGAAAATAAAGTGCTTAGGGCCACGACCAAGACTCATAAAAGTAGCTGTGTTCAAGAATCAACATACTTAACTAAGTGAATCAATAACACTATCTGAACTCTAAATTCCTATAGATGCCAATCATTCTAAACTTCAAGGGATAAAGTGAGATGCCAAAACTGTTCAGAAGCAAAAAACTGCAAGTCTTGCTCATCTAATTAGAACTAATATTCATTAATATTTTAGGATTTATACTATATTCTCTTCTTTTTATCCTATTTAATTTTCAGTTGCTTGGGGACAAGCAACAATTTAAGTTCGGTGTTGTGATGAGCGGATAATTTATACGCTTTTTGGCATTATTTTTAGGTAGTTTTTAGTAGGATCTAGCTAAATTCATTAGTTTTTATGCTAAATTCACATTAGTTTTTATGCTAAATTCACATTTCTGGACTTTACTATGACTTTGTGTGTTTTTTTATGATTTCAGATATTTTCTGTCTGAAATTGAGGGACCTGAGCAAAACTCTGATAGAAGGCTGACAAAGGACTGCTAATGCTGTTGGATTCTGACCTCCCTGCATTTGAAATGGGTTTTTTGGAGCTACACAACTCCAAATGGCGCGCTCTCAACGGCGTTAGAAAGTAGATATCCAGAGCTTTCCAGCAATATATAATAGTCCATACTTTATTCGAGATTAGATAACGTAAACTGGCATTCAACGCCAGTTCCATGCTGCATTCTGGAGTCAAACGCCAGAAACACGTCACGAACCAGAGTTAAACGCCAAAAACACGTTACAACTTGGCGTTTAACTCCAAAAGAAGCCTCTGCACATGTAAAGCTCAAGCTCAGCCCAAGCACACACCAAAGTGGGCCTCGGAAGTGAATTTCTGCATTAATTACATATTTCTGTAAACCCTAGTAGCTAGTCTAGTATAAATAGGACATTTTACTATTGTATTATACATCTGGATTTTACATCTTTGATCACATTTGGAGGCTGGCCATTCGGCCATGCCTGGACCACCATCACTAATGTATTTTCAATGGTGGAGTTTTTACACACCATAGATTAAAGGTGTGGAGCTCTGATGTACTTCGAGTTTTAATGTAATTACTACTATTTTCTATTCAATTCAGTTTATTCCTGTTCTAAGATATTCGTTGCACTTAACCATGATGAATGTGATGATCCGTGACACTCATCATCATTCTCACTTATGAACGCGTCACTGACAACCACTTCCGTTCTACCTTAGACCGAACGCATATCTCTTGGATTCCTTAATCAGAATCTTCATGGTATAAGTTAAAATTGTTGGCGGCATTCATGAGAATCCGAAAAGTCTAAACCTTCTCTGTGGTATTCCGAGTAGGATTCAGGGATTGAATGACTGTGACGAGCTTCAAACTCGCAATTGTTGGGCGTGATGACAAACGCAAAAGAATCAATGGATTCTATTCCGACATGATCGAGAACCGACAGATGATTAGTCGTGTTGTGACAAGAGCATTTTGACCTTTTTCACTGAGAGGATGGGATGTAGCCATTGACAATGGTGATGCCCTACATACAACTTGCCATGGAAAGGAGTAAGAAGGATTGAAAGTAAGATAGCAGTATGTTGCAGAGATTCAACAGGGTCAAAGCATATCCATACACTTGTCTGAAATTCTCACCAATGGATTTACATAAGTATTTCTATCTTTATTTTCTGTTTATTTATTATTACTATTCAAAAATTCCATAACCATTTATTATCCGCCTAACTGAGATTTACAAGATGACCATAGCTTGCTTCTTACCAAAAATATCCGTGGGATCGACCCTTACTCACGTAAGGTTTATTACTTGGACGACCCAGTGCACTTGCTGGTTAGTTGTGCGAAGTTGTGAACAAAGTGCTGAGTTAGTAGATGCACATACCAAGTTGAATGCCATTGTTAGATATCACAATTTCGTGCACCAGTATCCAATGTTGAACGTGGCTTTGAGTTCCTTCAATTTTGGCCTTCTGTTTTACTCCAGGCATTGCACGCAGGAAATCTCATGTGGGATGCGAATTGGGTGTTGTGCATATGCATGCTACATGCGTACGCATGATGCCTCTTAATCCTCTTGTTGTGCGTACGCATGCTTCATGCGTACAGATGATAGTCCATACACCACATTGATGCTTTCATGTCCCACGTTAAAATGGGGGTCATATGTACGCATGACGACTTCTGTTTTGGCGTTGGACGCCAATGTTCCCACATTGCACGTTGAAGGACCTAGTGCCCCTGGGAGGGCATAATTGGTTGTCATGGCATGCTTACCCTCCCATGTTGCACGTGAAACTTGATTTCCACACAAGGAGCTTTCTATTTAGTTTACAGAGCTTTCTGTTTGCTCTTCTATTCTTGCTTTTTCTTGCTCAAAGTGATTCCTGGCCTCCTTTTTCTTTAATCTTCACCAATTATGTTCTAAATTCTTCTGTAATCAATGAATACACACTAACTCAAGGTATCGCTCAATTAATCATGAAATCACTACTTATCTTCCAATAATTCTTTATTTATTGAATGAAATTCTAAGAGAAAAATACTAAAGATGCAAACGCATCAAAGGAAATCCATGGATTTCTAGAAGAAAGTTAATCAGACCAGTCTTAATCTCAAAGTTGGCATCCAAGTCAAGATATCAAACTTGGAGCGGTTGAACAGTAATGTCAGGGGGCTCCCGCTTCTTTAAGAGTAATTCTCCTTGGGACAACCATATCTTCAACATTTGTATCAGTTGAGGAGGCATCAAAAGTATCAACAGAGGAATATATGGTTCCTTCCTTGAATGAGGACTCAGAGTCAATCTCAGAAGGAGAAGGAGAATCGGTAGAAGCTACTTCACTATCTACAAAAGCCAACTGGCATCGAGCTTGCCTAATATGTAACATGGTTCTTTCAATCTCTAGATCAAAATGGGTTAAGCTCGGTTTCGATAATGACTGCGTCATTCAACGTAGAAAGCATAGAGTTCATGCAATTATTATGATAAAAAGAAATAACCAAAGGAAAGTAACAACTAATTACTACTAAATAGAAATCTTAACTATTAACAAAACATTAAAACAATAAAAAAGTAGACTATTCACAATATGCACATATTAATAATAACCAACAATATGGCACACATATGCAAAGTCCCTAGCAATAGCGCCAAAAACTTGACATGGGCTAATCACTGATTTAGAAATTCACCAGTTTAAAACTCAATTACGTCGCAAGTATTGTCTAAACTGGTAACCAACTCACAATCAAAGTTTAAAAGATTGTCACAAAAATCCAATAAAAAATGGGGAGTTGAATCCCCGGTCATTCTCCCTTGGACTTGCAATTGAATGCACATCATTGGTTATAGAATTTAAGGGTTTGAATATGAATGAGGAAAGCTAGAAATTAAAGATCAATCAACAACAAAAATGCAATAAGTAAAGGCAACAAGCAAGTAAACAACTATCTAGTAAGCATCCAATTGAGATGGCAACAATTTAAGAAGTAACTACACTAGGAAGCAATGGAATTACACTAAAAATACTAAGAGAATCGAATTGATAAAAGAGATGATAATCAAATATTTAAAAGGTCTTTTCTAGGGTTGAGAATTTAGGCTTCCTATCTGATGAACGAATAATTTATACGCATTTTGGCATTGTTTTTAGGTAGTTTTTAGTATAATTTAGTTAATTTTTAGTAAATAATTATTAGTTTTTAAGCAAAACTCACATTTCTGGACTTTATTATGAGTTTGTGTGTTTTTCTGTGATTTCAGGTATTTTCTGGCTGAAATTGAGAAAGTGGTTGTCAGGCACGCGTTCATAAGTGAGAATGGTGATGAGTGTCACTTGATCAGAAAAAGCCAATAGCCCTTTAAACCAAAAGGCAAGGGTAAAAGAGGATCCAAGGTTTTGAGCATTAATGGATAGGAGGGCCCAAAGGAATAAAATCCTGGCCTAAGCGGCTAAATCAAGTTGTCCCTAACCATGTGCTTGTGTCATGAAGGTCTAAGTGAAAAGCTTGAGACTGAGTGGTTAAAGTCGTGGTCCAACAAAAGAGTGTGCTTAAGAACTCTGGACACCTATAACTGGGGACTTTAGCAAAGCTGAGTCACAATCAGAAAAGTTTCACCCAGTTATGTGTTTGTGGCATTTATGTATCCGGTGGTAATACTGGAAAACAAAGTGCTTAGGGTCACGGCCAAGACTCATACAGTAGTTGTGTTCAAGAATCAATATACTGAACTAGGAGAATAAATAACACTATCTAAATTCTGAATTCCTATAGATGCCAATCATTCTGAATTTCAAAGGATAAAGTGAGATACCAAAACTGTTCAGAAGCAAAAAGCTACTGAACAATTGGAGCTACAGAATCCCAATTGGCGTTTAACTACAAGAAAAGCCTATGCACGTGGAAGCTTCAATGCTCAGTCCAAGCACACACCAAGTGGGCCTCGGAAGTGAATTTCTGCATCATTTACTTATTTCTGTAAACCCTAGGTTATAAATAGGACCTTTTACTATTGTATTTTCATCTTTTTTATCATCTTTGATCTTGGGATCAGGCCTTTGAACCTTTTTTCGATTGTTTCATGTTATTTGGGAGACATGGCCGAATGACATGGCCATTCGGCCATGTCTAGACCTTGTTCTTATGTATTTTCAACGGTGGAGTTTCTACACATCATAGATTAAGGTGTGGAGCTCTGCTGTTCCTCATGAATTAATGCAATTACTACTGTTTTCTATTTAATTCAAGCTTATTCTTATTCTAAGATATCCATTCGCACTTCAACATGATGAATGTGATGATCAAGTGACACTCATCACCATTCTCACTTATGAACGTGTGCCTGATAACCACTTTCGTTCTACCTGAAAACAAGCTTGAATGCATATCTCTTGGCCTCCTGGTTCACGATGCATGGTTGCCTCTCCTGACAACAGAGCCTTCCATTCCATGCGATCAGAGTCTTCGTGGTATAAGCTAGAATCAAATGGGCAGCATTCTTGAGATCCGAAAAGTCTAAACCTTGTCTGTGGTATTCCGAGTAGGATTTGGGATAGGATGACTGTGATGAGCTTCAAACTCGCGATTGCTGGGCACAATGACAGTGTACAAAAGGATCAATGGATCTTATTCTGACACGATTGAGAACCAACAGATGATTAGCTCTACGTAACCCATAGCCGGACCATTTTTACTGAGAGGACAGACGGTAGCTATTGACAACAGTGATCCCCAACATCCAGCTTGCCATGGAAGGGAGTACGCATGATTGGATGAAGGTAGTAGGAAAACAGAGATTCAGGAGGAATAAAGCATCTCCATATACTTATCTGAAATTCCCACCAATGAATTGCATAAGTATCTCTATCTTATTTCATGTCTTATTCATCTTTTAATTATCAAAACCCCAAAACAATTTGAATCTGCCTGACTGAGATTTACAAGATGACCATAGCTTGTTTCAAGCCGACAATCTCCGTGGGATCGACCCTTACTCACGTAAGGTATTACTTGGACGACCCAGTGTACTTGCTGGTCAGCTACGTGGAGTTGTGAAGAAAGTGTGTGAGATTACGATTTCACGTACCACTATCCTTGTTATAAACCACAAACATGGCAATTATTAAGAGCTATTCTCACTTCATCATCCCTTAACATCAGAAAAAATTCAAGTAGAAATAATTGATCTCAATCCACAAATCCTAATCAACTTATTAATTATGTTTGATAAAAGACTAGTGTTAGTAGAAATCAAATCAATAACAACCCTCAATTACCAATCAATATCAGACATTGATAACTCAAGGATCCCAAATTACTTAACCCCAAGCCAAGAATTCAAAAATCTACTCCAGAGCTGAAGTAAACATTTCATCAAACACCTAGTGAGCAATAAGAGAAAACATCATGAGATTGTAAAAATTGATCAAAATTAAATCCAATTAATACCTGATGAGCGGATAATTTATACGCTTTTTGGTATTGTTTTTAGGTAGTTTTTAGTATGTTTTAGTTACTTTTTAGTATAATTAGTTTTTATACAAAAATTACCTGAGCAAAAGTCTGATTTAGAGACTGAGAAAGGACTGCAGATGTTGTTGGATTCTGACCCTCCTGCACTCGAAGTGAATTTTCTGGAGCTACAGAAACCTAATTACATTGGAAAGTAGACATCTTAGACTTTCCAGAAATGCATAATAGTCCATACTTTGCCTGAGTTTTGATGGCCTAAACTGGCGTCCAAACGCCCACTAGAGATCCCTTTCTGGCGTTTAACGCCAAAACTGGCACCAGAACTAGAGTTAAATGCCCAAATCGGCATCCAAGCTGGGGTTTAACTCCAAGAATAGCCTATGCACATGAAAGCTTCAAAGCTCATCCCAAACACACACCAAGTGGGCCCCGAAAGTGGATTTCTGCACTATCTGCACTTAGTTACTTATTTTCTATAATCCCTAGTAACTAGTTTAGTATAAATGGCCCTTTTGACTATTGTATTTCATCTTTGGATCATCTTTTGATCACTTTGAGGGAGGTTGGCCATTCGGCCATGCCTAGACCTTTTTTCTTATGTATATTTTAACGGTGGAGTTTCTACACCTCATAGATTAAGGAGAGGAGCTCTACTGTTCTTTATGAATTAATGCAAGTACTATTATTTTTCTTTCAATTCACGCCTACTTCTTCTCCAAGATATACTCTCGTACTTATTTCAGTTAAGTTAGAATGAAGGGGTGACCCGTGACAATCACCCACTATCTTCGTTATTCGCTTAGCCAAGATCCGCGTGCCTGACAACCACAAGCGGTTGATGATCAGATTCTTGACGGTTTAGAATTCATCTAATGAAGTCTCGTTGTAAAGTATAGTTTCCAAACCAATCAATAATCCTTTCATGCAAAAATTTTGGTTATCACAAGTAACAAACCCCAAATAAGAATTAACCAGAGTATTTGGACTCCGGGTCGTCTCACGAGAAATTGCGATGAAGTGCTCAATTATTGGCTATGAAGTATATTTTGGGGTTTTTGAGATTTTGGACAAGAAATGTAAATAGTAATGAAAATAAACTAACAACTAACAAAGCTCTTGGTAAGATATAAAAACTAGAAGTCCTATCCTAGTTATCCTCCTTAATTGTGATCACAAATTGTCCATTGCTACCACTTAGTTAAACTCTAACCAAGGAGGAAAGTCAAGTGGATGAATCAACTTGATTCCACAAGTCCTAGCCAACTCCCAAGGGAAAGACTAGCATTAGTGGTATCCAAATCAATTAGCAACTTCCAATTGTCAATCAATCAAAGGAATTAGATAACCCAAGCGTCACTAATTACTCCACCTAGGCCAAGAGTAAAGAGAACTAACAAGAGAAATAGAAAAGTACTCTTGGCTAGACATAGGTAATTGAGATTACCATCCTTGTCTACAAACCATATATTGATAATTATGAGAGGCCAACCTATTAAGTCTACTTCCAAAGCCTTAAGTACGTAATATCTACTCCTAGGCTTGAAGTACGTCAAATAGGCTTGATCACATCAACCCATAATTCCCAACCTGCCTACTAATTAGATTAGTAGTGGGTTGGCATCAATGAGTATCAAATTGATCACCAAGGGTTCTCAAATCACCAATTCAATGAGACCCAATGACTCAAGGTCACCCAATTCTCTTAGCCTAGGCCAAGAGTAGAGGAAACTACTCAAAAACTAGAGAAAATATTTCATCAAATACCTAGAGTTCAAGAAAAGTAAACATCACCAAATGCAAAAATTAACAAGATCCATAACTACCATAAGCAAGAAATCAACAATAGCAAGCAAGATCAACATAAAAGAAACATAGAAACATGAAATTGTATTAAAAAAATCAAGATCCAATGATGTTCATCAACATAAAAGAGAGTAAAATTAGAAACTAACAAATAAAACTAGAAGATCCATGATGTAATAACAAGAAATTAAGAGGAAAAGCTAAATCAAAACAAGAATCAAAGGTTGTATTTAAGAAAATTAAACCTAAACTACCCTAAAATCTAGAGAGAGGAGAGAGCCCCTCTCTCTAGAATTTTCCCTAAAACATTATGAAAACTAAACTATGACTACTTGGTTCATTCACCCCCAATTTTTGGGTTCAATAGCATCAGAAATGAGTTGGATTGGGCCCAAAATGAGCTAGAAATCGCTAGCCACTAGTTGCTCTTTAGTGGGTCACGTGCTCAATCGGTGCATCCACGCACATTGCACATGCACTCCCCTATACACAAACCAATATATGGCAAAATTTATATCATTTTGAAGCCCCAGATGTTAGCTTTCCAATGCAACTGGAACCGCCTCATTTGGACCTCTGTAGCTCAAGTTATGGTTGTTTGAGTGTGAAGAGGTCATGCTTGACAGCTTTACGGTTCCTTCATTTCTTCATGAGTTCTCCCACTTTGCATGCTTTTCTCCTCACTTCTTCCATCCAATACTTGCCTTATGAACCTGAAATTACTCAAAAAAACATATCAAGGTATCAAATGGAATTAAAGTGAATTAAAATCACTAATTTTAGGGTCTAAAAAACATGTTTTCACATTTAAGCACAAATCAAGGGAGAATTACAAAACCATGCTATTTCATTGAATAAATGTGAGAAAAGGTGATAAAATCCCCTAAAATAAGCACAAGATAAACCACAAAATCGGGGTTTATCAAATCTCGCCACACTTAAACCAAGCATGTCCTCATGCTAAGAGTAAAGAAGGACAAGAAAAGGGTATGAACATTTATTCAATACAAATAAACTATATAAATCTATCTATATGCATGCAACTAAATGCAAAATGATTCTATCTACTTGGTTAAAAGTAAATCAATCTCCAAGAACATATATAAGCAAGTAGGGCAAAGGTCATATGACGACTCACAAACTCTACCAATTCAAATATCAAAATGAAGTTCAAATAGACTTGCAAGAAGAAAGCTCATGAAAGCCGAGAACAAGGAATTGAGCATCGAACCCTCACCGGAAGTGTATCCGCTCTAATCGCTCTAGTGTATAGGGTCGATCCACTCAATTCTCTTCTAATCATGCTTTCCAATATTTGTTTTTCATCTAACAATCAACAATTATTCAATGCATGCATACATTCATCATGAGAACTTATTCATAGGTTGTAATGGGGCTAGGGTAAAGGTAGGGATGTATATGGTCAAGTGAGCTTGAAAATTGCATCTTTGATTATCCTAAGCTCTCACCAAACACATATAACAACCTATACAACTCTAATACACAACCTAGCTATCCATGGTTCCCACTTTTTCACATACTCATGCATTCTTTTGTTTTACATATAGTGCATGAATATGTACCCAATTCCCAATATTTTCAACAAAAATAAAAATTACACTTTTACCTCAACCAATGTCCCAAGTTTTCTATACCCAAATGATACACACCCTCACTAGCCTAAGCTAATCAAAGATCCAAATTAAGGACATTTATTGTTTTTCACTTAGGGGTAGTGATGTGCTAAAATTAAGAACAAAAGTTATTAAATAGGCTCAAATTTGGCTAACAATGGTTGATGAAAGGTAGACTATTTGGATAAGTGAGCTAAATGAAATGATGGCCTCAATCATATAAATGCATGTATACATGGAATAATGGAAATATAGAATCAAACAAAGCAAGGATTACAATCATAGAAAGAGAATAATGCACACAAGAATGGAAAATAAGTGGTTATAAGATGTAATCACACAATTGGCTCAAAACTCACATGCTTGTGTTCTTAGCTCAAAAACCATGTTCCAAAATACATTCTTCAAGCAAGTTCAACAAATTTTTTTTTCAAATTGGTAGGGTGTCCTAAAAATAATTTTTCTTGGAAAAGAAATCATCACCCTAACCAAGTAGTCCTAACATGGAAAGAAGTGGTAAAATATGTACAAGTTCTAACTAACATGCACCCTAACATGCAATGCAACAACTAACTACAAAGGAAATTAAGAATTGGTGTTGAAAAGGAAGTTGTTACCCATGGAGGTCGGTCGGACGACCTCCCCGCACTTAAAAATTTGCACCGTCCTCGGTGCATGCAAAGAAGGGCAAGGTGGACGGGTTGTTACAATTGATGAGCTTCTTCAAAGGGTTGTGCGAATGGACTTGTTTGTTGCCTCAATTAAAAGCTTTCCTTTCTCCCTTCTTGGTGGCCAACCCAAAAGGAAAGAAAAGGAAAGAAAATTAAGCCTACAACAAAGATAGCAAAGCATATAGAACATAGGCGGGGGCTAATGCCAAATAAGAGTAAGGGTTTCACTACATGGTAGCTAAGCATGTAAGTGAGAAAATAATATGGACAAATGGCATACAATATCGAACAAGTCAAGAGGCACCAAAATAATGCAAGGAATTCTCAACAATTGAGTAAGAAGATGCAACACCATTATTAAAATGAGAAACTAAAAAAAAAGGTAAAAATAAGCTATAAAAACAAAATGAAAATGGAAAGAATAGAAGTATACAAATGCAATGGAGAAAAGAAAATGGAAGAGAGGGAAAACACTTTTTTTTTATCGGTGCGGACGTGCCAGGTGCGTGCATGCGCGGACTGTAGGCACAGAATAGGCACAAAAGTGGCACAACTCTCTGGAAAATGTACCAAGAGTACAGATGGGTGATCGACGCGCGCGCGCATGGTGCGCTTGCACGTCGATCCGCGAATTGCCAAAAGGCGCGCGCCAGGTGCGCGCACGCGTGGATTGGTTTGTGCCTCAGGCATGGTGCTGGCGCAGTGTAGGCGCAACTCTCGGGTCAATGTATGGAGGAGTGAGTATTTCCAATCCACGCATCCACGCACATGGCGCGCTCGCATGGATGGTCGAAAATGCTTGAGGCGCGCGTACGCGCCAGGTGTGCACACGCGCGGGTTGGTGCTCTGTTTTTCAAATAAATTTTCATGTTCTTGAACCAATCCAAGCATTTCAAACCTCCAAACAGCTACCCAAACACCATAAAACCTTATTCAACCTACTAGACTACCAAATAAACTCAACAAACCAATAAAAACAAGAAATTAAACTAATTTACCAATATGTACAAAAGAGAAAATGAAAAGATGTTACCATAGTGGGTTGTCTCCCCCTAGCACTTTTGTTTATTGTACTTAAGTTGGACATTTGGGAGGCTCCTTGTCATGGTGGCTTATGCTTGTATTCATCCTTGAACCTCCAAGAATGCCTGCTCCTCAAACGGTTGTCAGAATTTCCAACCATCTTCACCAAGCTTGGGTGAGGTTCTTCCCAAGATATGAGCTCCCAAAATTGGTCTTGATGTTGTGATCCGGGATCCCATATCTTATTTTCACACCCATATTCAAATTGATCATCACAATTCCAATTGGGTGGTAAGTACATAGAATTCTCCTTTAGGCATCCAAACCTCCTCCTAGACCCAAACAATTTAGCTCTACACCAACCATTGCTCCTAAACCTTGAGGGTTCAACCTTAATGAGCCCAACATTGTTTTTCCAACCACTACACAATTCTCTCCTACTCTTAACTCCACAAAGAGCTCTAAGTTGACCATCATTTTCAATCAACCCATATTCAAGTGAGAAGGTAAAGCTTAGGGATAAGAATTTTACCCACTTTAATGTTGTGTTGGATGATGGTGACTTAGGAAGGGGGACCTCCCCACACTTAGCTAATGCGAGATCTATTCCCTTGTGCTCTTCCTTTATTACCTCCACCTCTTTACAACTTTCCTCAACTTTAACCTCTTCCACTTGGTGGCTCTCTTCCAATTCAATCTCTTCTTCATTGCTCACCAAGGGCATGTGAGGTGAGGTATCTTCTTCTTTGATCTTAATTTCAAGCTCAAGAGGAGAGGATTCAATTGTAGATAAGAAATTCTCAATGATTGAATCCATCTCTTGATCAACCTCTTCCAATCTTTCATCACTCATACTATGCCTTGGAGGTTGCACATTATCCTCCTCAACATCAAATTCAAGCCCATTAGAAGAAGGCTCAACAACTTCCATAAAATCTTCAATAACATTACTTGGTGTGGAAGTGTTCTCAAGCTTGAAATCCACCTCTTGTTCAACTTCGCCTAACTCTTCAACCACTTCTTCTTCATTAATAATCTTTTCCTCCTCCACTTGTTGCAAGACATACCCCATCTCCTTGTCCTCATGTTGAGATTCTAAAATCTCCTTCATGCTCCTTTCTTCGGTTGATTTCTCACACTCATCCGTGGAGATGCTTTGTTTGTTGCATGAGTCCCATGAGTCCAAGGTAGCGATAATGTTAGCAAACTGATCCATGATTTTTTCAAACATGGGAGGTGATTCATCTTGTGGTTGAGAGTTCTCATACATTGGAGGTGGTTCATCTTGGTAATAGTATGGAGGTGGTGGTTCTTGAGGGTATTGGTGGTGGAATTGGGGTGGTTCTTCATATGATTCATAAGGTGGTTGGTATGGTGGATATGGATTAGGGTCATAATGAGGTATTTGGTGGTATGGGGCTTGTGAGTAAGGTGGTTTAAAATCATGTTGAGGGGGTGGTTCATACGCATTTGGTGGTGGTTGTTGACAATCACAATAAGGGTCACCACATCCATTAGATTGATATGCATTAGGATAAGAGTTATACCCATAAGGAGTTGGAGGTTGTTGCCAAGAGGGTTGATCAATCCCTTGAGGCTCCTCCCATCTTTGGTTGTACCCAAATCCTTGATGCATATTGTCATGGTAGCTCCCATTTCCTACAACATAATTTGAGCCAAACTCATAGCCAAAGTGAGGATGAGAATTCATAATAGCAAATAAACACAAAATCTAACAAAAATAAGCAACAAAGTCCTAAAGCTAACAAAAACTAACAAACAAACAAAAGGCAAACATATTCACATATTCACAATAGCCAATAACATAACACCATTGCAACTCCCCGGCAACGACGCCATTTTGATGATCGGATTCTTGATGGTTTAGAATTCATCTAATAGAGTCTCGTTGTAAAGTATAGTTTCCAAACCAATCAATAATCCTTTCATGCAAAAATTTTGGTTGTCACAAGTAACAAATCCCAAATAAGAATTAACTGGAGTATTTGGACTCCGGGTCATCTCACGAGGAATTGCAATGAAGTGCTCAATTATTGGCTATGAAGTATATTTTGGGGTTTTTGAGATTTTGGACAAGAAATGTAAATAGTAATGAAAATAAACTAACAACTAACAAAGCTCTTGGTAAGATATGAAAACTAGAAGTCATATCCTAGTTATCCTCCTTAATTGTGATCACAAATTATCCATTGCTACCACTTAGTTAATCTCTAACCAAGGAGGAAAGTCAAGTGGATGAATCAACTTGATTCCCAAGTCCTAGCCAACTCCCAAGGGAAAGACTAGCATTAGTGGTATCCAAATCAATTAGCAACTTCCAATTGTCAATCAATCAAAAGAATTAGATAACTCAAGCGTCACTAATTACTCCACCTAGGCCAAGAGTAAAGAGAACTAACAAAAGAAATAGAAAAGTACTCTTGGCTAGACATAGGTAATTGAGATTACCATCCTTGTCTACAAACCATATATTGATAATCATGAGAGGCCAACCTATTAAGTCTACTTCCAAAGCCTTAAGTACGTAATATCTGCTCCTAGGCTTGAAGTACGTCAAATAGGCTTGATCACATCAACCCATAAGTCACAACCTACCTACTAATTAGATTAGTAGTGGGTTGGTGTCAGTGAGTATCAAATTGATCACCAAGGGTTCTCAAATCACCAATTCAATGAGACCCAATGACTCAAGGTCACCCAATTCTCTTAGCCTAGGCCAAGAGTAGAGGAAACTACTCAAAAACTAGAGAAAATATTTCATCAAACACCTAGAGTGCAAGAAAAGTAAACATCACCAAATGCAAAAATTAACAAGATCCATAACTACCATAAGCAAGAAATCAACAATAGCAAGCAAGATCAACATAAAAGAAACATAGAAACATGAAATTGTATTAAAAGAAATCAAGATCCAATGATGTTCATCAACATAAAAGAGAGTAAAATGAGAAACTAACAAATAAAACTAGAAGATCCAAGATGTAATAACAAGAAATTAAGAGGAAAAGCTAAATCAAAACAAGAATCAAAGGTTGGATTTAAGAAAATTAAACCTAAACTACCCTAAAATCTAGAGAGAGGAGAGAGCCTCTCTCTCTAGAATTCTCCCTAAAACATCATGAAAACTAAACTATGACTACATGGTTTATTCTCCCCACAATCCTTGGGTTCAATAGCATCAGAAATGAGTTGGATTGGGCCCAAAATGAGCTAGAAATCGCTGGCCACGAGTTGCTCTTTAATGGGTCACGTGCTCAATCGGCGCATCCGCACACATTGCGCGTGCGTGCCCCATATGCGAAGCAACATATGACATATATCATTTCGAAGCCCCGGATGTTAGCTTTCCAATGCAACTAGAACCGCCTCATTTGGACCTCTGTAGCTCAAGTTATGGTCGTTTGAGTGCGAAGAGGTCAGGGTTGACAGCTTTATGGTTCCTTCATTTCTTCATGAGTTCTCCCACTTTGCATGCTTTTCTCCTCACTTCTTCCATCCAATACTTGCCTTATGAACCTGAAATTACTCAAAAAACATATCAAGGCATCGAATGGAATTAAAGTGAATTAAAATCACTAATTTTAGGGCCTAAAAAGCATGTTTTCACATTTAAGCACAAATCAAGGGAGAATTACAAAACCATGCTATTTCATTGAATAAATGTGAGAAAAGGTGACAAAATCCCCCAAAATAAGCACAAGATAAACCACAAAATCGGGGTTTATCAGCAGTCTACATGATGTTCAACGTAGTCATTGGACGACAGTTGGAGTATAGTCTCTTGGGTCTCTGATCCATGGATTAGACTCACCTCTCCTAACAACAGAGCATTCGAATCCCTGAGGTTAGAACCTTCATGGTATAGGCTAGAACTAATTAGCAGCATTCCTTAGATTCGGAAAGTCTAAACCTTATCTGTGGTATTCAGAGTAGGATCTGGGAAGGGATGACTATGACAAGCTGCAAACTCGCGAATGTTGGGCGCAGTGACAGTGTGCAAAAGGATAGAGAGATCCTATTCCGACACAAGTGAGAACCGACAGATGATTAGCCATTAGGAAACCGCACCTGGACCATTTTCACTGAGAGGACGGATGGTAGCCATTGACAACGGTGATCCACCAACATACAGCTTGCCATGGAGCGCGCATGATTGGAAGAAGACAATAGGAAAGCAGAGGTTCAGAAGCAACAAAGCATCTCCAAACTCTTATCTGAAATTTCCACCAAAGAATTACATAACTACCTTTATTTTAATTTTATCTATCTTTTAATTATCAAAACCTCATAACCATTTGAATCCGTCTGACTAAGATTTACAGGATGACCATAGCTTGCTTCAAGCCGACAATCTCTGTAGGATCGACCCTTACTCGCGTAAGGTTTTATTACTTGGACGACCTAGTGCACTTGCTGGTTAGTTGTGCGGAGTTACAAAAGTGTGATTGCAATTTCATGCACCAAGTTTTTGGCACCGTTGCTGGGGATTGTTCGAGTTTGGACAACTGACGGTTCATCTTGTTGCTTAGATTAGGTAACCTTCTTTCTTGTTTCAACCTTTATTTCCTTTTCAAAAATGTTTTTAAAAATATCTCAAAAAAAAGGTTTTCGAAAAAAATAAAAAAATTTAATAAAATCATAAAAAAATTTGTGTGTTTCTTGTTTGAGTCTAGCGTCAAATTTTGAATTTGGTGTTAAACGCATGTTTTCAATTTTTCTTAGATTTTCGAAAATTCATGCATTGTGTTCTTCTTTGATCTTCAAGTTGTTCTTGATGATTTTTCTTGTTTGATTTTTAATTTTTCTTGTTTTGTGTCTTTTCTTATTTTTCTTGTGCATTTTCGAATTGTTAGTGTCCCTAGTACAAAAGTTTTTAAGTTTGGTGTCTTGCATGTCTTTCTTTTCTTAAAAATTTTTAAAAATATGTTCTTGGTGTTCATCATGATCTTCAAAGTGTTCTTGGTGTTCATCTTGACATTCAAAGTGTTCTTCCATGCATTATTTGTTTTGATATTAAATTTCTATGTTTTGCTTCATTTTGTTGTTTTTCTCTCTCCTCATGAAAAATTCAAAAGTAAAAAAATATCTTTTCCTTATTCTTCTCATAATTTTTTAGTTGACTTGGTCAAAAATTTTTAAAATTAGTTGTTTCTTGTTAGTCAAGTCAAAATTTCAATTTTAAAAATTTATCTTTTTAAATCTTCTTCAAAACAAATTCTTTTTCAATTTTCTTTTTATATTTTTCAAAAATCTTTTATAAAATTTTTCAAAATCTTTTTCTTTTTTATATATAATTTTCGAACTACTTGTCCTAGTTTATTAATTTGATTGAAAAATTTTAAGTTTTGTGTTTTCTTGTTAAGAAAGTTTCAATCCTTAAAATTTTAAAATCATATCTTTTCAAAAAAAAATTCTTTTATTTATTTTTTTACAAGTATCTTTAATTTTAAGACACAACTTTTTCAAAACATCCTAACCACCCTCTCTCTCTCTTCATTTTTCGAAAATCAACACAAAAAATTTTCAAATCTTTTTAATTAATTAATTAATTTAGTTTTCTAATTTCTTTTATTACTTTTTATTTTCTTAATTTTTGAAACTTGCATAAATTTTTTATTTACTTTATTTTAATTTCACTAATCACAAAAAAAATAAAAAAATATAGAATATAAAGCAGAGGAATCACAGAGAAAAAGAGCTCACTAACGTTAAAACGCCAGTAAAGAGGCACTTTGGGAGTTAAGCGCCAGAATGGCTATCATTCTGGGCGTCTAACGCCAGTAAAGGTATCATTCTGGGCGCTAAACGCCAAAATGGGCAGCATTCTGGGCGTTTAGAAAAACGCCGAGTAAAGAAGGGTTCCTGGCGCTTAACGCTAGCCAAGGTATCTGGCTGGGTGTTAAACGCCCAGAGAGGCAGCCAAGTGGGCGTTAAATGCCAGAATGGATAACATTCTGGGCGTTTAACGCCAGGATGACACAAGGGAGGTAATCTTGTTCCCAATTCGAATTTTTTCAATTTTTCATGTTTTGATTCATAACTTTTTACATCAAACATATTTTAAACATTCATCTTTCAATTTTTTTTTGAAAATTTTCAAACTAATTTTTCAAAAATCTTTTTCTTAACCTTATCTCATATTTTCGAAAATCCTTGCTAATAATTAATGTGTTGATTCAAAATATCAAGCTTGTAACTTTCTTGTTAAGAAAGGTTCAATCTTTGAATTTTAGAATCATATCTTTTAGTTTCTTGTTAGTCAAGTCATCAACTTTAATTTTAAAAATCAAATCCTTTTAAATTCTTTTTCAATTCTTTTTCAAAATAAACTTCAATCATATCTTTTTAAAATTTTAATTTCAAAATATTTTTCTAACTTTTTATCTTTTCAAATCTTTTTCAACTAACTACTATTTCTTATCTTTTTCAAAACCACCTAACCACTTTTTCACTTCCAATTTTCGAAAATCACTAACCACTTTTTCAAAAATATTTTTGATTAACTAATTGTTTTAGTTTTAATTTTTGAATACTCTCTCTCTTCTCTTTCTATTTATTTTGCTAACACTTGTCTTCCACTTATAATTCAAACCTTCTCTCTCCCTCTGTGTTCGAATTCTTCTTATTCTCTCTCTACCTCATTCCTCTATTCTTCTTTTCTTCTGACACCTCGAGAAATCTCTATACTGTGACATAGAGGATTCCACTACTCCCTTTGTTCTCTTCTTTTTCATATGAGCAGAAATAGGAATAAAAACATTCTTGTTGAAGCTGATCCTGAACCTGAAAGGACTCTGAAGAGGAAGCTAAGAGAAGCTAAAGCACAACACTCCGGAGAGGACCTTACAGAAAACTTCGAAAAAGAAGTAGGCATGGCAGCCGAACCCAACAACAATGCCAGAGATGCAAGGAAGATGCTTGGTGACTATACTGCACCAACTTCTAACTTCTATGAAAGAAGCATCTCAATTCCTACCATTGGAGCAAATAACTTTGAGCTTAAGCCTTAATTAGT
Source organism: Arachis duranensis (assembly GCF_000817695.3). NCBI lineage: Eukaryota > Viridiplantae > Streptophyta > Magnoliopsida > Fabales > Fabaceae > Arachis > Arachis duranensis. The sequence goes on along the minus strand of NC_029772.3, from coordinate 52,256,031 downwards.
TTCTCTAATGCAGCAGAATTGCAAGTTTCACGGACTTCTATCGAAAGATCCTCATCAGTTCTTAGCTGAATTCTTGTAGATCTGTGATAATGTTAAGACCAATGGAGTTGATTCCGAGGTCTACAGACTTATGCTTTTCTCCTTTGCTGTAAGAGACAAAGCTAGGATATGGTTGGACTCACAACCTAGAGAAAGCCTGAACTCTTGGGATAAGTTGGTCACTGCTTTCTTGACCAAATTCATTCCACCTCAAAAGATGAGCAAGCTTAGAGTGGAAGTCTAAACCTTTAGACAGAAGGAAGGTGAATCTCTCTATGAAGCTTGGGAAAGATACAAGCACTTAACCAAAAGGTGTCCTTCTGACATGTTTCCTGAATGGAGCATCATATGTATATTCTATGATGGTTTGTCTGAATTGTCCAAGATGTCATTGGACCATTCTGCTGGCGGATCTCTTCATCTGAAAACACCTGTAGAAGCCCAGGAACTCATTGAGATGGTTGTAAATAACCAATTCATATACACTTCTTAAATAAATCCTGTGAATAATGGGATGACTTAGAAGAAAGGAGTTCTTGAGATTGATACTCTGAATGCCATATTGGCTCAGAATAAAATATTGACTCAGCAAGTCAATATGATTTCTCAGAACCTAACTGGATTGTAAGCTACATCCGGTAGTACTAAAGAAGCCTCCTCTGAAGGAGAAGCTTATGACCTTGAAAATCCTACAATGGAAGAGGTGACTTACATAGGAGAACCCTATGGAAACACCTATAATCCTTCATGGAGAAATCATCCAAATTTATCATGGAAGGATCAACAGAAGCCTTAACAAGGCTTCAATAATAATATTTGGCATTAGCAAACATTTTCCATCAGCTTCTCAACAACAGACAGAGAATTCTGAGCAGAGCCTCTCTGGCTAAGCAACCATAGTCTCTAATCTATCTAAGGCCACTCTCAGTTTTATGACTGAAACAAGGTCGTCCATCAGAAATTTGGAGGCACAAGTGGGTCAGCTGAGTAAAAGAGTTACTAAAACTCCTCCTAGTACTCTCCCAAGCAATACAAAAGAGAATCAAAAGAGAGAGTGCAAGGCCATCAATATAACCAAAATGGCCGAACCTACAGAGGAGGAAGAGGCAGTGATTTCCATTGAGGAAGACCTCAATGGACATCCACTGACCACTAAGAAGTTCCCTAATGAGGAACCAAAGGAATCTGAGGCTCATACAGAGACCATAGAGATTCCACTGAACTTGCTGTTATCGTTCATAAGCTTTGATGAGTATTCTTCCTCTGAAGAAGATGAAGATATTGTTGAAGAGCAAGTTGCTCGATATCTAGGAGCAATCATGAAGCGTTCAGCAGACATTACCTCAAAAGAAATCAGATCCCAAAAGGTTCTTAATACCTTGTACCATAGGCACCATGACCTTTGAGAAGGCTCTGTGTGTCTTGGGATCAGGTATAAACCTCATGCCACTCTCTGTAATGGAGAAACTAGGGATCTTTAAGGTACAAGCTACAAAAATCTCACTAGAGATGGCAGACAAATCAATGAAACAATCTTGTGGACTTGTAGAGGATGTCTTGATGAAGGTTGAAGGCCTTTACATCCCTGCTGACTTCATAATCCTAGACACTGGAAAGAATAAGGATGAATCCATCATTCTTGGAAGACCCTTCCTAGCCACAGTAAGGGCTGTGATTGATGTGGACAGAGGAGAGTTAGTCCTTCAATTGAATGAGGACTACCTTGTGTTTAAGGCTCAAGGATTTTCTTCTGTAAACATGGAGAAGAAGCATGAAAAGCTTCATCCAATTCTCTCCATACAGATTCAAGCAGAACCCCCACATTCAAACTCTAAGTTTCGTGTTGGGAGGCCATAATCATGCTCTGAGCATCTGTGAAGCTTTGTAAGAGCTTCCTGTCAAGCTATTGACATTAAAGAAGCGCTTGTTGGGAGGCAACCCAATTTTATTTATCTATGTTAATTACTTTTCCATTATTAGTTTATGTTTTCTCTAGGTTGATGATCATGTAGAGTCACAAAAACAGCTACAGAATTAAAGCATTATGGGCGTTAAATGCCAGAATTGGCAGCTAAACTAGCATTTAACACCAGAAAGGAACATCAGCCTAGCGTTTAACGCCAGAAATGGCACACAGAGGGCGTTTAAATGCTAGAAAAGGGCAGGAATGAGAAATCCTTGACACCTCAGGATCTGTGGATCCTACAGGATCCCCACCTACCCCACCTCACTCTCTCTCCTCTCCACACCTTTCCATAACACTCTTCCCCAAACACTATTCACCTATCAAATCCTACCCTCTGCCCTATAATCTCTCCACCACTCATATCCATCCACTTTTCCCCAAAAACCCCTCATAAAACCCCACCTACCTCACCATTCAAATTCAAACCATTCCCCCCCCCAAACCCACCCATTCTTACACGGATTCCCTCCCCCTTACCCTATAAATACCCGTCCTTACCACCCTCCATTTCACACATCACAAACAATTCTTTCCCCCTTGGCCGAACCACTAATACACTTCTATCTCCTCCATTTCTTCTTCTTCTACTCCCTTCTTTCTTCTTTTGCTCGAGGACAAGCAAACCTTTTAAGTTTGTTGTGGGAAAAAGCTCTGCTTTTTATTTTTCCATAACCATTAATGACACCTAAGGCCAGAGAAACCTCTAGAAAGAGGAAAGGGAAGGCAGTTGCTTCCACCTCTGAGTCATGGGAGATGGAAAGGTTCATCTCAAAGGTCCATCAAGACCACTTCTATGAAGTTGTGGCCAAGAAAAAGGTGATCTCCGAGGTCCTCTTCATGCTCAAAAGAGTGAATATCCGGAGATCCGACATGAGGTTTGGAGAAGAGGTTGGGAAGCTCTCACCAACCCCATCCAACAAGTCGGAATCTTAATGGTTCAAGAATTCTATGCTAATGTATGGATCACTAAGAACCATGATCAAAGTATGAACCCGAACCAAAAGAATTGGCTCACAATGGTTTGGGAGAAATACTTGGATTTTAGTCCGAAAACTGTAAGGTTGGCATTCAGCTTGCCAATAATGAGAGGAGATTCTCATCCTTTCACTAGAAGAGTCAACTTTGATCAAAGGTTGGACCAAGTTCTCATGGACATCTGTGTGGAAGGAGCCCAATGAAAGAGAGACTCCAAAGACAAGCCGGTTCAACTAAGAAAGCCTGACCTCAAACCAGTGGCTAGAGGATGGTTGGAGTTAATCCAACGCTCCATCATTTCTACTAGCAACCGGTCTGAAGTAACTGTGGATCAGGCTATCATGATCCATAGTATCATGATTGGAGAGGAAGTGAAAGTTCATGAGATCATACCTCTAGAACTATACAAGGTGGCTGACAAGCCCTCCACTTTGGCAAGGTTAGCCTTTCCTCATCTTATCTGTCACCTATGCAATTTAGTCAGAATTGTCATAAAGGAAGACATCCTCATTGAAGAGGACAAGCCCATAACTAAAAAGAGGATTGAGCAAACAAGAGAGCCCACTCATGGACCTCAGCAAGAGCATGAGGAAGTTCCTCATCAAGAAATCCCTGAGATGCCTCAAGGGATGCATTTTCCTCCACACAACTATTGGGAGCAACTCAACACCTCTTTAGAAGATTTGAATTCTAACATGGAGCAACTAAAGATAGAGCACCAAGATCACTCCATTATCCTCCATGAAATTAGAGAGGGTCAAAGAGCCATGAGAGAGGAACAACAAAGGCAAGGAAGAGATATTGAGGAGCTCAAGCACTCCATAAGATCATCAAGAGGAAGAACTAGCCGCCATCACTAAGGTGGAGCCGTTCTTTAATTTCCTTGTTATTTGTTCTTTTGTTTTTCGTATTTTTATGCTTTATGTTTTGACTATTTTTGTGTCTTTATTATATGATCATTAGTATTTAGTGTCTATGTCTTAAAGCTATGAATGTTCCATGAATCTTTCACCTTTCTTAAATAAAAAATGTTTCTATTTGCAAAAGAACAAGAAGTACATGAATTTTGAATTTTATATTGAAATTAGTTTAATTATTTTGATGTGGTGGCAATACTTTTTGTTTTCTGAATGAATGCTTGAACAATGCATATTTTTTATAGTGAAGTTTATGAATGTTAAAATTGTTGGCTCCTGAAAGAATAATGAAAAAAGAAAAATATTATTGATAATCTGAAAAATTATAAAATTGATTCTTGAAGCAAGAAAAATCAGTGAAAAACACAAAGCTTGCAAAAAAAAAAGAAAAAAAGATGGCAAAAAATAAAGAAAAAGCAAGTAGAAAAAGCCAATAGCTCTTTAAACCAAAAGGAAAGAGCAAAAAGCCAGTAACCCTTTAAACTAAAAGGCAAGGGTAAAGAGGATCCAAGGCTTTGAGCATTAATGGATAGGAGGGCCCAAAGGAATAAAATCATGGCCTAAGCGGCTAAATCAAGCTGTCCCTAACCATGTGCTTATGTCATTAAGGTCTAAGTGAAAAGCTTGAGACTGAGTGGTTAAAGTCGTGATCCAAAGAAAAAACAGTGTGCTTAAGAACTCTGGACACCTCTAACTGGGGACTCTAGCAAAGATGAGTCACAATCTGAAAAGGATCACCCAGTTATGTGTCTGTGGCATTTATGTATCCGGTGGTAATACTGGAAAATAAAATGCTTAGGGTCACAGCCAAGACTCATAAAGTAGTTGTGTTCAAGAATCAACATACTGAACTAGGAAAATTAATAACACTATCTGAATTCTGAGTTCCTATAGATGCCAATCATTCTGAACTTCAAAGGATAAAGTGAGATGCCAAAACTGTTCAGAAGCAAAAAGCTACTAGTCCCGCTCATCTAATTAGAACTAAGCTTCATTGATATTTTGAAATTTATTGTATATTCTCTTCTTTTTATCCTACTTTATTTTTGGTTGCTTAGGGACAAGCAACAATTTAAATTTGGTGCTGTGATGAGTGGATAATTTATACGCTTTTTGGCATTGTTTTTAGGTAGTTTTTAGTATGTTTTAGTTACTTTTTAGTATATTTTTATTAGTTTTTATGCAAAAATCACATTTCTAGACTTTACTATAAGTTTGTGTGTTTTTCTGTAATTTCAGGTATTTTCTGGCTGAAATTGAGGGACCAGAGCAAAAGTTTGATTCAGAGGCTGAGAAAGGGCTGTAGATGTTGTTGGATTCTAACCCTCCTGCACTCGAAGTAGATTTTCTAGAGCTACAGAAGCCCGATTAGTGCATTCTCAACTGTGTTGGAAATTAGACATCTTGGGCTTTCCAGTAATTTATAATAGTCCATACTTTACCCGAGATTTGATGGCCCAAACTGGCTTCCAAACGCCCACCAGAGATCCTTTTCTGGTGTTTAACGCCAGAACTGGCACCAGAACTGGAGTTAAACGCCCAAACTGGCATCCAAGCTGGCGTTTAACTCCAAGAATGGCCTATGCATGTGAAAGCTTCAAATCTCAGCCCAAACATACACCAAGTGGGCCCCGAAAGTGGATTTCTGCACTATCTGAACTTAGTTACTTATTTTCTGTAATCCCTAGTAACTAGTTTAGTATAAATAGCACTTTTGACTATTGTATTTCATATTTGGATCATCTTTTGATCTTTTGATCACTTTGAGGGAGGCTGGCCATTCAACCATGCCTAGGCCTTTTTCTCTTATGTATTTTCCAACGGTGGAGTTTCTACACCTTATAGATTAAGGTGAGGAGCTCTACTGTTCTTCATGAATTAATGCAAGTACTATTATTTTTCTTTCAATTCACGCCTATTTCTTCTCCAAGATATACTCTCATACTTAATTCAGTTAAGTCAGAATGAAAGGGTGACCCATGACAATCACCCACTATCTTCGTTATTCGCTTTGCCAAGATCCGCGTGCCTGACAACCACAAGCGGTCTACATGATGTTCAACATAGTCATTGGACGACAGCCGAAGTATAGTCTCTTGGGTCTCTGATCCACGGATTTGACTCGCCTCTCCTGACAACAGAGCATTCGAATCCATGAGGTTAGAACCTTCGTGGTATAGGCTAGAACCAATTGGCAGCATTCCTGAGATCTGGAAAGTCTAAACCTTGTCTGTGGTATTTTGAGTAGGATATGGGAAGGGATGACTGTGATGAGTTTCAAACTCACGAATGTTAGGCGCAGTGACAGTGTGCAAAAGGATAGAAAAATCCTATTCCGACACAAGTGAGAACGACATAAGATTAGCCGTGCGGAAACCGCACCTGGACCATTTTCACTGAGTGGACGGATGGTAGCCATTGACAACAGTGATCTACCAACATACAGCTTGCCATGGAAGGGAGCACGCATGGTTGGACGAAGACAATAGGAAAGCAGAGGTTCAAAGGTAACAAAGCATCTCCATAGCTTGCTTCAAGCCGACAATCTCTGTGGAATCGTCCCTTACTCGCGTAAGGTTTTATTACTTGGATGACCCAATGCACTTGCTGGTTAGTTGTGCGAAGTTGCAAAAGTGTGATTGCAATTTCGTGCACCAATACCAAATATCAATAATAGCAACTCATATAAAACATAAAAACATCAATGCATTAATATAAATTCAAAATTAAAAAAGCTCACAAACTAAGGAAATAACAAATTAACTCAAACATGACTCAGAAAATTCTAAGAAAAATTAAAGTAAGAGAATAACAAAATTAAAGTAAAACTATAACTAAACAAGTTTAGAATTCAGAATTGCATGCAAAATTAACAAGAACCCTAGAAAAATCTAGAGTTCTTTCACTAGAAATCTATGAACAAACTATCCAAAACTATGTGAAATTGATGGAATGATGGAGTGTGTGTGTCCCTTCTTGAGTTTGGGCCTCCAATACTTCAGAATGGAGCCAAATTAGGCCCAAAATTGCCCCCAAGAAAAACAAAAGTACAGCAAAACCGTGGCCTAACGAACAAAACTGTTCCCTAAGGAAGAGGAAAAATAGAGCCAAAGCCACCAAGCAAGGACGCCTAGGCTTCCCACACATGCCCGGTGGCTAACATCACAAGCTTGACGTGTGACCAGCCTTGAAGGTGCAATTGGGCTACACACCCAAATTCTTCTATAAAATCCCGGCGTGAAAACAATTCCAACTCCTAGAATACAAAAAATTAAATCCCAATCTCAATTATACACATCATTAGAAGCCTTAATTACACCTAAAATATTCAAGACTCCAGAAGATTAGTTATTAGTTCTTTCTAGAAACATAAGAGATTTAGTTATTAGGATTTGTTTCTAGATTAGATTTGAATTATTGTTTTGATTTGAAATTTAAGTGAGTAATTAGATATCTTATCTTTCTTTCTGAAAAATGAGATTATGATAATTTTGAATTTGAATTCTAGAATTAGGATATAAATAAGTGAACCTTGTCCATAGGAAGCACAGTCGGTTCCTCAGCACAATTTTTTTCATTGTTTTTTTTATTCTTCCATGGGTAACTAATCATCTGTCAAAGAGTTAAGAGCTCTATTTATGTTTTCTATGGATCATTAATCTAAGTTTATTTTATTTTAGATTCTTGCATTGATCTTTTTCATGATTGAGTTATTCGTTCTTCATTCGGATTAGTAGTATCGGAAGGTATGCTAATCCTTTTTGAATTCTTTTATTGCTTTGGAAAAACTAATATGTAAATTATAACATGAAAACTCTTTCACGTGACTTTTTGAACCCCGCTAGGAATAGTGGTTCAGTTAGTGTACGACACATACATAATTTTCAATCACATTTTGAATAAGTGACCTATAATTCGAATTAGAACAACTTTTGAAAATTGTGTTTTCTTCTAAAATTTAACTAGACAGGACTAGATTGAATAAGTGACATGTAATTTGACCTAAAGACTACTTTTGAATTTTATTAGAAACTAAATTAGTTTTTGTGCTTAACCTATTTAATTAATCAGTTGACCAAGGAATTGGTGATTGGTTAATTAAAGAGAAACTGAGGATCCAAGGAATTGGGAAACAATGTTTGATTTTCCTAAGGGCTTAAATGTCTTTGAAACCCTTGATTCCCTCTATTATTTTTTTTCAATCAACATCACTGCCTTTAAAGCACTCAACTTTCAAGATTCCAAGCAAGATACAACTTTTCCCTCATCAATCTAGGTTATTTTGATCTAATTAGGTATTTAATATGATATTTGCTTGTTCAATCCTTTAGTCCTCGTGGGAAAGATATCCACTCACCGTGGAATTACTTAAACGATCTGGTGCACTTGCCGGTATACGTGAGCTTTAATTTTTGTTCATCAAGTTTTTGGCGCCGTTGTCACGGATTAATTGAGATTGACAACATACATTTAGTTAAATCACTAACTTAGATCTTTTTTATTTTCCTTTCTTTTATTTTTTGTTTTATTTCTTTTCCTTTCTTTTCTTTATTTTGTTTGATTCTTCTTTCTTCTGTTTTTATTCTTTCTTTTATTCCGCAAAGTACATTTGATCTTTTGTATTTTTTTTTTGCATGCAGAAGAAGAGGAAGAGAGAATGGCAGTAGAAAATAAAAGTTTAGTCTGATCAAGGAAGGACATCGCTTCCTTTTCCCAAAAGAAAAATGAATCCATCCTTGAAGCATGGAAGAGATATAAAAATGATACTCGAAGTATGTCCACATCATGACTTACCAAAATGGCTTCTGATCTAATTTTTTACGAGGGAATCCTTCAACCCTTAAAAATCACTATTGATTCATTGGTTGGAGCCTCATTACAAAAGAAGACAACCAAAGAAGCATTGGCAGTGATAGAGGATAGCACTAGTGGAAGGTGCCATGAAATAACCAGACTCTCAATCTAAAAGACTTAAACGTCAAGCTAGTGATGTTAAAGAAGTTCTTGTTGGAAGACAACCCAACCATGATTAGTTTTCTGTTTCTCTTCTTTCTTTTAGCACGTCGTTTCTTACATTGCATCCTTAGTTTCTTCTACATGCATGCATCATCAGTTATTTCAAGCTTAAAAAAAATCGGAGTGGAACGCCCAGTGGACATGTCACACACCCGTCATCCCCTCCACTTGTGGCATGCACGCCTGGTGGCTATGTTGGAAAGCCCGACGTATGAAGGCATGACAAGAAGGCACACCCGACGAACATGCTCACAAGCTCGGTGACCAACCAAATTTCACAAGCCACGCCCGGTGGTTATATGTAGAAGTCCGGGGTATGATATGGACACACTCCCAGGAAATACACTCTCCTAGTTTTCAAAAATTAATTTTAGATTTCAAAAGTTTATTCATATATAAAGATTTTGAATCCTTTTATTGTCTTGTGATTATGTTGTCACCATGAAAGAAAGTTATTACTATGCATGCACGACACATCAATTCAGTTACTCATCAAACATGCATGTGTTTATCTTTCCTAAGTTCTGCTTTTGTCAAAATTTCACATGCACTCACATGTCTGGATAAATTTGAAAATTGAACGTTTTGCATGTAACCCTTAATTTTCGTTGATTCCCTCTGCATAGCATGCACACCACACACCTCACCTCAGATTTTCTTATAAATACGTTCATAAGCCATCACTCACTCCACACACTACACATTCTTCTTCTTCTTCTTCTATATTTCATTCTCAAAACCGTATCCAAAATCTTAAGTTTGGTGTCAGCTATCATTCTGTGTTTTAATTTATCATCCAAAGATGTCATTGTTTAAGAAAAGAAAAGGTAAGGAACCGGCCACCCCATTATATGATACTCCTAGTTCCGTTCCCTGTTACATCAAGAACAATACAATCAATGGTTGATAATAAAGGAATCAACCTAGAAGTAAAGTTTGATTTGAAGCCCGGAGAATAATCGGAGATTTCGAATGAGATAGCAAAAAGAAAATGGAAAATCTAGGCTAACTCTCCCAAATAATTGGGAGCCACTTTAGCATGAGAATTTATGCCAATGCATGAAGAACAAACAATGATGCAGTTCTAGGGTTCAAGATATATGCACGGGGAAAGAACATTGATTTTGGTTCCAAGAGTGTTAGAAGAATTCTCCGCATCCCTCCTCAACCTCACAACTTAGGGAATGATTACCATGACTATGGGATGAGGCTTACATGAGACAAATGACTGGGGAAAGTCCTCCAAGATATTTGCATTCCGGGCATGCAGTGGACGTTGAGTATAAGCGGAGAGCCACTCACACTAAAAAGGACTCAATTGATCTCTGTTGTTAAAGAATGGTTGGATTTCATTCAATATAACATAATTCCAACCTCCAATTATTCTAAAATAACAGTGGAGAGAGTGGTCCTTATCCATTCCATCATTAGGGGAAAAGAGATAAGAGTAGAGGAACTCATCCCCTACTGTATAAGCTTCTTTGCTGAGAATGGAAAAACACAGATAAAGCCCAAATTTTTGGGAATCATCCACCAACTGTGCCAAGCGGCTAGTGTATCTATTGACAAAGATATTCCCTCCGGCATGAAATGACCATCACTAAGGCAATGATAGAGAGAGCCGCAAGACGACACATCTATGGAGACCAAATGGGAGAACCTCAACAACATCCTCACTCCTCTTCTTCAAGCACGAGAAATTTATCCTCCTGCACTAGAATTCCAAGCAGGGCCAAGTCATCCCAAAACTTAAGAAGTTGACTTTCAACAGTTCTGTAGAGAATTTTAATAGTTTCAGTGGGATATGGAACAACGTTACCGGGAAACACAAACCAAGCTCAACTATCTCTGCATGACTATGCACGATGCACATTTGACGTATCCATATTTTTAGTTATTTTTTCTTTATAATTTCATTCAATAAGCTAATTATTCTTGTTAGAAAAGCAATGGTTTTATGATTTAGTGAGCATTGCTTTGAGTTAGTTTGAATTCATTTATTATAGGAGAATTTAGAGGAGAACTAGCAAAGATCAAGGAGGAAGAAGAGGCTAGAAATCATCATAAAGAAGAGGCATAAAAAGGAGAATCAAACAGAAAGCTCTCTAGACCAAATAGAGAGCTCCCTGGACAAGAAATCACCAAAGGAAGCTATGCGTACAACGTGGTAGACCATGTGTGCAACGTGAAGAGCAAAATAGAGGCCAATTGGTGCCAAATCAAGCCATGCGTTGTACGTGGGAGCCCATGCGTTGTACGTGGGAGCCCATGCGTTGCACTTGAAGATCAAATAGAGACCAATTGCACTACATAGAGCCATGCGTCTCACATAGAGCTTGGTCCGTTGCACTTGGGACATCAAACAGAGGCCAATTGTGCCAAGGAAGGGATATGCATTGTACATGGGAGGCTATGCGTACAACACACCACATGGGCCACTCTCAGGGGCCTTAATTCACTCACCAAATCCTCTAATTCTTCAAACACTTAAGTAGGTAACTCAAGGCTTAACCTAAGCCTAAAGTCAAACATTAATTGCCAATTGTGGAGAATGTCAAAAGAGCTTATCTCGAAGGAAAAACTCTAGAAGAAGAATTAATTAATGAGATTTAACTTGATTTGATTTAGTTTTTTTTTTTAGAATTAGTTTGAATTCTGAATTAGTTTTAGGGTTAGTATAAAAAGAAAAGGAGCCACATATGTGAGCTCCCTCTCCCATCTGTTCTACAATTTAGAATTTTGGTTTTTCTTTTATCATGAGCAACTAATCTCTTCTTGTTAATGTTAGGAGCTCTGTTTATTACCATGGATTAATGTTATTACTTTTTTCTTCTTGATTTATGCATTGATGTTTTCTTAAGAATTTGGTTTTATTTCTTCATCACAAGGGTTTGAGTTTATTGAAAAATAGCTTGAATCTGAATTGAATTCTATATGCATCTTGGAAAAGATTGTTTAATAGAATTAGGCTTGAAAACCTCTTCTTTCAATTCTAAAAGTTTTGAACTTGGCTTGATAAGTGACATTGAATCAATTGGGTTTAAATCTTAAAGAATTGTGTGGCTTATGAATCAGTACGTATGCTTTATCTCTTATAATAATTGATTGATCAAGGAATTGATGATTTGTTAAGTTAAGGTTAAACGGATTGCCAGGGAATTGGGGTTTGGTTAATTAAGGTTCGCCAACATGATCAAGATAGAGGGTGAAAAATATTTTTCTTGAAGTTTTAAACATCTCCGAAACCTTAGCATTCCATTCATACTATTTTCTAAACAGTTTATAAATTGCTTTCATTTAATCTTCTATTTTTGCTATTTGATATTGCTAAAACCCTATTCTGCAATTGTCTAGTTATAATAATCGATTAACTCTTGTATGCTCAGTCCGTTAATCCTCATGGGAATGATAACTCACTTGCTGTGATATTACTTGATAAGATTTGGTGCACTTGCCGAGTTGTGGTTTTGCAAAATTCTGCATCATATTTTTGGCACCGTTGTCGGGGATTAACCGAGTTTGACATCAAACTGGTTAATTGATTGCCTACATTAGACCTTTATTTTTCTATCTTTTTAATGTTTCATCTTACCCAAAATTTCCTTTATTGTGACATTGAAAATTATACCTTTTCTATTTGCTTTTCATTGCTTTTGCATGTAGAGAAACAAAGACAAAGAATCTCTCTTGTTTGATCCAAAAATTGAGAGAACTCTTCAATAATTAAGGAAGAAATCTAAAATTCAAGAGGAGTAAAATCAGGAGGAGAAAATCCAAGAGAAACTTGAGCAAGAAAGCATGGCAAATAATAATGCTAATGCAAGGAAGACTCTTGGAGACTTTGTTACCCCCACGAGCAATAGTTGTGGGAGTAGCATAGTGAGGCTCACTGTGGAGTGAAAAAAACTTGTAGTTGAAGCCTCAACTCATCTCTTTGGTGTAACAAAATTGCGAATTCAGTAAGAGCCCTCAAGAAGATCCTCATTTGTTCATCTCTAGCTTCCTACAAATATGTGACGCTGTCAAATCCAATGGTGTCTCTGTTGAAGCATGTCTCTTAATATTGTTCCTATTTTCTATAAGGAACCGAGCCAAGCAATGGCTTGAAACTCAACCAAAGGAGAGAATTGCAATATAGGATGATTTGGTCAATAAGTTCTTAACCAAATTTTTTCCACCACAGAGGTTGGCAAAGTTGAGACATGATATCTAAACTTTCACTCAAAAAGATGGAGAATCTCTCTATGAAGCTTGAAAAAGGTACAAAGAAATGTTGAGAAAGTGTCCCCAAAATATGTTTACTAATTAGGTGCCTCTAGAACTTTATTGGATTCCTCAACTAGAGCATCCATGCATATGAAGACCACTAAAAAAGCCTTAGAATTGATTGAGATTGTGGCTAATAATCAATATTTATTCTCCTCTAAAAGAACAATAAAGATATGTGTAATGGAGTTGGATATTTTGGACACTCTTTTGGCATTAAACATGTCTATGTCTCAACAAGTCAGTGCAATCAACAAGAAACTAAGACATTTGCAAGTTTCTGTAATAAAAACCCAAGGCCTCACCTATGAGGGCCATCAAAGTGAAGTTTATGAGCCCTTCAATCATGATCAACCCCCTGTTGAGCAAGTTAGTTGATGAGCGGATAATTTATATACTTTTTGGCATTGTTTTTAGGAAGTTTTTAATAGGATATAGTTACTTTTAGGGATGTTTTCATTAGTTTTTATGCTAAATTCACATTTCTGGACTTTATTATGAGTTTGTGTATTTTTTTGTGATTTCAGGTATTTTCTGGCTGAAATTGAGGGACCTGAGCAAAACTCTGATAAAAGGCTGACAAAGGACTGCTGATGCTATTGGATTCTAACCTCTCTACACTCGAAATGGATTTTCTGGAGCTATAGAACTCCAAATGGCGCACCCTCAACGGCGTTGGAAAGTCGACATCCAGAGTTTTCCAGAAATATATAATAGTCCATACTTTATTCGTGATTAGATGACGTAAACTGGCGCTCAACGCCAGTTCCATGCTGCATTCTGGAGTCAAACGCCAGAAAAACGTCACGAACCAGAGTTGAATGCTAAAAACACGTTACAACTTGGTGTTCAACTCCAAAAGAAGCCTCTGCACGTGTAAATCTCGAGCTCAGCCCAAGCACACACCAAGTGGGCCCCAGAAGTGGATTTCTGCATCAATTACTTACTTTTGTAAACCCTAGTAGCTAGTCTAGTATAAATACGACATTTTATTATTGTATTAGACATCCTGGATTGTATTTTTGATCCTGTGATCATGTTTCGGAGGCTGGCCATTCGGCCATGCCTGAACCTTCATCACTTATGTATTTTCAACGGTGGAGTTTCTACACACCATAGATTAAGGGAGTGGAGCTCTGCTGTACCTCGAGTTTTAATGCAATTACTACTATCTTTCATTCAAATTCAATCTTATTTCTATTCTAAGATACTACTCGTACTTCAATCTGATGGATGTGATGATCTGTGACACTCATTATCATCCTTCCCTATGAACGCGTGCCTGACAACCACTTCCGTTCTACAAGTGAAAGCTAGAGTATGTATCTCTTAGATTCCTGATGCACGACGCATGGTTGCCTTTGCCTGACAACCGAGCCTTCCATTCCGTGAGATCAGAGTCTTCGTGGTATAAGCTAGAATTGATGGCGGCATTCATGGGAATCCGGAAAGTCTAAACCTTGTCTGTGGTACTCTGAGTAGGATTCCGGGATTGAATGACTGTGACGAGCTTCAAACTCGCGATTGTTGGGCGTTATGACAAACGCAAAAGAATCAAGGGATTCTATTCCGACATGATCGAGAACCGACAGATGATTAGTCGTGCCGTGACAGAGCATTTGGACCTTTTTCACTGAGAGGATGGGATGTAGCCATTGACAACAGTGATGCCCTACATACAGCTTGCCATGAAAATGAGTAAGAAGGATTTGATGAAGGCAGTAGGAAAGTAGAGATTCAGAAGGAGCACAGCATCTTCATACGCCTATCTGAAATTCCCATCGATGATCTACATAAGTATTTCTATCTTTATTTTCTGTTTATTTATTATTATTATTATTCAAAAACTCCATAACCATTTATTATCCGCCTGACTGAGATTTACAAGATGACCATAGCTTGCTTCATACCAACAATCTTCGTGGGATCGAACCTTACTCACGTAAGGTTTATTACTTGGACGACCCAGTGCACTTGCTGGTTAGTTGTGCGAGGTTGTGAAGAAAGTGCTGAGTTAGTAAATGCGCACACCAAGTTGAATGCCATTATAAGAGATCACAATTTCGTGCACCAAGTTTTTGGCGCCGTTGCCGGGGATTGTTTGAGTTTGAACAACTGACGGTTCATCTTGTTGCTCAGATTAGGTAATTTTCTTTTTGTTTTATTTTCGAAAAAAATTTCAAAAATCTTTCAAAAAGTTATCACCTATTTTCGAAAATTTTCAGAGTTTTCAAGAATGAATTCTAGAGTTTCATATAACATGTTTTAGCTTGGCTGGCTATTAAGCCATGTCTAATTCATAGGATTTTGATTGAGGACTTTGAATTCATTACTTTCTTTTCCTATATGTTTTTCGAAAAATATAAAATAAAATACAAAAAAATAATAAAATCATAAAAATAAAAAATATTTTGTGTTTCTTGTTTGAGTCTTGAGTCAACCTTTAAGTTTGGTGTCAATTACATTTTTCTAAAAATTTATGCATTTTTCGAAAATCCATGCATGGTGTTCTTCATGATCTTCAACTTGTTCTTGGTAAGTCTTCTTGTTTGATCTTGATGTTTTCTTGTTTTGTATCTTTTGTTGTTTTTCATGTGCATTTTTGCATTCATAGTGTCTAAACATTAAAGATTTCTAAGTTTGGTGTCTTGCATGTTTTCTTTGCATCAAAAATTTTTCAAAAATATGTTCTTGATGTTCATCATGATCTTCAAAATGTTCTTGGTGTTCATCTTGACATTCATAGTGTTCTTGCATGCATCATATGTTTTGATCCAAAATTTTCATGTTTTGGGTCATAATTGTGTTTTTCTCTCTCATCATTAAAAATTCAAAAAAATCAAAAATATATCTTTTCCCTTTTTTCTCTCAAAATTTCTAAAATTTCTTATAAGTCAAGTCAAATTTTCAAATTTAAAAATCTTATCTTTTTCAAAACTTTTTCAAAAATCAAATCTTTTTCATTTTTCTTTTATGATTTTCAAAAATTTCAAAAATTATTTTCAAAATATTTTCTTAATTTTATTTCAAAATTTTTGAAACTTAACTAACAAGTAATGTGATTGGTTCAAAAATTTGAAGTTTGTTACTTTCTTGTTAAGAAAGGTTCAATCTTTAAATTCTAGAATCATATCTTTTAGTTTCTTGTTAGTCAAGTAGTTAATTTTAATTTAAAATAAATTAAATTTTTCCAACCATATCTTTTTAATCATATCTTTTTATCATACCTTTTTCAAAATTTTATCTTTTTCAAAAATTTGATTTCAAAATATCTTCTTATCTTCTTATCTTTTCAAAAATTGATTTTCAAATTTTTTTAACTAACTATTTGACTTTTTGTTTATTTATTATCTTTTTCAAAACCACCTAACAACTTTTCTCTCTCTAATTTTTTAAAATACCTCCCTCTTTTTCAAAAATTCTTTTTAATTAATTAATTGTTTTAAATTTAAATTTTAATTTTATTTCTTATCTTAATTTTTGAAAACTTCTCTCTCTCATCTTATTCTATTTATTTATTCATTTACTAACACTTCTCTTCGTCTCAAATCGCTGCCCCTATCCTCATCCTTGTGTTTGGATTATTCATTCTTCTTCACTCTTATTCCCTTTCTTCTTCTACTAACATAAAGGAATCTCTATACTGTGACATAGAGGATTCTTCTTTCTTTTCTGTTCTCTTCTTTCTCATATGAGCAGGAATAAGGAAAAAGGCATTCTTGTTGAAGCTGATCCTGAACCTGAAAGGACTCTAAAGAGGAAACTAAGAGAAGCTAAATTACAACAATCCAGAGACAACCTTATTGAAATTTTCAAACAAGAAAAGGATATGGCAGCCGAACCCAACAACAACAATGCAAGGAGGATGCTTGGTGATTATACTAAACCTACTTCCTAGTTTGATGGAAGAAGCATCTCAATTCTTGCTATTGGAGCAAATAATTTTGAGCTGAAACCTCAACTAATTGCTCTAATGCAACAAAACTACAAGTTTCATAGACTTCCATCAAAAGATCCCTACTAGTTTTTAACTGAGTTCTTGCAAATCTGTGAGTCTGTTAAGACTAATGGAGTAGATCCTGAAGTCTACAGGCTCATGCTTTTCCCTTTTGCTGTAAGAGATAGAGCTAGAACATGGTTGAACTCACAACCTAAAGATAGCATGGACTCTTGGGATAAGCTGGTCACGGCCTTCTTGGTTAAATTCTTTGCTCCTCAAAAGCTGAGCAAGCTTAGAGTGGATGTTCAGACCTTCAAGCAAAAAGATGGTGAATCCCTCTATGAACCTTGGGAAAGATACAAGCAGATGACCAAAAAGTATCATTCTGACATGTTTTCAGAATGGACCATGATAGATATATTCTATTATGGTCTGTCTGAGTTCTCTAAGATGTCACTGGACCACTCTGCAGGTGGATCCATTCACCTAAAGAAAACACCTGCAGAAGCTCAGGAACTTATTGAAATGGTTGCAAATAACCAATTCATGTACACTTCTGAGAGGAATTCCGTGAATAATGGGACGCCTTAGAGGAAGGGAGTTCTTGAAATTGATGCTCTGAATGCCATATTGGCTCAGAACAAAATGTTGACTCAGAAAGTCAACATGATTTCACAAAGTCTGAATGGATGGCAAAATGCATCCAACAGTACTAAAGTGGCATCTTCTGAAGAAGAAGCTTATGATCCTGAAAACCCTGCAATGGCAGAGGTAAATTACATGGGTGAACCTTATGGAAACACCTATAATTCTTCATGGAGAAATCATCCAAATTTCTCATGGAAGGATTAACAAAAGCCTCAACAAGGCTTTAGTAATGGTGGAAGAAACAGGTTTAGCAATGGTAAGCCTTTTCCATCATCTTCTCAGCAACAGACAGAGAATTCTGAGCAGAGCACCTCTAACTTAGCAAATATAGTCTCTGATCTGTCTAAGGCCACTTTAAGCTTCATGAGTGAAACAAGGTCCTCCATTAGAAATTTGGAGGCACAAGTGGGCCAGCTGAGTAAGAAAATCACTGAAACTCCTCCTAGTACTCTCCCAAGCAATACTAAAGAGAATCTAAAAAGAGAGTACAAGGCCATTGACATAATCAACATGGCCAAACCTAGAGAGGAAGGAGAGGATGTGAACCCCAATGAGGAAGACCTCAGGGGACGTCTCTCAAGCAATAAGGAGTTCCTTATTGAGGATTTAAAGGAATCTGAAGGTCATATAGAGACCATAGAGATCCCATTAAACCTCCTTCTGCCATTCATGAGCTCTGAAAACTATTCTTCCTCTGAGGAGGATGAAGATGTAACTGGAGAGCAAGTTGTTCAATATCTAGGAGCTATCATGAAGATGAATGCCAAGTTGTTTGGTAATGAGACTTGGGAAGATGAACCTCCCTTGCTGATTGGTGAACTAGATACATGGGTTCAGCAAACTTTACCTCAAAACAAACAAGATCCTGGTAAATTCTTAATACCATGTACCATAGGCACCATGACCTTTGAAAAGGCTCTATGTGACCTAGGGTCAGGCATAAATCTTATGCCACTTTCTGTAATAGAGAAGCTGGGGATCTTTGAGGTACAGCCTGCCATATTCTCATTGCAAATGGCAGACAAGTCAGTAAGACAAGCTTATGGATTGGTAGATGACGTGTTAGTGAAGGTTGAAGGCCTTTACATCCCTGCTGATTTCATAATCTTAGACACTAGGAAGGAGGAGGATGAATGCATCATCCTTGGAAGACCTTTCCTAGCCATAGTAGGAGCTGTGATAGATGTTAACAGAGGTGAATTAGTCCTTCAATTGAATGGGGACTACCTTGTATTTAAGACCTAAGGGTATTCGTCTGTAATAATAGAGAGGAAGCATGAAAAGCTTCTCTCAGTACAGAGTCAAACAGAGCCCCCACAATCAAACTTTAAGTTTGGTGTTTGGAGGCCACAGCCAAACTCTAAGTTTGGTGTTGAATCCTCACATCCAAACTCTAAGTTTGGTGTTGGGAGTCTACAACATTGACCTGATCACCTGTGTGGCTCCATGAGAGCCCACTGTCAAGCTATTGACATTAAAGAAGCGCTTATTGGGAGGCAACCCAATTTTTATTTATCTAATTTATTTTTCTTTTATTGTTTTTTAATGTTTTATTAGGTTCATGATCTTGTGGAGTCACAAAAAAAATACTAAAATTAAAAACAGAATAAAAAACATCAAAAGAAAAATCACACCCTGGAGGAAGGACTTACTGGCGTTCAAACGCCAGTAAGGAGCATCTGGCTGGCGTTCAACGCCAGAACAGAGCATGGATCTGGCGTTGAACGCCAGAAACAAGCAGTATCCTGGCGTTTAAACACCAGGAATATACCCTGAGGAGAGCTGGCACTGAACACCAAAAACAAGCATGGAACTGGCGTTCAACGCTAGAAACATGCTGCAATTGGGCGTTGAACGCCCAAAATAAGCATCACTTCGGCATTTAAATGCCAGAATTGTATGCAAAGGCGTTTTACATGCCTAATTGGTGCAGGGATGTAAATCCTTGACACCTCAAGATCTGTGGACCCCACAGGATCATCCCAGGATCTGTGGACCCCATAAGATCCCCACCTACCTCAACTCACCTTCTCTCCTCTTCTTTGCATTCATCCTCTCTTCCCCATAAACACATTGGTGCAGGGATGATAAAACCTTGACACCTCAGGATCTGTAGACCCCACAAGATCACCTCAGATCCTCATCACCTCTTCACCACTCACATCCATCCTCTCTTTCCCATAAACCCCACATACCTTCAAAATTTAAAATTTCTTTTCCACCCAAACCCACCCTAAATAGCCGAACCTACCCCCTCTCCCCTCACTATATAAACCCCTCCATCCTTCTTCATTTTCACACAACACAACCCCCTCTTCTACACCTTGGCCGAATACACCTTCCCCCCTCCACCATATTTTCTCTTCCTCTTCTTCTTTTCTTTCTTCTTTTGCTCGAGGGTGAGCAATATTCTAAGTTTGGTGTGGTAAAAGCAGAGCTTTTTGTTTTTCCATAACCACCTATGGCACCTAAGACCGGAGAAACCTCTAGAAAAGGGAAAGGGAAGACAAAAGCTTCCACCTCCGAGTCATGGGAGATGGAGAGATTCATCTCCAAAGCCCATCAAGACCACTTCTATGATGTTGTGGCCAAGAAGAAGGTGATCCATGAGGTCCCTTTCAAGATCAAGAAAAATGAGTATCCGGAGATCTACATGAGATCCAAAGAAGAAGTTGGGAAGTTCTGACCAACCTAGTGCACGAAATTGCAATCACACTTTTGCAATTCCGCACAACTAACCAGCAAGTGCACTGGGTCGTCCAAGTAATACCTTATGTGAGTAAGGGTCGATCCCACGGAGATTGTTGGCTTGAAGCAAGCTATGGTTATCTTGTAATTCTTAGTTAGGATATCAATAATTCTTAGGTTTAATTGTGAAAAGTAAAAGAACATGAAATAAATACTTGTGTTTTGCAGTAGTGGGGAATAGGTTGAGGTTTTAGAGATGCTCTATCTTCTGAATATCTACTTTTCTATTGTCTTCTTCTTCATGCACGCAAGGCTCCTTCCATGGCAAGCTGTATGTAGGGTTTCACCATTGTCAATAGCTACCTCCCATCCTCTCAGTGAAAATGTTCAACGCGCTCTGTCACAGCACGACTAATCATCTGTCGGTTCTCAATCAGGTTGGAATAGAATCCAGTGATTCTTTTGCGTCTGTCACAAACGCCCAGCCTTCAAGAGTTTGAAGCTCGTCACAGTCATTCAATCCTTGAATCCTACTCAGAATAT
>NC_029772.3:52234404-52234674 GCF_000817695.3 Arachis duranensis | reverse complement strand
AGATGCTTGGTCCCTTCCGTCTCTCTGCTTTCCTACTGTCTTCATCCAATCCTTCTTACTCCTTTCCATGGCAAGCTTATGAAAGGGTTTCACCGTTGTCAGTGGCTACCTCCCATCCTCTCAGTGGAAATGTTCAACGCACCCTGTCACGGCACGGCTATCCATCTGTCGGTTCTCAATCAGGCCGGAATAGAATCCAGTGATTCTTTTGCGTCTGTCACTAACGCCCCGCCCTCAGGAGTTTGAAGCTCGTCACAGTCATTCAATCAA
>NC_029772.3:52230147-52230941 GCF_000817695.3 Arachis duranensis | reverse complement strand
CTTGCCCTTTTCTGGCGTTTAACGCCAGTCTGGTGCCCCTTTCTGGCGTTAAACGCCCAGAATGGTGCCAGACTGGGCGTTAAACGCCCAACAGCTAGCCTTACTGGCGTTTAAGCGCCAGCACACTCTCCTCCAGGGTGTGCTATTTTTCTTCCTGTTTTTCTTTCTGTTTTTGCTTTTTTCATTGATTTTGTGACTTCTCATGATCATTAACCTACAAAAAAAACATAAAATAACAAAAGAGAATAGATAAAATAAAACATTGGGTTGCCTCCCAACAAGCGCTTCTTTAATGTCAATAGCTTGACAGTGGGCTCTCATGGAGCCTCACAGGTGCTCAAAGCAATGTTGGAACCACCCAACACCAAACTTAGAGTTTGAATGTGGGGGTTCAACACCAAACTTAGAAGTTGGTTGTGGCCTCCCAACACCAAACTTAGAGTTTGACTGTGGGGGCTCTGTTTGGCTCTGTTTTGAGAGAAGCTCTTCATGCTTCCTCTCCATGGTGACAGAGGGATATCCTTGAGCCTTAAACACAAAGGATTCTTCATTCACTTGAATGATCAATTCTCCTCTATCAACATCAATCACAGCCTTTGCTATGGCTAGGAAGGGTCTGCCAAGGATGATGGATTCATCCATGCACTTCCCAGTCTCTAGGACTATGAAATCAGCAGGGATGTAATGGTCTTCAACTTTTACCAGAACATCCTCTACAAGTCCATAAGCTTGTCTTCTTGAATTGTCTGCCATCTCTAGTGAGATCTTTGCAGCTTACACCTCAAAGATCCCTA
>NC_029772.3:52229429-52229756 GCF_000817695.3 Arachis duranensis | reverse complement strand
CCTTGTTTCAGTCATGAAACTTTGAGTGGTTTTGATTAGATCAGAGACCATGGTTGCTAAGTCAGAGTTGTTCTGCTTAGAGTTCTCTGTCTGTTGCTGAGAAGATGATGGAAAAGGCTTGCTATTGCTAAACCTATTTCTTCCACCATTATTGTTGTTGAAACCTTGTTGAGGTCTCTGTTGATCCTTCCATGAAAAATTTGGATGATTTCTCCATGAAGGATTATAGGTGTTTCCATAGGGTTCTCCCATGTAATTTACCTCTTCCATTGAAGGGTTCTCAGGATCATAAGCTTCTTCTTCAGATGAAGCTTCCTTAGTACTACC
>NC_029772.3:52227587-52228653 GCF_000817695.3 Arachis duranensis | reverse complement strand
GGAGTAGGTGCAGTAAAGTCACCCAGCACCCTCCTTGCATTATTGGCATTGTTGTTGTTTTCGGCTGCCATGTCTTCTTCTTCTTTGAAGATTTCTGTTAGGTCCTCTACAGAGAATTGTGCCTTAGCTTCTCTTAGCTTTCGCTTCAAGGTCCTTTCAGGTTCAGGATCAGCCTCAACAAGAATGCTTTTGTCTTTGCTTCTGCTCATATGAAAGAGAAGAAAACAAGAAAAATGTGGAATCCTCTATGTCACAGTATAGAGATTCCTTGAGGTGTCAGAGGAAAAGAAAATTAGAAGGTAGAAGTAGAAAATTCGAACTTATCAAAGAAGATGGAGTTCGAATTTTGCATTAAGGAATAGTGTTAGTCCATAAATAGAAGGATGTGAGAAGAGGGGAAGAAATTTTCGAAAATTAAGTAAAATATTTTAAAAACATTTTGAAAAACTTTAAGAATTTTCGAAAACCAAGATTGAGAAAGAGGTAAAGTGATTTTTGAAAAAGATTTTGAAATTAGAAATTAAAAAGATATAATTGAAAACAATTTTGAAAAAGATGTGGTTAAGAAGATATGATTGGTTTTAAAAAGATGTGATTGAGAAGGTATGATTTGAAAAACATTTTTTTAAAAAGATTTGATTTTGAAAATTAATAACTTGGCTAACAAGAAAAGATATGATTCAAACATTAAACCTTTCTCAACAGAAAAGGCAACATACTTGAAATGTTGAACCAAATCATTAATTGATAGCAAGTATCTTTGAAAATAGAAAGAAATCAATTTTGAAAACATATGATTGAAAAGATATGATTTGAAAAAGATTTGATTTTGAAAAACTTTGAAAACTTGAAAAAAAATTTGAATTGAAAACAGAATCTTCCCTCTTGTGCCATCCTGGCGTTAAACGCCCAGAATGGTGCACATTCTGGCGTTTAACGCCCAAAACTCTACCCTTTTGGGCGTTAAATGCCCAGCCAGATACCCTGGCTGGTGTTTAAACGCCAGTTTGCCCTTCTTCACTGGGCGTTTTGAACGCCCAGCTTTTTCTGTATAATTCCTCTGCAC
>NC_029772.3:52226878-52227454 GCF_000817695.3 Arachis duranensis | reverse complement strand
AATAATCAAAATGCAACTAAAATCAAATAACAATGCATGCAAGACACCAAACTTAACAGTTTGTATACTACTGACACTAATGAGAATGCATATGAGACACACAAAACACTCAAGTCAAGAGAATTTAAAGATCAGAGCGATGAAATCATCAAGAACATCTTGAAGATCACTTAAGACACATGAATGAATGCAAGAAGAACAGAAACATGCAATTGACACCAAGCTTAAAATGAGACTCTAGACTCAAACAATAAATTTTGGATTTTATGATTTTGTAATTTTTTTGTGCTTTTTTTCGAAAATTAAGTGGAAAAGAAAATAAAGGTATCAAAATTCTTAATGAGAATTCCAGGAATCATGCAATGTTAGTCTAAAGCTTCAGTCTAAAAGAATTAGACATGGCCAGCCAAGCTTCAGCAGAACATTGCATTCAAGAGCTAAATTGATGAAGATCAATCAGCTTTGGTGATGATAAGAACATCACTTTGAAACACTAGAATTCATTCTTAAGAACTCTGAAGAAAAAAAATACCTAATCTAAGCAACAAGATGAACCGTCAGTTGTCCAAACTCAAC
>NC_029772.3:52197322-52225898 GCF_000817695.3 Arachis duranensis | reverse complement strand
GGGCCCACTTGGTGTGTGCTTGGGCTGAGCATTGAAGCATTTTCGTGTAGAGACTCTTCTTGGAGTTAAACGCCAGCATTTTCGTGTTTTTGGCGTTTTACTCCAGACAGCAACATGGAACTGGCGTTGAGCGCCAGTTTACATCGTCAATTCCCGAATAAAGTATGGACTATTATATATTGCTGGAAAGCTCTGGATGTCTACTTTCCAAAGCCGTTAAGAGCGCGCCATTTGGAGTTCCGTAGCTCTAGAAAATTTATTTTGAATGTAGGGAGGTCAGATTCCAACAGCATCAGCAGTCCTTTGTTAGCCTCCTATCAGAGTTTTGCTCAAGTCCCTCAATTTCTGCCAGAAATTACCTGAAATCACAGAAAAACACACAAACTCATAGTAAAGTCCAGAAATATGAATTTAACATAAAAACTAATGAAAACATCCCTAAAAGTAGCTTGAACTTACTAAAAACTACCTAAAAACAATGCCAAAAAGCGTATAAATTATCCGCTCATCAACCACCTCCTTCAAGGGATGAAGCTCTACGTACCTTCGTGCAAGAACAATAAAGGGATAATAGCTCTTATATCCAAAAGTAAAAAGAGTAGCAAAAAGAGCTAAAGAAGATAGAAATCATGGTGGCTACCATGACTGAAGCCGCTAACTGCATGGCCTCCCACCTAAGCTCATGTATTCAAGACACTCCCATTGATGAATGTGGTGGATTAACCAAGGAGAATGGTAAAGGAGTGAATTTGGAGCTTCAAGGTAAAGAAGAGGAGTTGAAGTAAGAATTGCAACAAGAGGAGGAAGTTGAAATAATTGAGCTGGAAAGAGGGATTGAAGAATTAAGAGAGGTTGATCAAGAATTGGATTCAATCATTGATGACTTCTTGTCTACACTAACGAATCACCTCGAATATCCTATTGAGCCTTCTTCCATTGAGCTTGAAAGCAATGTCAAGGAGGGTGCGCAACCTCCAAAGTACATGGGAAATGATGAAGAATTGGAAGAAGTTGAGCACGCAACAAATCTTTCTCTTGATGATGATTCCACACCAACACAAGATCCTTTGGTATTTGAGGAGTCTTCTTCCATTAAAATTGAGGTTGATGTTGAGATAAGTTTCACATTACCTCCAAGTTGTGACATGAATGATGGAGAAGAGCTAGAAGAGCTTCGTGAGGAAGTGATTAAATGTGAAGAACCTTGTCAAGAGGTGAACATGGAAGATGCTTGCCAAGAGGTGGAGGTAGCCAAAGAAGAGCACAAGAGAATGTACCTCACATTGTCAAAGTATGGGGAGGTCTCTCTTCCTAAGTCACCATCATTCTTTACACCATTTGAGTGGGTAGAATTCGTATCCCTTAGCTTTCTTATTCCACTTGAATATGGTTTGCTTGAAATGGATGGTCGACTTAGGAATATTTGTGGAATGAAAAGAAAGAAAGAGTTGGTTAGTGGTAAGCATCACAATTCAAGGTTCACTATGGTTGAGTTATCAAAGTCTAAGTGCAAGGGATAGTGTAATACTCAATTGAGAGGATCTAGGAAGGTGTTTGAATGCTCAATTGAGAATTCAAAAGTCTTGTCACCTGGATTTAACTATGGTAGTCAACAAGAACACGGGTGCAAAAACAAGGTTTGGGACCCTGGAATTCATTTCAACAATCAACACTCTTGGGGCCTTGTCACTTGTTTCAATTCGCTTGAAGGCTTTATGCGCCTAATTTGGGATCCCGGTGGACATTAGATATAAAAGCATTGGTGGGGATTCAAGGAAAAGTTCAAGCACAAGCCACCTTGACAAGCACCCTATCAATGGTCCAACTTAAGGACTTAAAATAAAAGTGCTAGGTGGGAGATACCCTACCATGGTAACATCTTTTCATTTTCTCTTTTGTATATATTGGTAAATAAGTTTAATTTTCATATTTAGTTTTGTTCATTTGGTTTATTTAGTAATCTAGTATGTTAAATAAGGTTTGATGGTGTTTTGGTAGCTGTTTGGATGTTTGGAATGCTTGGTTTGGTGCTAGAACTTGGAAAATTTTGAAAAACAGAGCACCAGCCACGCGTACGCATGACCTACGCGTACGCATGACCCCAAGATTCCAACCTTCCACAAATACGCCTCGCCCACGTGTACGCGTGGCCTCCAAAATTTTGCAGGTGCAGTACAAAAGCCAGAGAGTTGTGCGACAAGCGTGCTGAAATTGTGCGTTTAGTACAATTTTACCCCACGCGTACGCGTGCTACACGCATACGTGTCATCCTCCTTTCTCTCCAATCACGCGTGCGCGTCGACAACGCGTATGCGTCATACCCTTTTTTCTCCTCTCACACTTACGCGTGACCCACGCGTAGGCGTCCGCATCCTATTTCTGCCATGGACGCGTACGCGTGACTTGACGCATACGCGTGATCCCCTGCCCTATTTCACCATTCTTCTTTTCTTCTCTTCTTCCCGTTTTTTTTCTTCTTCTCTCTTCTCTTCTTTTCTTTCCATCTTTCAACCATCATCCAGCACCACTATTCACCATCTACCATCATCTTCTTTAGTTTGTTTGTTAGTTAGTTAATTAGTTAGTTATTTAGCTAGTTTAATTTTTTGTTTAATTTTCTATTTGGATGGTAAGTGTTGGATTATTAATCTTGTTTGCTGTTTCTTGCTGCTGATTACTGATAAGATGCTACTATAGCATCATTGTTGCTATTATGCATTGTTAGTTTTCATTGTTGAGGTTATATTTTGTTATTTGGTTTTGAGTCTTCATGTTGAACATTTGTGAACACCATGTGCATAAGAATTGCCTTTAAAGCATTTTAAATCTTTGTTTGAACTGCATGATTTGGCCACCATGTGATTTGAATTCTCTACTTTGACTAGGCAAATTCTTGTTGGATGTCGTGTATTTACCTTAATGCATTGTATTGCTTGATCATATGCATCCATATGTTATGCTTATGCCTTAATAACATGTTGACCATCAATTGTTTATTTATGTGCTCTACACATATTTGAAACTATTCATTTTGGCATAATACTTCAATTGTGAAATTGGATTGTAAGCTCACCTAGGGACATCCTTTTGAAATTCCCTAGCTATACGGATCATGCTTGCTATGTGATTAATTCTCATCTCTAGTTCTCTTTTACCACATTGCATAGCAACCATGTTTCCCATTCTATGTCCACTATGTGATATGAGCCAAAATTTAAAGTGTGTCATTAATTGATGTGTGATTTTTACTGTTCCTTTGTTCATTAAGCTTTCTTGCACATCAATCAATGTCCATTCATCACCCATTTCACAATTGCTTAATTCTTGCTTGAATGCTTTCATGCTTCTTCACTACTTGTTTGGTTGTCTTAACCAACAAGTTTTCCTTAAAGCATTTCAAACACACTAGAATGAGTGAAGTGCTTCTTCTTTTGTATAATTGTGGCATAGCATTCAATGCTAGTATGTGTGTGTCCTAAACCGTGCACAATTTGAAATTCACACACTTATTTTTCTTAATGTCAACCTTATTCACTCACTTCATTCTAGTGATTCTTCCCTTATTCCAACAATCTATGCTTCCTTGCTTTTGCATTCACCTGTCTTGGTATATCCTGTCTCCTATTGCTTAGGATGATTTGTCATAAACAAAAATGAAAACGGAAGAAAGAACACGCAGCAGGCGGTTGATCCACGAGTTGAATGTGGCAATCCGTATAATAGCCGTACCCCCTTGCTCATCTCAGAATGCACCGAGGACGGTGCAAACTTTTAAATGTGGAGAGGTCATCCGACCGAATCAGCCGTTTTTGGGTGACAAATTTCTAATCCCAACACTTTCACATTTTATTTTATTACTAGGACTGTTAGAATTTTTAGTTTTATTTTCTTAGTTTGCATATATATATAAGCTTAGTCAAAGTAATGAAATTTTCCAAGAAAATTCCTTTTACATAGGGCATTAACAACCCAATTGATTTAAGTAAAAAAGAAAATTTTCATTGAAACTTGCTTGAATTATACATTGTGGAACATGTTTTTGAGCTAAGAACATACAACCTTGTGAGTTTTCAGACTAATTGTGTGGTTATATCATATTAACCACTATTTTCATTCTTGTGTGTATTATTCTCCTTCTATGATTGTAATCTTTTATTTGTTTTATTCTTTATGTCCATTTTTTGTGTATGAATACATTTATATGATTAAGGTCGTTTCATTTAACTCACTTACCCAAATAGCTTATCTTTTATCTACCATTCTAAGCCAATTTTGAGCCTATACTAAACCCTTTTGTTCTTAATTTTAGCACATTACTAGCCTTAAAGCGAAAAACAATAAATATCCCTTAATTTTACCTTTTGTTCTTTGATTAGCTTAGATTAGTGAGAGTGTTTATCATTCAATTGTGAGAAATTTAGGAACATTGGTTAGGATAAAAGTGTGTTTTCGTATTTTGTTGCAATCATGCAAATTGGGTACATACTCATGTATTAAATATTAAACCATATGCATTGATGTTCATGTATATACCTTAGTATGAAAAAGAAAAAAAATGTGGAAAAAGATGAAAGAAAAAAATAATAATAAAAGAAAAGAAACAAAGAAAAAGAAAGCAATAAAAAGGGGACAAAATGCCCCAAGGTGAAACCAATAATAACCAATGCATATGAGTTGTGAATTGAAATAGAATGTATGAGTGTGTAAAAAAGTGAATTATGAGTAGTTAGGTGTTGTATTAGAATTGTATAGGTTGTTATATAGGTTAGGTGAGAAGCTTAAGTTAATCAAAGATTCAAATTTCAAGCTCACTTAGCCATATATAACCTTACCTTGACCCTAACCCCATTACAACCTATGGATAAGTCCTCATGATATTTGTATGCATGCATTGAATAATTGTTGATTGTTAGATGAAAAACAAATCTTGGAAAGCGTGATTAGAAGATAATTGAGTGAATTAACCTTATACACTTGAGTGACTAGAGCGGATACACATCCGGTGAGGGTTTGATGGCTCAATTACATGTTTTCACCTGTGATCATCTCTTTTCTTGCAAGTTTGTAAATTCTTTTCAATAACTCAATTCAATTGTGGATTTGACTTTGTTGTTAATGCCTTTAGCCCTCATGTTTATATATGCTTTCTTGGAAATTGATTTATTTTGACCAAGTAGTTGCATGAATTTAGGTAGATTGCATTTAGATAGAGTGCATCTAGATAGTTTGCAGTGAATAAATATTGATACCCTTTGTCTCTTTCTTGAGTTTAGCATGAGGACATACTTAGTTTATGTATGGGGAGGTTTGATAAACCCCAATTTTGTGGTTTATCTTATGTTAAATTTAGGAGATTTTATCAACTTATCCCACATTTATTCAATGAAAAGCATGGTTTTGTAATTCTCTCTAAATTGTGCTTAAGAGTGTAAACATGCTTTTTAGGCCCTTAAATTAACAAATTTAATTCACTTTAATTCCATTTGATGCCTTGATATGTTTGTTGAGTGATTTTAGGCTTATAAGGCAAGGATTGGATGGAAGAAGGAAAGAGAAAAGCATGCAAAGTGGAGAATTCATGAAGAAATGAGCATTTGGAGGATTCAAGGCCACGCGCATGCGTCACCCACGCGTACATGTGAGGAGGAAATTTGCCAGCCACACGCACGCGTGAAACTGGTCACGTGACCTCATTAAAGGCAACATGCTGGGGGCGATTTCTAAGCCATCAAGACCCAAATCCAACTCATTTCTAAATCTATTTGATGCAGAATTCAAGAGGGAACAAAGGAGGAGCAATTAGGTAGCGTAGGAAACACGCTTTAGGTTAGTTCTAGAGAGAGAAGCGCCCTATTTTCTCTAGAAATTAGGGTTCTTAGTTCAGCTTTCTCTTATATTTAGGTTTAATTACTTGTTTTGATTTAGTTTTCTTTACTTTTCCTTATTGATTTGCTTTAATTTTCTTAGTTCCTCTTATTAATTTCTCTTTTATGCCTCTTTTTAGTTTATGAACACTTTTGTTGATTTTAATCTCCTTCAATGCAATTTGAGGTTTTATGTTCTTTTCTTACTTGTTTGAGTTGTTATTGTTATTTTCTTGCATTGGGTAGTTGTAGAATTTACTATTTCTTGCAATTTAACATGCTTTTCTTTTATTGCACACCAATTGTTTGATAAAAAATTTGGCTTAGCTTTGGAGTATATTTTGAGCATTCTTGGCTTGGAAAGAGAAATTGGACAATCTTGAGTCATTAATACCCAACTTAGATTGGTGATCTAGAGTGATTAGTTAGTCTTGTATCCATTAACGTTACCTATAGATTGGGATTAACTAGTCCTATTTGACTTGCTCTCAATATGAAGATAGCATTGTACTTTTTTCTGATGTTGGAGATGACAAAATAGGATTAACTCTTGTTAACTATTGTATGATAATTAATTACTAGGATAGAAAATCTTGATTCTCAATCCTTGCCATGAGTGCCTCTTTTTAGTATTTTCTATCTTTAGTTGTTTGCTTTAAATTCTTGCCTTTTTAATTTCTTGTTTTATCAACCCAACCTCATGAAACTCATAACCGATAATTGAGCACTCGATTGTAATTTCTAGGGAGAACGACCTAGGACTAATACTCTCGGTTATTTTTATTGGGTTGAACTTGTGACAACCAAAATTAAACTTTGATGGAGGATTGTTTGTTGGTTGGGAACTATACTTCGACGAGATTATTTGTGTGAAATTCCTAACCGACGATAATCCCTAATATCATAGACATTCAGGACTTTCCAACGATCTATGCTACTTTATGGTGACATTCCGTTTGAGCTATGAACAATGAGTAACAAAGTGACGCCCATATCCAGAGACGCCACTACTCGGCCCCTCAAGCGCCAGCACTATGCCATGCCCAGGAACCTTAGCATTTGGCGCCTTAGGCATCCAAAAGTGGAGCCTCAAGCGTCTTTCATGATTTGTCACTAGGAGCATCAATCTCTGACACATTGATGGCGCCTTAAGGGCCCAAATTGGCGCCTCAAGCGCCAAGTTCAACCACTCTCCAGGGCCATCAAAGTTGTACTTTAACATAGGCGCCTTAGGCGCCCAAACTAGCGCCTCAAGCTCCCTCCTTCACCACCTCCAGGGCCATCAAAGTTGTCCTTCAACATTGGAGTCTTAGGCACCCAAACTAGCGCCTCAAGCTCCCTCCTTCACCACTTCCAAGGCCATCAAATTTGTGCTTCATACTTGGCGCCTCAAGCGCCCAAATTGGTGCCTCAAACGCCATTTCCATGCCACCTTCCAGGGAATAAGTTTATGCATCAATACTGGCACCTCAAGCGCCCAAAATGGAGCCTCAAGAGCCTCAATATCTAGAGGCAACAATTTTTATCAAACTTGGCACCTCAAGCGCCAACCAAAGAGGAAAAATGTGAAACGTTTGAAATTATAGGCGCCTTCGAAGACATGCCTCAAGCAAGCAACCAAAAGAGCCTCAAGGTGGAGCCTCAAGTGCCTAGTCTTCAAGATTCAAGCGCCAACCCTCTGAAGCATTCATTTGTGTCATGCAAAGTGTGCTATAAAGTGAGCCACACTTTTTCAAGAAGCACAGTTCTCTTGATTTTCATACATTCTTTACCTTGTAATTCTAATTAAATCCTGAGCCCCAAATCCCATAACAAGTCAAAAGGTCAAAGGTCCAATTGAAGGGAAAATGAGTATAGAATGCGAGATTGGGTAAATGGTAAATTGAAGTTAGTAAGGGGTGAGTGCTATAAAAAGGGAAGTCCGTAGCTAGTTAGGGGGGTTAGACACTTTACTTTTTCTTGCACTTTTCTTACATCTTATTTTGTAATTTCCAGAGCAATGAACTACTAATCCTCTCTCATTGAGAAGAAGAACTCTGTTAAGTTCCAATGGAATGAAATTCTTGATTCTCTAATTTCAATTCATGTTGTTATTGTTTCTAAGAGAGATTTTCGTTTTAAATTCCAAATGATTCAAATGCATTAAAAGATGGTTTGAATCTAGGTTGAATTTCATGATTCACTGAAAGGTTGATTCATGAGATTAAACTTGAAAATCCTCTCTCTCAATTCTTTTGATTCTCAATTCAACTTTGATATGTGACATTTAATCAACTAAATTCAGATCTCAAGAATTGTGTGGTTCTAAATCAGAGACCAATCTTCATCTCTTCTCATGAGCAATTAGATCAAGACATTAGCAATTGATCAAATTAAAAGAGATTGAATTAACAAGACATTAGAATTCACTCACTTATGATTTGCCTTAGAACAATAATTACAGGATTGAAATAGAGTTGAAAGCTAACATTCCAGAGGAGTTAACATCTCTAATCCTCAATGTTTTTCATCATATAATCTTCTTAATTTCTAATTTCTATTGCCAATTTACATCTCATCTTAATTCCATTACGTAGATTCAATTCTTGCTTATGTGCTTAGTTCAATTGTTACTTTTAGTCATTTATAATTCTATTCTAATTTTCGTTATTTAATTCTTTACTTTTTAATTTTCAGTCATTTACTTCATTTACTTTATAGTCAAGTTATTTAGTTTTTTTATTGGATCTCCTTGAATTTGATATGTTTAACTAAAATAGCCAATTGATTAAAGTTGCATGACTATCAATCTTCGTGGAACGATAACCCATTCACCGTGCTATTACTTGATGTGATCCAATGCACTTGTCGGTAGATTTACGCATTAAGTTTGTAAAATCTGTATCAATCACTCTGCTCTTAAGTTTCTTTTGACCAAGCAGAATGCTAAACCAAGGCTGATTAGGTGGGTGGATGACGTATCTGATATATAAAATAACACATAAATTTCTAAAGCGTAACACCAAAATGTCTTCATTCTAACGTCAAAACATCTTCACTCTAACATCAAAATTTTCAACTAAATGATATGACGAAACTAAGAATTTATGAGAGATTTGAATTGCAAATTTACAAATTTTGATAGGAAATAAAATAAGTGAAAAAATCTATAAATATCGTAGCAAAATTAACCGGTACAAAATTTCTAAAGAGAATGAACAATGTTATTTATGTATAAGACAATGATAACGATAATGATAACAACGATTATGATGATGATAGAGAAAGAAAAGAAAGGATGAGAAGAATTCGAATAGAAAAAGGAGGAGGAAAAAGAGGAGATGAAGGTGATAGTGGTGGTAAGAGCAACGATAACAAAAAGAACGTGCACATGATGTGAAAAACATTTATAACAACTTGATTGACTTAAGTATTTTACTTAGTTGTAGAACTTTATTCAAAACTAAAATTTTAAGTCAAATTAAATGTTAAATTACTCCATTTTATTTTATATTTTTGTATTGATGCAGATAAAAATAAGTCTTAGCATACGTATTTATAAGGGTGTATATAGATCGGGTGAAGCTAAGTTTATTTTGACTCAACTCTAAATAATGACCAAGTCTATTTTTTAGACCCTTACCCAACTCTAGACCCAATAATATCATACTACTTACAAAAACAAAATAATAAACTTATAATTAATATAACATAATATTAAAATTAATTTAAAATATATATACTATTTTTTGTCCTTTAAGATGCTTACCGACCCTACCGGACCCTAGATTCGATCAAATCACACTAAAATAGCTTTCAAAGTGTGTAGACCCCTAATTCGTAGCTTCGAACAACAATAACATTTTTCTCGATACCAGAAGTATAAGCGATATAACTCCACGATGGAAGGAACTGCACTCTAGGAACAGATAGGAAAGGCGTCTGAATTTAGGCTTGGTAGCCACCTTTCGCCGTGTTATGCTACTCGGGCCAACAGACTCTTCTAAAATATAACGCCACGATTTTTCATGCTCTTTTGCTGCATAATCAATAACCAGTTAACCTCAGAACCGAGAACAAGATAAGTGACGATGGCATAAATTAATGATTCAACATAACGGGAAAAAGTGAATCGATGCTGAAAAATAGTACAATATATGCCCTGCCCTTCTAAAATACCTCATTGATGCAACATCGTCCTAAAAAGATGTCAATGTAATGGGAACAACTTTATACAACGCGACGGAGATAACAAGAATCTCTATCGGTGAGTTGATGCTTCAAAGAAAAGGGTAAGTTTAAAAAGAACAGAGAAAAAGGGACATTTTTAGAAGTAAAACGATCCCAAGATTTTATCCACACATTTCAGTCGGGAGCTAAAAGAACATCAACATGCATGAGACTGAAAGCCATCTCTTTAGACCTCTGTTGCACAGGCTCTCTAAACCTCTGTGGCACAGGAATCAAATGACGGTAGAAGCCAACCCTTGGTCTGGGCATGCTGCACATAGAACCCAAACTTCTCCTTTGCATTTGGAATGTCCAGAGCAAGATCATCAAGACTGTCCTTGATCCGGGTGAACCCTTTCGTCATCTGATTGATGGTGATCAAACCCTCACTGAATCCCTCCTGCAGCAGATCAAGCATCCTATCATTCTTCTTCTCCATGGCCATGACCAAAGCTTTCTTAACTACCTCATGGTTGAAGAAGGGCATTCCAAGGTCCCGGATACACTGGCAAGCTTCGCTCACAACCCCGCCGCTTTCATACTCCTCCAAGAGTTTCATGATCTTGTCCTTGGCATCCTCAACTGCCCATCCGGTCCCACCACCCCAACATCTCAACAGCCTCTCACCAGCATGACGAGCTGCTATGAGTGTGCGTGCCATTCGCACCGTCTCGGTCCCACTGCACTTTGGGGGTAACCTAATGGCGATTTCTTCCAAATTCAGAGGGGCCAATACATCATCTATCACAGCCCGAGCCAAGAACAGAGCAAGTTCATTTGAAGCATCCAATATATCTAGTGCCGTATCTTCTGCACTTTCAAGAAGCATGACAAAACCATTAACTATATCCTCTGTTGAGAAAATTTCTATATGTAGAGCAGATAGCAGTACAGATGCCATTTCCTTTTCTCTGTTCTTTCTATCCATGGCAAGAGTTATTAGCTTCTTCAAAAATATTGCGTTATACTCGGGTGCACCAAGATCTTCAAGACTCCGAATCAGTTCAGGAATATCATCAGACAGAAAATACTCGTGAATTATGGTTACAGCTTCCTTTTTGTACTTCCGCATCTTCTCATCTTCAACTTGAATTTCTCCATTGTCACCATTAGGATTCACAAATGATGCATCAAGCCACCCTTCAGATATTGCCTTGGGAACAAATGACAGAAACAAGGCTTTAGCTGATGGAATATCAAGAGCAAGATCATCTAGGCCTTCTGCCAATCGAGAAAATCCTTTGACCATTTGACTGGAACTAATGAGTCCTTCTTCTGCTGCTTCTTTTAGTAGTTTCAACATCAGTGGTTCTGCTGAACGGTTCTCCATGGCAAGTACTAGAGCCCTCTTCACAACCTCATGATGGAAGAATGAAACCCCTAACTCACGTATGCACCTACAGGCTTCAAATGTGTCACCACTCTCCACATATTCCCTTAACAAATCGGCAATCTTCTTCTTCACTTCTTCAACGGTGATGTGAGTGCTACCACCCCATCGCCTCTCCACAAGTTCCGCATGGTGGGGAGCAGAGAGATAACTCTTCTCAGCAGTCTGGACTACCAGAGCACCCTTGGAAGGCTCTGGAAGAGCCTTCCTTGCCCTAGCTAGGAAAGCTGGAGGAAGAATGTCATCAACAACAGCCCGTGCCAGGAATAAAGCAAGGATATCAACTGCATCCAGTATGTCCACAGCAAGATCATCGGCAGATTCAATAAGCATAAAAAATCCATCCCTGATCTGTGCAGGGCTGATGACATCAGCATACAATGCTGAGAGCAGAACAGACGCCATTTCTTTCTCCTTATCATGCCTGTCCATGGCCACCGACACAAGGCGCTTGATAAAATATGGATAATATTCACTAGATCCAAGTTCTTTGAGGTCAGACGCAGCCACATCCACATCCCCAGTACTGAAATATTCCTCTATGATAGATACCACGGCTTTCTTGAAATCATCCAAGGGGTCCATCACTGTAGATCCAACTAACTGATAGGGTTCCTAAAAATAGCAAGAGTATACAAAACCAGGTATATGTTATCATGTGCTTGTTGCCACAATCAAATATACAATGAAAAATAAACAGTCAACAGGTACAGTTTACAACTAATTAAATGAAAACACAAAGAAATCCCAACCTACTACCAGGGCTATAAGATCTCGTCAAAAAGTTTCTATGTTGATGATATTATCATACAATAAATTATATTAGGAACTACCAACAAAAACCAGAAAGGTAGTTTACCTCGCCACTGTCATAATTTGGATCATTACGATCTAGGTGAGCTTCACCTTCAGTATCAAGCAATTTCCCCCAAGTACCCTTACCACCAGCACCATCTGCATCAACAAGATGAAGAATATCAAATAACTAAACAAAGACAACAACAAATTACAATTAATTCTACTATTCATGTTGTTATACCGCAAGCAAGGGAAGCTCCACACCACTAATTAACATCGTCATGACTGTCAAGCCAACATATAAAACTAAGCTATCAGTCTGAAGCACTTGACAGTAAAGTCGATATATATATATATATAAAATACATGGGGTGCAACCAAATCAGGTTTCTACAATCTATGAAGTAAAAAGATGATCAAATCAGGTAGTTACCAACTATGCTACGTGTACACTAAAATTCGCCACCAAAGTCAGCCAAGAGTATAAAATAAATGTTGGAATACAAATACACATTAAAAATAAATTAAATTACATATGTATTTATACTCAAATATATTGGTGGCTGATTTTAGTATAGGAATAGCATTTTTGCTTCCAGACAACATTGCATTAATAGTTAAAATTTATTATGCACCAGAATACTTTTCCACTATAGAAAGTAACATGACCGACACATCAATCCCAAAATACGTAAACCTCCAGTCACCATGTACGCATCAAAAGACTTAACTAGTCAGAATAACATCTTTGTCTATCAGATTCATACGGATTATGATTGCTAATACACAAGAACTGGATCATAATAACTAATAACCTTAAAGCAATACAAACATAAAGCCAAAAAAAATTCCACAAATTTTACAGCTAGAACTAGCCGACAAATTTTAAAAGTCACCACAGAACAAATCAAACAATAATCTGCTTTCAATAAGCAACAATTAAAAACTAATTTTCAGTTAATAACCCTAATCTGTTCACCAATAAGTTATGGTGTACCATATATACCCTCTCAGATATATTTCTTCCAACAGTTCTTCAAGATACTAATCAAACAGTCTAATAATAGAAAATTGTGTAGTTCGCTAATCACAAAATAGATGATAAACAAGGAAAAAAATGCACAGCCTGCAGTATATACGCATAGAGCATACAATTCTTAAA
The DNA here is from genome assembly GCF_000817695.3 of Arachis duranensis. Lineage (NCBI taxonomy): Eukaryota > Viridiplantae > Streptophyta > Magnoliopsida > Fabales > Fabaceae > Arachis > Arachis duranensis. The sequence continues at coordinate 52,212,475 of NC_029772.3, read as the reverse complement.
TTAAAAATAATAATTACAAAATATCTGATGAACACGGTGCTCACCTTTCTTCACTCTCACTAACTTCCCGGAGTGAGACCGACGAACGTGTCTCACAGCAATCCCAGCGGTTTGAGCCTTTCCGCCGCCAGCAGGAGCCTTAACATGATGATGCTCAGATGAAAGCAGCGACGATGGCGATTTCGGCGACGACGACAGATTTTCTGCGTTCTGACTAGCGATCTTGAGAATCTCCCTCTGTCCATCCGTAAGAAACCCCTCGCCAGATGCCATTTCACTGATAAAACCCTCAAAATCTTAATAAAAACAAATCTCCCCGAAGAGGAAACTACTCACAGAAATGGCGAATCGAGAACCGGTACTCTTCTGTGCTTGGCCCGGATCTCGAGCCAACACAGGAAGAAAACCAACCGGATTCTCCAATCGGAAAACTCTGCGGCGGCGGTGATAGTAAAAGAGAAAAAACCGCGAAACGATAAGATCCAACGAAACGAGATTTTGAGTAGAAAGCCGAAGCGAATATGGAGTAAGAGCAGAGATAATCGGAGAGAGTAAGTGAGAGTGTGTGTGTGTCTGAAATCGGTGGAAAGTGGAGAGGAAATGGATGAGAACGAAAGAGAAGAAGGGGGTTTATATATGGAGGCTACGGTTACGTGTACACGTCACCAATTTGGGGGCAAGGTTTTTGGGTTGGGTTTGGGCCGATTCTGTTTTCGTTATCGTTTTATTTGTGTACACGTGGCGCTGCAGTTAAAGGAGGAGGGAGATGGCTGAAGAATAAAGACAGGGTTTTAAGTTTTTAGTCATGTGCGCACCCCTCTGCTTGCCGTGAGATTCCCGTATTAACCCTAATTCTCGCTCATAACTTTAGCGGTTTAGCCATTTAGGACCATCACCATTTGCCACCATTGCTGAAGATACAAGTGAAACTTTGTTTTCAACATTTCAAGTCTCTCTTCTTTTTAAAAAATAGATGACTGTATAGATAGATAGATAGATATAGAGGATTGGATAAGAAGGAGCTAGTCAGTCTCTCTATCAAGGAAAACTTGTTATTTCTAAGATGTTTTTTTTCTTTATTCCTTTTTTTTCCTCCTGTTGTAATGGCAACAGTTGTATTGTGATAAGGATGAACGCTTGTTTCCATAAAGAATAATATGTATGATCAGATGCTTAACTATTTTTATTAATTGTTTTTTAAGGGAAAAAAATAAAGAAATGCATATGATATGAAAGTAATTTTCTTGATTTAATGAAAAAGAAAATTTAAGAAGTAAATATATTCCTTTTCTTTTGTTTGCACTCTCCTATATAAAATATAATGTAGTAACGATATTATTATTTTTATTTTTGATAATATCTGATTTATTAGTTATAGCACGGCCTAATTATATCTATAAATTCGAATCCAACTGAAATAATAAATGTGACTTATCTTTAATTAGAGAGAATCTTCAACAACTCACTCACAAACAGATTAAGGTTGGTTACTGAAAGATGGGAAAAAGATCTCAACCACTTTGAAGAGTAACACTCTATAAATACAAAACTCTAACTATGTAAAAGGTATGCTATTCACTTTAAATAACATTATATTCATGTTCTCTTCTTACTAATTTGAGCGTCGAAGTGCCTTTGCAGGTGTCCGCAGCCGCCGTTTCCCTTGAAAAACCGACGTATACCTCTTTCACTTCAAGCGAAGGAGAGCCCAATCCCTAAAAAGGACAAGTTATACACCATCCGAGGCTTACCACGTAAAAACATTTAGCGTCTATTGTGGGGTCGAGTTTACTTAACCCCACCATTATCTCTTATGCTTGTTTTTTACCATCTTTTGCAGGTTATAATCAATGGTAGAAAAACAAAACAATCCACCTCCCCCACTTTCTATTAAGGCCGAACTACTGGTTATCAATGAGTCATTGCGAGCAGAAGTTCAGCAGATGGCCAAACTATTAAACTAGAAATGGAATGACCGAAGCAATGAAGATGAACAAAAGAATCCAAACAATAGCAACGATGATGACAATCACACCTCAAAAACCAAGAACGTGGTGGTAGTCACTCTGAAGTAGCTAGCTTTGTCTCGACTTTTAGAAACTGGCCGACCTCTTCATCAACAATCTTGCAGCATCCAAAATCTATGTCGACTATAAGAAATTATCAGAATAACAATTAATTTAGTGACCAATTTGGGTGTTCGCTAAAACCATGGTCACTAATCAGAAAATAGCGACCAACTTCAGTCCCTAAACTTTAGCGATCGATTTTTTAGTAAGGCCACCAAACCTTCACCAAAGAGTATCGGTCGCTAACAAAATCAGTTGCTAAATTATGACCAAATCTTCCGTCGCTAAATCGGTTTCTGACTAAATCAGTCGCTAAATGGTGACCAACTTTTCGGTCGCTAATTTGCGACTAGTTTTTCGGTCTCTAATTCAGTTACTAAGTATGGACTAATATTTTAGCAACCAACATTTCAGTCGGTAAATCGGTCGCTAATTAACAACCAAGTATTTTAGTGACGAAATTTCCATGGCTGATCCTAATTTTTTAATTATCAATTCTTTTACTAAATTTTTACATCTCTAGGCCATTAAATATTAAAAACCCATCAACATAAAACCTGCACTTTAACATATAAAAGTAAACAACACTTAAACAATACTTCTTTATTATTATTATTATTGTTGTTGTTGTTATAAGAAAAAAGTGAATTAGTAGGCAATGCCTATTAATATAGTAGTTCTTATAAAGAACAAAACAATTAGCTATAATTAGAGATAAAATTCCTCAATCATATTCATAACAATAACAATTATGGTGACGCCAGCACGCAACAATTTTATAATGTTTGCAGCATGCTGCAAATATATGGTTACAAATGAAGGTTGAAAAAAAGAAAAGGTGCTCTTAATATTCACATTTGAGACTAAATATTCTTCTGCAACACTCTCTATAGCTTCATTAGCTCTCCAAAGCTGTCAAAGTTAGTCTTACTTTTATGTTTTATCCATTATTTCACCACAAGCTATGAGCATTATAACTGCATTGGGGAGAGGAACTTTCTTCCATATTATAAAGTTTATCTGCTCATTTCTTTCTTTAGCTTATAAGGAGGAATAAAAGTCAATTCCTCAAATTTGATATAATTATTTTGCTCTTCTTAGCCAATGAAATGAAAGCCATAACAAGCTCCTCCTTAATCATGAATAGAACAAAAGCTGCAAAAACACTCTGTACTATCATGAATAGAACAGACTTGCATAGTTGTCCAATATATATATATATATGGTTTTACCTTGACAACCAGTAAGAGACATGTTGAAATGGTTGATGCAAGTTTTGCTAATGCTCCCAGGAGAAAGACCTTGAGAGATGATTGTATGTGTTTAGAAATTAGGAAGAGTTAAATTGAATTTCAACAAATATGACACAAATCAATGTAATTTTCCATCAAACAAATTAAAAGGGGCATCTAACTGTGCTCTATACCTCCAATGCAGTTACACCACCCTGCTTCTTAGCCGATCGCGCCTTTAGACGCTTTAATGAGCTCTCATAAATCATAAACTGTATTGATGGATTGCAGACCTGTAATTCAGATTCCCACTCTTAAAAAGATTATGTATCTAAATCTTCTTCATGAACTTAACATATCAATGTAACAGATGATAAGGCTTACCATAATAAGTGCAGGAATGACACCCTTCCAAAATCCAACAATACCAGCTTCACTATACACTTCATTAGCCTTTCATCCAAAACAAAATCAGCATTATCAAAAGAGAAAACATCTCATGTGACCAGAAATATGACAACTCTAAAATAGCATACACTTTTCTTTCAATACGACAAATCTAAAATTAAGTATTAAAGATCATGATTGTAGGTGCAGGTGGTATAAAGTCAGTTTCTTAATAAAAAAGGACAATAGGGCCTGAATCATTTAAATAATAAACCCATCCAACTGACACAGATGGTTCTAATTCATCAGAAATAGTTATGATTTAACTTTGATGTTTCAAGCAAACAAGTAATCGAAAGAAGAATGTACAAGAAGAATCCAGAGACTAACTGCATGTATAGTTTCATATGGCCGAAGTTTTTTAGAATCAAGTTTAGCCAATTTCTCTCTTAATATTGAGCCTGCTAAGCTGCTTTCAGAAGCTGCCCTCTTCAAGGCCTCTTTCTTTTCCTCCATGATTTTTCTTTCAGCTTGAGAATCAACCTCTTTCTTTCAGAAGCAACCTCGCAACCTCGCCGCCTCTGCCTCGTCGCCTCCGCCTCGTCGCCTCTGCCTCGCCGCCTCTGCCTTGCCGTCTCCACCTTGCCGTTCTGCTTTCGTGCTTTCTGTTTTCTATTTTTACTTCTTGGTTTGGTGTTGTTTGGTGTGTTGCTGTTGTTTGGTGTTCTTGGTAGTGGTGGTGGTGGTGATGGTGTTGGTGTTGGTGGTGGTCTTGCTTTCTTTTTCTGCTTCTTGGTTTGGTGTGGTTTGGTGTTGTTTGGTGTTGTTGCTGTTGTTTGTGTGTTCTTGGTGGTGGTGGTGGTGTTGCTGGTTGTGGTGGTGCTGCTGGTTGTGGTGGTGGTGTTGGTGTTGGTGGTGGTGGTGGTGGTGGTGGAGGAGGTAATTGTGCTGGTAGTTGTGAGGGTAGTTTTGCCAAAAAAAAATTAAAATGACGATTTTAATACGAAAAAACGTTAAGTATGATTCTAAATCGGAAATTACGTTGGGGACGGTTTCGATTCCGACCCTCAGCGTGAGGGACCAAAACAATACCTATCCCCCTTGTAAACAAATTGAAAAAATCAACTAGTAAAGAAATTGATGAAGACGACGACGATGGCACCGAGATCTCCGGAAACGACGGCGACGGTGCTGCAAACTCAGAAGCCGACTATGACGGTTCTGCGAGTTTAGAAGCCGATGATGACGGCTGCGAGTTCAGAAGACGACGGCGGCGCTGCGAGCTCAGACGACGACGCCGACGCTCCGAACTCAGAAGACGACAATGGTGCTAACTAAGAAGACGACAATGCAAATGGAGCTGCGAACTTAGAAGATAACGACGTCGTGAATGGAGAGGGTGTTGTGTTGTGCGGTGCTTCCGGCTGTGGTCACATCCGTGAGAAGGTGAGATTGGTGATTAGTAAGGATGAGTTAGGGTTACTGAGGGGTAGAGTAATTCAGTAAGTATTTTAAATTGGCAACCGATTTAGCAATCGATTAGTGATAACGTTATTATAAAGTCGTTGCTAAGTTAAAAAATAGCAACCAATTTAGTGGCCAATCGTTTTAAACAAGTATTTATAGTTGGTTGCTAAATCGGTCGCTATCTTAACTATTAGCAACCAATTTAGCGACCACCAGCTTAGCGACCGAGTTAGCGACCAACTTTTTTTAGCTTATTTCTTTATTGGTTGCAAAATTAGTCGCTAAGTTAAAAAATAGCGACCGATTTTGTGACAACAATTCCAAGCATTACTTCCTCATTTCGGTTGCTAATTTGGTCACTAAGTTAAAAAATAATGACTGATTTTAGCAACTATGTTTATGCTGCTCGTATAAAAATCTTATCGGTCGCTAAATCAGTCGCTATTAGTGACCAATTTCTTCTGTCCCTAAAATCGGTCGCTGATTGTAATTTAGTGACCAAAACTTTTTTGGTCCTTGAAATGCCATATCAGTCGCTAAATTAGTGGCTATTAGCAACCAATTTTTTCGGTCACTAAAATCGGTCGCTATTCTGAAACTTTCTTCTAGTGGTCCATGATTCCGAATTTAATGTTACCCCATACTTTCTTTTTCTGCTTATTATTCCTCTTTTGTAAAATCTTGATCATAGTTGGTAAGTAAACTTCACCTCCTCCTCCTCTAAAACTCAGGCCGAGTTATTAGCTATGAACATTGCGCTACAAGTCGAGATCCAAAGGATGGCCAACATATTAGCTCAGAATGGTGATATATAAATTATTTTTGTAATCTACGTATTCTGAAAACACTTGCTACTCAACCTTATTTCATTCATGCTATCCTGTTTGTGCTTTTTCTTCATTTTCTCTTGGAATAAGAGGGTTTAGCTTTTAGTCTAACTGATGAATTCAAAATACATGTTTAGAATGCTTAATGCAAAAAGGAAAATTCAAATCAACTTTGAAGAAAAATGAAAGGCGAATAGCCTCAACATTTCACATTAATAAGTTATTTTTACCACAGTAAAATAATGTGTATGCATAATCTAGCTTGCTCCTGTCAATCTTTTATTTCAAATTTCAATAAATCATATCTTCTTGTAAGGTAGACATTCTTTAAATGTGTCTGGTGTATTGCTTCTACTATACACTTCTGTGTCAAGTCTTCTATCCAGGATAATATCACAGTTATAACAGTACATGCTGACAAGAGGATAGCTACACAGTGCTATAGCGCGCACCTTAAGACAAATCCACCTCAATAATAATACTGCCATGCAGACTATAGCTCGAAAAGTTTGAACCTCTTAGCAGAGCTCAACTTCAAATTAGATACATAAGACTGACCTATACAGTGGATGAGAACATACGAGATACATCACATGAACTAAGACAATAGCTATAGCATGGAACTACAATACAACATTCAAAGATCATTAGATGAGAGGTATACATTTTGCGATAGTATCCTAACGAGTAAATGGAATATCATTTCTTTAAGGGTATATCTCAACTAAATTCACAAATCGAGACACAGTGATGTGCACTTTTTCATTAATAAAATATCTTTATTCTTTTACATTCAATTTTTTTCTATTAAGTTTCATTTATCACTCTCCAATTGATTTATAAATATCCAATACATGATCAAATCGAATAAGTCGTTTTGTAACAACTATTCAAACCACACATTCATCAAAAATCAAAACCGAACTATACTTTGGTTTTCAAACGCACAAGATGCTAAGCTATCTATCATGTTCCATTATCACTAATAGCTGAACCCTATAAGTCAGAATCATTTCAAACAAACCGAAAGCTATAAGTTGGAATCATTTTAATAAATCGACAATTATAAGTCGAAATCACCCCTAACAGATTAGCATTTATAAGTCGGAATCACTTCCAACAAACCGAAAACTATACGTCGTAGTCACTTCTAACAAACCGGCAACTATAAGTTGGAATCAATCCAAACAAGCCGATACCTGTAAGTTAGAATCACTCCATACAAATCGGCATTTATAAGTCAGAATCACTTCCAACAAACTGGTAACTATAAGTCGAAATCAATCCAAACAAGTCGACACCTATAAGTCGGAATCACTCCATACAAATTTGTATTCATAAGTTGTAATCAATCCAAACAGGTCGATACCTATAAGTCAAAATCACTCCAAATAAATCGGCATTTATAATTCGGAATTAGTCAAAGAAAGCCGACACATATAAGTCGGAGTCAATCTAACAAATAATCAACTATGAGCTCGTCCAAAAATATACTGGCAACACCTTTCCTAATGACAAGCTTGACCAACTTTATTTTTAAGAGCATCAAATTGATCTTTGGGACTAATCCTCATATCTCCGAATTATAACATAAGCCGCAACGATTGAAAGGAAAAGACATTTATTACATATCCAATATTTACTATTTTACTTTATCATTCCTATTTTATTTTTATTCTAACAATTACTCTATAACGTTTTATTTTTAAACAGTATTTTTCTGAATCTTACACCTTCAGATTGGGGGCTCATTCTCACATCCCTATTATATGATAATTTTCAATTTTCTTTTACTTTATTAACCCCGAGCCTTTTTTCTATAACACGGTTATCATTTTTCAATTACAACAAATTGAGTTTGGGGGCTACTACTATTGCCACGATTCTGATTTATAGCTCGGAAGTTCAACCTATCTTATTGAAAAATATCACAGGTCAACTTTGGGGGCTATGATCTGTTAGCTATAGCCCGAACCAATTACACTTATAAATAAGAATCTAAGTGAAATAATAAACGTGACTTATCTTCAGTTAGAAAAAATCTTGACATCAACAACCACTCAGAAATAGACTAAGGTTGGCTACCGAAAGATTTGAAAATATCTCAACCACTCTGAAGAGTAACACTCTACAAATACAAAATCCTAACTATATAAAAGGTACGCTATTCACTTTGAATAACATTATATTTATTTTTTAATCTTACTAATTTGAGCGTCGAAGTGCCTTTGCAGGTGTCTACCGCTGTTTCTCTTGAAGCCGACGTATACCTCTTCTACTTCAGGCAAAGAAGAGCCCAATCCTTGAACAGGACGAGTTATATACCATCCGAGACTTACCACGCAGGAACAATATCATTTTACAAAGGAGTTTTAAAAATTGTATATTTGCATGAATCTATAAATGAAATAATGACATTATCAAAATAAAAGTTGCAATATTGATTCTCAAAATCTACTTCTTATCAACTTATTCCATCTAATTAGTCCTTATCTATTTACTTAATAAACACTAGATCAAACCTTTTTAATAGTAGTAAAAGAATTATTTGATTATTTTCAAAATCTTTTTTATCTATTTAAATTAGACATATTTAAAAGTTTTCTAACCTAAGTAAAAAATTAATAACCCAAGGTAGCACAATTCATCATTTGATGCCTACATTTCCCTTTCAAGAGATCATGGTTGGAGAAAAGGCCCGTATCAACACTTTATCCGACTAGGACCCAAAAATTAGGCAGCACGACCCAAATTAGTTCTTATCTCGAATTTTTCGACCCACTATCTGACCCAATGTGGAGAACACGTTAAGAGTTTCTGACTCATGAGAGGATCTTGCATGACAAACAGAGCTTTACCTCTCATTACATAATTTGCTAATAGAAACCCTGCATGAGGGTTAACAATATCTAGTTTTCTTTTAAACACCTACCTTAGGTAACTTTTCAATCCAAGTTACGCATACTCTATATATCGATAGACTTTGATAATAGAGTTCCTTGCAAGTACCGTTGAGCTTTGGATGACTTTAGACGCATTTACCCTTATCCACCCAAGGTAACACCTCATAATAAGAAGTATTTAAGCCAATCAACCTTAGTTTAGTTGAATTAGCTATATATTTCTTAAAGCTTCTATGGGAAGTTCACTTGTTAAGTTGGAATCATTAGTTTGTGGTTTCTTATCAATCGATTTAGGTGAACTGATTAACTTTACTGAAATACATGCATTGATTTATTTATACGCATACCTTTTGTTCCAAGGATTACCTGAAACGTTGATTTGGGTCTGAACGTGAGGTCCAGATCCCTTTGTAGGGCACGTCTGACAGTTGATGACGAGGAGCCGCCTGTCCGAGTTCCTCATGAGGAGGTGGGAGGTAGTACCTGCAAGAGACTCCGATGCTTAAGTTAGCAAGGGCTTTAGACAGGTTTTTAGTAGATTAGAACGTGAGTTATACATGGGGGTTGCCAGTGTATTTATAGTAGAGTTTGATGACCTCCTTGGTGGCGGTAGTTCCTTCTTATCTTATCTTGGGAGTTTGTTGGAGTCTATCTTTTGGAGGAGATAGAGATTTAGTCACAGCTTCTAGAAGTAGTGACTTGCCACGTTGGATAAGTGGAGCTGGGCTCTTGGGTCGGTGTCCAACCTCTTCAAAGAGGTCGGGTAGGGGATGAGAGGCCACCTTCTATGGTTAGTCCTTTCATCCTTATTGGGCCTGACTTTATGTTTCGGCTAGGGTATAAACAGTGCTCCTGCTTGAGTCATGAGCTTTTTAAAGGTCGGGCTCAAGCATCTCGAGGCTCCTGCTTGGAAGTCGGGTGCCCCGCCTTTCCGAAAGTCGAGTACTCGACGTGTTTCAAAATTTTGAATGTTACCCTGATGTAGGGGAATCGTCGGTTTGGAATTTTCACAAAATAATTCTGTCGAAATATAGTTCCAAACTAACAATTTATCCACCAATCAAAATTTAAAAAGGTTGTCACAATACAAATCAAAATAACCGGAAGTATTAATCCCGGGTCGTTCTCCCTAGGAATTGTAATGTAGTGCTCTATTATTGCTATGAAGGGAAATTTAGGGTTGAGGTAGTGATTGACAAGAATTATAAATAACAAGAAACTAAATGACAATTAACAAACAAAGGGAAAGAAAACTCAAATGGTAAAAGGTCTTGGAAAGGGTTGATGCTTAAGGATCACCATCCTTGTTATTAACCATAATATGATAATTGCAAGGATCAATCCCATTTAGTCATCCTCTAACAATTGGAGGAAAGCCAAATGAGGTTCATCAATCCCAATCCATAAGTCCTAGCCACTCACTAATTGAATTAGTGAAGACTAGTGTCAATGGACACCAATTATCAATCACTTGGACATTGGTAACTCAAGGTCACCCAAGTTACCACCCCAAGTCAAGAACAGGAAAAATCTACACTAAGGCTAAAAGAAACATTTCATCAAACACCTAGAATGCAATAAAACTAACATCATAAAATGTAAGAATTAATGAAAGCCATAACTAACATTAGCAAGAAATTAATAATAACAACTAAAGTAAACATCAAAAGACATGAAAACAAAAAATTGCATTGAAAGGAAATTGAATTTGATAAGAGGGTTCATAAACTAAATTGGCAAAATAAAGAAATTAATAAGAGAAGTAGATAAACTAAAGTGATAGAACAAATAAAAGTAAAGGAAAGCTAAAATGAAGTAAGATTAAAATCTATATCTAAGAAGAAATTGAAATAAGAACCCTAAAACCTAGAGAGAGGAGAGAGCCTCTCTCTCTCTAGAATTCTACATCTATCTAAAACTAAAACTCATCTAATGTGTGTTGTGTGTCCCATCCTCCTTCACTCCCAGCCTCTAATCTGCAGATTGAACTCAAAACTGGGCCAGAAATGAGCTCTAAAATTGCCCTCAGCATTTTTCCTTTAGTGAGGCACGTGACACTTGTCACGCGTACGCGTCATCTAACTTTGCACAAGGTCATGCATACGCATCGGTAGACGATGCTCCTGGTCATGCGCACGCGTCATCCACGCGTACGCGTCGGAACTAGCTTCTCAAATCTTTAGTTGTTTGCGTTCCTTCCACTTTTGCATGCTTTCTTTCTATCCTCTAAGTCATTTTTGCCCTATAACCCTAAAAAACACTTAACAAACATATCACAACATCGAATGGTAATAAGAGAGGATTAAAAATTAGCAATTTTAAGGCCTATGAAGCATGTTTTCATTCTTAAGAACAAATTAGGAAGGATTCACAAAACCATGCAATTTATATGAATAAGTGTGAAAATAGTTGACAAAATTCACTCAATTCAATCCAAAATAAACCATAAAATAGTGGTTTATCATACCCCCCTTTTTAATGAGGGGTTACGTCAGCGCATTTGTTTCCTTGCTTTGTGCGCATGTTTTAATAGAGGAGTTATTAGGCCCGGTACCCTTTGTTTATTATAAAAGTACTGTGGCCTTTCTTTTTTTTTTTTGAAATTTGGTAGTTCTTTGAACACTTTTACATTTTGTTTTAGTTGTTTTCACAACTTTTAACAGTAGTGTTCAAAGTTATTCTCTTTATTTTCTAGAGAACTTTTCTGCCTTTGAATTGAAGCTAGGTCTTTCGTAGTCAACTTTTTTATTTGTCGGTTTTGTGACTTTAGGACGTTGAGTTTCCTTTATAGGTCGGACTTAAAGTAATCGGCCTTTATCAAGTTATTTTTACTACCCGCTTTTTAACCGATCTCATTAAGATCGCTTTATATGAGCTATTTATGTAACCTCTTACATTAACTTCGACCTCGTCGCTTCATCTTGCCAACCTTGTTTAGGTCAGAAAATGATTTTTTGCGGTTTGTCGGGCTTAAATTAATGCGTGCTCAAATAGGAAAGTTCTTAGGTTACATGCGTGTCAAGACCTCAAGAGCTCCCGCCCTTAGAGGTCGGACACTTTGTAGTAGCCTTTGCCTAGGACATCTACTATCTTTGTAAGATCCTTTCTAGTTTGTGGCAAGCTTCCCTTCTCCTGACCTTTGTACCCCGATGTCATTCCGGATCAGAATAAGGTCGTTGGTGCTAAAGCTCCTTTTGACCACCTTATGGTTATATCTTAGAGCCATCCTCTACTTTAGAGCTCCCCCCTAATTCGAGCTCTTTCTCAGACTTCTGGGAGGAGATCGAGCTCTTCTTTTTATGCTTGGGTGTTGGCTCTTTCATTGTAGAATACTACTCTATGTGATTCTTTGATAACTTCTATTGGAATCATGGCCTCCATTCCGTAAGCAAGTTAGAAGGGTGATTTCCCTATTGTGGAGTGTGAGGTAGTCCGATATGCCCACTAGACTTGTGGGAGCTCGTCAGCCCAAGCTCTCTTCGCGTTTTGTAGTCGGCTCTTTAACCCGGCTAGTATGACTTTGTTGGCTACTTCAACCTATCCATTGGCCTGGGGGTGTTCTACTGAAGTAAACTGGTGTTTGATCTTTAAGTCGGCCACCAAATTTCGGAAGGTGGAGTGAGTGAATTGGGTCCCGTTATCCATAGTGATGGAGTGGGAAACTCCGAACCTTGTGACAATATTCTTGTATAGGAATTTTCAACTTCTTTGGCCAGTGATGGTTGCTAAGAGTTCTGCCTCGATCCACTTAGTGAAGTAGTCAATCCCTACTATGAGGTATTTGATTTGCCGTAGAGCTTGTTGTAATGGCCCGAGTAAATCGAAACCCCATTTTGCAAATGGTTATGGTGAGGTTACGCTGATTAGCTCCTCGGGTAGAGCGACATGAAAGTTGGCATGTTTCTGACACGATGGGCACCTTTTGACAAACTCAGCTGCTTCTATCTGTAAGTTCGGGCAAAAAAAATTGGCCCGAATCACCTTTTTGGCTAGTGACCGAGCTCCTAGGTGGTTACCGCAGATGCCACTATGTACTTCCTCCAGAACTTCTTTTGTGTTAGAAGTCAGTACACACTTCAAAAGGGGTGTTAAGATCCCTCTTTTGTATAAAACACTGTTGACTAGTGTGTAGTTTTACGTCTCTTTGATAAGCCTTCTAGCTTCCTTTTCGTTCTCGGAAAGTATTTTAAATTTGAGGTAGTTGACTATGGGAGTCATCAATCCGAAGTTCTGGTTCGATATGGCTAACTCTTCTAGTTTCAAATTGTCCTCCTCTTTTGATATTGATGGTGTTTGTAAGGTCTCTTGGATAATACTCCTATTGTTTGCCCCTAGTTTGGTGCTGGTTAACTTTGAGAGAGTGTCAGCTCGGGCATTGAATTCTGGGTTATATGTCGGATGTCACTTTTTACAAAGTGTGCCAGTTGTTCTCGGGCTTCCTCTAAGTATTTCTTCATAGTGGGGTGATGAGCGGATAATTTGTACGCTTTTTGGCATTGTTTTTAGTATGTTTTTAGTATGATCTAGTTAGTTTTTAGTATATTTTTATTAGTTTTTAGTTAAAATTCACTTTTCTGGACTTTACTATGAGTTTGTGTGTTTTTCTGTGATTTCAGGTATTTTTTGGCTGAAATTTGAGGGTTCTGAGCAAAAATCTGATTCAGAGACTGAAAAGGACTGCAGATGCTGTTGGATTCTGACCTCCTTGCACTCGAAGTGGATTTTCTGGAGCTACAGAAGCCCAATTGGCGCGCTCTCAACGGCGTTGGAAAGTAGACATCCTGGACTTTCCAGCAATATATGATAGTCTATACTTTGCCCAAGATTTGATGGCCCAAATCGGCGTGGCAAATCAGCCTCAGAAATTCCAGCGTTTAACGCTGGAACTGGCATAAAACTTGGAGTTAAACGCCCAAACTGGCATGAAAACTGGCGTTTAACTCCAGAAAAGGTCTCTACACAAAAATGCTTCATTGCTCAACCCAAGCACACACCAAGTGGACCCAGAAGTGGATTTTTACGTCATTTACTCATTTCTGTATACCCTAGGCTACTAGTTTACTATTAATAGGATCTTTTGACATTGTATCCGTACCTCATGACACTTTACACCTTTCTTTGTGTATCTTCCGGCATTCGTGGTATAGGCTAGAACTGATGGCGGCATTCAAGAGAATCCGGAAGGTCTAACCTTGTTTGTGGTATTCTGAGTAGGATTCAATGATTGAATGACTGTGACGAGCTTCAAACTCCTGAGGGCTGGGCGTTAGTGACAGACGCAAAAGAATCATTGGATTCTATTCCGGCCTGATCGAGAACTGACAGATGGATAGCCGTGCCGTGACAGGGTGCGTTGAACATTTCCACTGAGAGGATAGGAGGTAGCCACTGACAACGGTGAAACCCTTGCTTAAGCTTGCCATGGAAAGGAGTAGGAAGGATTGGATGAAGACAGTAGCAAAGCAGAGAGACGGAAGGGACCAGCATCTTCATACTCTTATCTGAAATTCCTACCAATGAATTACATAAGTATCTCTATCTTTATCTTTATGTTTTATGCGTTTATCACCATACCCATTTGAGTTTGCCTGACTAAGATTTACAGGGTGACCATAGCTTGCTTCATACCAACAATCTCTGTGGGATCGACCCTTACTCGCGTAAGGTTTATTACTTGGACGACCCAGTACACTTGCTAGTTAGTTGTGCGAAGTTGTGTGATCACAATTTCGTCCACCAAGTTTTTGGCACCGTTGCCGGGGATTGTTGAGTTTGGACAATTGACGGTTCATCTTGTTGCTTAGATTAGGTATTTTTTTTCTTCAGAGTTCTTAAAAATGAATTCTAGAGTTTCATGATGATTTGTTGAAGTCTGGCTGGCTGTGAAGCCATGTCTAATTTCATTGGACTGAGGTTTCAACTTATCATCACAAGAGCTTGTTGATTTCTATCAATCTTGCTTTTGGAGCAGTGATCTGCTAAGGCTTGGCTGGCCATTGGCCAGGTCTAGTGTTTTGGATCGAAGCTTTCTTTGAAAGCTTGGCTGTGAAGCCATGTCTAATTCCTGGACCGGAGTCTTAGACTAAACATTGCATGATTCCTGGAATTCTCATTAAGAATTTTGATACCTTCATTTTCTTTTTCCACTTAATTTTCGAAAAAAAAAATTTAGAAAATCATAAAATCCAAAAATTTCTTGTTTGAGTCTAGAGTCTCATTTTAAGTTTGGTGTCAATTGCATGTTTCTGTTTTTCTTGCATTCATTCAG
>NC_029772.3:52196672-52197055 GCF_000817695.3 Arachis duranensis | reverse complement strand
TTTGTGTCTTTTCAAGTCAATAATACAGAGAATTGAAGATTCAGAACATACAGCAGAGGAATTATACAGAAAGAGCTGGGCGTTCAAAACGCCCAGTGAAGAAGGACAGACTGGCGTTTAAACACCAGCCAGGGTGCCTGGTTGGGCGTTTAACGCCCAAAAGGGTAGAGTTTTGGGCGTTAAACGCCAGAATGTGCACCATTCTAGGCGTTTAACGCCAGGATGGCACAAGAGGGAAGATTCTGTTTTTAATTCAAATTTTTTCAGGTTTTCAAAATTTTTCAAAATCAAATATTTTTCAAATCATATCTTTTCAATCAAATCTTTTTCAAAATCAATTTCTTTCCATTTTCAAAGATACTTGCTATCAATTAATGATTTGA
>NC_029772.3:52195281-52195940 GCF_000817695.3 Arachis duranensis | reverse complement strand
TTTGCTGTAAGAGACAGAGCTAGAATATGGTTGGACTCTCAACCTAAAGAAAGCCTGGACTCTTGGGAATAGCTAGTCAATGCCTTCTTGGCAAAGTTCTTTCCACCTCAAAAATTGAGTAAGCTTAGAGTGGAAGTCCAAACCTTCAGACAGAAGGAAGGAGAGTCCCTCTATGAAGCTTGGGAAAGATACAAACAATTAATCAGAAAGTGTCCCACTGATATGCTTTCTGAATGGAGCATCATTGGAATTTTCTATGATGGTCTCTCTAAACTATCCAAGATGTCTTTGGATAGCTCTTCTGGAGGATCTCTTCATCTGAAGAAGACGCCTACAGAAGCTCAAGAGCTGATTGAAATGGTTGCAAATAACCAATTCATGTACACTTCTGAAAGGAATTCTGTGAACAATGGGACCAATCAGAAGAAAGGAATTCTTGAGATTGACACTCTGAATGCCATACTGGCTCAAAATAAAATATTGACTCAACAAGTCAATATGATTTCTCAAAGTCTGTCTGGAATGCAAAATGCACCAAGCAGTACTAAGGAAGCTTCATCTGAAGAAGAAGCTTAGGATCCTGAGAACCCTTCAATAGAAGAGGTGAATTACATGGGAGAACCCTATGGAAACACCTATAATCCTTCATGGAGAAATCA